>NC_048595.1:353276765-353628816 GCF_003668045.3 Cricetulus griseus
TCATGCTTCAATGTCTTATTCATTTCTTGAGAACTCTAAGACAATCTTCATGAAAAGTATAGTATTCATAAAGTTATAGTCTATATATTTGTCCCTTGCCCTTTCTTTATCAAATGGTTCTCATCTTTCCTATATTTCCTTTGTTATATGACTAGTTTTCTTTTCTGCTATATAAGAAAGTATTATGGAACATTAGAAAGAAGGAGTTAGCTTTACAATCTTCAGAGCTCCAACTTGTAATGTGTCTTGCCAACACTTCAAGAAAGAAAACAGCTATAGCAATTCATGGCCCTTGTGTTGACTCAATCTTAGGTGCACACATATGTTATCAGAGAGCTTACACTTCAGTGATGTGTCCTTCTGTGAAGGTCCTTTGAGGCTTATCTGTTACTACACATTAACTTGTGGATGGGAGGCAAGCACCAAATTCCACAAAAGTGAAATTAGGATGGATAAACAGTTCTGATGCCAATTGGCCTGGTATATGTTAAGATATGTGTATACAAAGAAAGAGCCTTTGGGGAGTGAGGGTTAGCTAGAAAGATAACATATTAAACACCCGCATTAGTTAATCTAGAAAAAAGCACTTATGCAGAAGAAACTTTAGAAAAATTAGCAGTTCAAATGATGCCAAAATTAGTGATTTTTGTACTTGTAGAATTGGTCAAAATTTCAACTTGATCCAAAGTTCAATTACTTTGTATAAATAAATATGGCTTTCATGAAAGGTAACTATAGTCAGAAACAAGCTGTTCACTAACAAAATGGAAGATCAAATATATATTTCATATTAAATTAAGATGTTCATTACATCTATGTAATTTCATTATATGTTATTATCATTTATCATACTAATAAAGGACCAAAGGTAGAGAAGATGTTACGAAGACAATACTATATTGAAGCTGTATGTGAAACTGTAATTTGCTGTATCATATGGTTTAAGATTTTTCCTTCTTATAAGGAAAACATGAAACAATTTAAATTGTGTTTACAGTACTTGAACCACTTGCCAGACCTTTTCATTATGCTTGCCTCTCTTGAGATTTTCAGTAGAGCAAATAAAATGTATTAACTTGGCACTATATTGTGGAAGAATTTGGTTGAAGTTACAAAGGATAGTTTGTGAAATATACATATATATATATAGTTTGTGAACTACCAAGATTAGATATATATTAAGAGTTAAAAATACTAAAATCATGCTCATAAAATACATAAATTATTGCTACTGTGATTGTGATATATATATATATATATTATATATATATATATATATATATAAACAATTACATTTTTCTGTTTACCTTTGAAGCATACAGTAAATTCTAAAAGTAAAAAAAAATACATTCCATACCACCAATAATATTTCTTGTGTGCACAAATTTCTTTAGAAATATGTTCATCTTTAATTTACGTATATTTTAATTGAGTTAATAGGAAAGGAGTTATGACACATTTGATGAGCAATTTATTTTCTAAAATAGCACTTTATTAAAAATAAGTTAATTTTACCTGAAAGGATATTTCTTATTTCAATGAAAGATAGCAGAAACTTGGAAATAAAATCCATAATTAGCTAAAAACCTTGGAATAATAATATCGTCAACCTTTTCTGTATAGGATATTCAAACAAATCATAAGTAGTCATAATAGCAACATTTTTCACCTCATGAAATAAATTTGATAACTGAGGCACAAAAGTCAAGAAACTTTAAGGTCAATGTACTTTAGTGTCTGAGCTGGATCTTTAATGAGATTTCTACGAGGACATAATAGTTTGGATTTCCACACATGATCATAAATAAAGTGTCAAAGAAGAGGATAGATTAGAAGCATAAATCAGACATGGCTTGCCTAAATTTATGGATTTTCATTTAACTGGAAGAAATGTCATATATTAACCAAGCTTTTCTAACTGGTAATATAAATATATGTATTTACAAGTTTTATAGCAAATGTCACTCAGAAGATTAGAGTAACGAGCAATGTTTAAATCATATATAAATGTGTATATGGCATTTGTGCAGACATATATATTCATAAATATATATTTGTTGGATGAAAAAGCTGTATAAATGTCTGTATATTTCTTTAGAGTTGATTCCTGGTTTTAACTTTCAATGAGTCATCTAAGTTCAGACTGAAATTATTTGGCGGAAAGATGTGCCTATACTAAAATTGTATAGATGCTTTATTTTCTTTCCTTGTTTTCTTATATACACTGCAGTGTGACACTTGAAAATGTCAGCATTTATATTTTGCTAGTTATTTTAAACAATCTGAAATGGATTAGAATATGCAAAGTTACACTGGTTTATTCTGCAATGATTGAGGTATGTCATAGGACACATTTATTCATGGCTTTTTGGTATCTTCAAGGGTTCTAGATATGATCACCAATAGGTTCTAGAGAAAGACTGCATATAACTAAGCATAGCATAATTGAAATTAATGCTAAAAGTTGCTTTTTATTTAAAATGGTTTTATAATACTATACAACTTGACCTCACCCCTGTCCAAAATCTGCCCTCTGTCCTGCAGCTGATTCCCGACCCTCAGGTGAGTCTGGGCACTACTCTGCCCCCCCAACCTCCCCCATCAACCACTACTGGCTTCTCCCTGACTCAACCTGGAGAAGAGTAGACCTGCTCAGACTGGAAGGCCAACCCTGAGTCTGGACACAGATCACCCCTGTCTACACTCTGCCCTCTGTCCTGTGGCAGATGTCTGAGCCTCAGGTGATTCTGGGCTCTGCTCTGTCCCCTCAACTTCCCCATCTACCCCTGCTCGCTTTTGCCTGAACCCCTCTCCCCAACAAAAGTGGACCTGCCCAAACCTGTAAGGCACACTCTGAGTAAGGACACACCCCACACTTGACAAGCCACTGCTCTCTGCCATCTGGCTGCCTCCAGAGGCTGAGCACTCCACCTGCCACCAGAGAGAGGGAAAGACCCCACCTGCACTCACTGGATGAAGGGATGGGAAGAAGACAGATTAAGAACACACTCAACAACAGAAAAAACAATATGACACCACCAGAATCTAGGGACTCTACACCAGCAAGATCTGAAAAGCCCAACATAGAGCATGAAGAAGAGATGGACCTGAAAAATTATCTTAGGAAGATGATAGAGAACTTTAAACAGGAAAAAAGAAAATCCCTTAAGGAAATAGAAGAAAAAAAGAAACAAAAAATATACATGAAATGGAGGGAAAGACAAACCAAAAAATTAAAGAAGTAAACAAATCTCTTAAAGAAGCTAAAGAAACCCAAGAAAAAAACAAACAAACAAGTGAAGGAAGCACATGAAACAGTTCAAGTCATGAAAGCTGAAATAGACACAATAAAGAAATCAGAGAACAAGGGCATGCTGGAAATAGGAAGGCTGGATAAATGATCAGGAATGGAAGATGTGAGTAGAACCAATAGAATTCAAGAGATAGAAGAGAGAATCTCAATTGTTGCAGACTCACTAGACTATATACAGTTATCAACCAAGGAAAATCTCAATTCCAACAAATCCCTAACACTAAATATCCAGAAAAGATGGGACACTATGAAAAGGCCAAACCTAAGAATAATAGGTATGGAAGAAGGTGAAGAAATACAGCTCAAAGTTACAGAAAACATATTCAACAAAATCATAGAAGAAAACTTCCCCAAACTATAGAAATACATGCCTATGAAACAGCAAGAAGCTTACAGAACACCAAAGAGACTGGAGCAGAAAAAGAAGTTCCCTGGACACATAATAATCAAAACACCAAACCTACAGACTAAAGAGAAAATATTAAGAGCAGCAAAGGAAAAAGACCAAGTAACATACAAAGGCTGATCTATAAGAATCACACCCAATTTCTCAATGGAAACTTTGAAAGCCAGAAGGTCTTGGATAGATATCCTACAAAAAATGAGGGGGCATGGAAGCAAAACTTTCAATCACTATATATGGAGAAAACAAGATATTCAAAGACATAACCAGACTTAAACAATACATATCCACAAATGCAGCATGACAGATAGTTCTGGAATGAAAACTCCAACCCAATGAAGTTAATTATACTCACAAACACATAGGCAATAGATAATCCAATTTCACCAAACACAAAAAGACACCGGGGGGGGGGGGCAAAACATACACACACAATGATACCACCAATAAATCCAAAACAAACAAGAATCAACAATCAATGGACATAAATATCCCTCGATATCAATGGTCTGAACATGCCCATGAAAAGATACAGGATAACAGAATGGATAAGAAGACAAAATCCATCCTTTTGCTGTATACAAGAAACACAGGTCAACTTCAAAGATAGGCGTTACCTCAGAGTAAAAGGTTGGGAAAATATTTTCCATCAAATGGGCCCAAGAAACAAGCTGGTGTAGCAATACCAGTATCTAACAAATTAGACTTCATTCTAAAATCAATCAAAAGAAATGCAGAAGGGCATTTCATACTCATCACAGGAAAAGTCTATCAAAATGAAGTCTCAATCCTGAACATCTATGCACCAATTACCAAGGGACCCACATTTGTAAAAGAAACATGACTAAAGCTCAAAACACACACACATCTCATGGGAGCTTCAACACCCCACTTTCACCACTGGACAGTGCGACCAGACAGAAACTTAACAAAGAAACAAAGGATCTAACAGAAGTTATGACCCAACTGGGTTTAACAGATATCTATAGAACATTCCATCCAAACACAAAAGAATATATCCTCTTCTCAGCACCACATGGCACTTTCTCTAAAATTGACCACATAGTTGGCAACAAAACAAACCTCCACAGATATAAAATATTGAAATAACCCCCTGTATCTCATGAGATCACCATGCTTTAAAGCTAGAATTCAACTCAATGCAAATTGCAGAAAAACTACAAACTCGTGGAAATTGAATAACACCCAATTGCACCATTCCTGGGTTGAGGAGTAAATAAAAAAGAAATTAAGACTTCCTAGAATTTAATGAGAATATAGACACAACATACCCAAATTTATGGGACACTCTGAAAGCAGTGCTAATATGAAATTTCATAGCATTAAGTGTCCACATTAAGAAACTGGAGAAAAGTAACACAAGAGAATTGACAGAACAACTGATAGCCTTACAGCAAAAAGAATCAAACTTACCACAGAGGAGGACATGCCAGGAAATAATCAAACTGAGGGCTGAAATCAATAAAGTGGAAACTAGGAAAACAGTACAAAACATCAATGAAACATAGAGTTGGTTCTTTGAGATGATCAACAAATCTCTATCCAAACTCACCAAAAGGCAAAAAGAGAGCATGCTAATTAACAAAATCAGAAACAAAAAGGGGGATATAACAATGGACACTGAAGAAATCCAGAGAATCTTCAGATCATACCTTGAAAACCTGCACTCCACAAAATTTGAAAATCTAAAGGAAATGGACAATTCTCTGGATAGTTATCACTTACCAAAATTATAGCAAGAACAGATAAGCTGTCTAAATCAACCTATAACCCCTAATGAAATAGAAGCAGTCATCAAAACCCTCCCATCCAAAAAGAGCCCAGGCCTAGATGGTTTCACTGCAGAATTTTTCTAGAAATTCAAACAAGAGCTAATACCATCACTCTTCAAATTGTTCCACAAAATAGAAGCAGAAGGGACATTTCCAAACTCTTTTTACAAGGCTACAACCACTTTGATAACCAAAACACACAAAGATACAATTAAAAAGAACTACAGACCAATATCCCTTATGAATATCAATGCAAAAATGATCAACAAATTATTGGCAAATTGAATCCAAGAACACATCAGAAAAATCATCAATTACGATAAAGTAGGCATCATCCCAGGGATGCAAGGATTTTTCAACATAAGAAAATCCATCAATGTAATCCACCATATAAACAAACTGTCAAAGAAAAACTACATGATCATCACACCAGATGCTGAAAAAGCCTTTGGCAAAACCCAAAATACCTTCATGATAAAGATTTTGAAGAGAACAGGAATAACAGAAACATATATTACCATGATAAAAAGCAATATACACCAAAACAACAGCCAACATCAAACTAAATGGAGAGATACACAAAGTGATTTGTCTAAAATCAGGAACAAGAAAAGGCAGACCACTCTCCATGTCTCTTTAATATTGTACTTGAAGTTCTAGTAGAGCAATAAGACAAGAAAAAGATATCAAAGGGATATAAATTGAAAAGGAAGAAGTCAAACTTTCACTATTTGCAGGTGATATGATAGTGAATATAAGTGACCAGAAAAACTCTACCAGGGATCTCCTACACCTGATAAACCCCTTCAACAAAGTAGCAGGATACAAGATTAACCCCCCACTCAAAAAAATCAGTAACCCTACTATATACAGATGATAAATCCAATGAGAAAGAAATAAGAGAAACATCACCCTTCAAAATACCCTCAAGCAACATAAAATATTTTCAGTTAACACTAACCAAAAAAGTGAAAGACCTGTATAGTAAGAACTTTGAGTAATTAAAGAAATAAATTAAAGAAAATACCACAAAATGGAAATATCTCCCATGCTGTTTGGTAGGTAGAATCAACATAGTAAAAATGGCAATCTTGCTAAAAGTAATCTACAGATTAGACACAATCCCCATCAAAATCCCAACACAGTTCTTCACAGAAGAACAATACTCAACTTTATATAGAAAAGCAAAAGCAAAAACAAAAACAAAAACAAAAACATGATGGCCAAACAACTATGTACAATAAAGGATCTTCTGGAGGCATCACCATCCCTGACTTCAACCTCCATTATAGAGCCATAGTTCTGAAAACAGATTGGCATTGGCACAATAATAGATAGTAGACCAATGGAATTGAATTGAAAACCTGGATATTAAGCCACACACCTATAAACACCTTATTTTTGACAAGGATGCTAAATCTATGCAAAGGAAGAAAGAGATCATCTTCAACAAATGGTGCTGGCAAAACCAGATTCAGACATGCAGAAGATTGCAGATAGATCTATATCTGTCACCATGCACAAAACATAGGTTCAAATGGATCAAAATCTCAACATAAATACAGCCACATTGCATCTTCTAGCAGGGAAATTGGGAGATAACCTTGAATGAATTGGCACAGGAGAAAGCTTCCTGAACATTACAGCAGTAGCACAGATATTGATAATTACAATTAATAAGTGGGACCTCCTGAAACTGAGAAGCTTCTGTAAGGCAAAGGACACAGTCATTAAGACAAAACAACAGCCCACAGAATGGGAAAAGATCTTCACCAACCCCACATCTGACAGACAGTTGATTTCCAAAATATACAATGAACTCAAGAAGCTAGCCACCAAAACACCAAACAATGAAATTAAAAAGTGGGGTTCTGAACTAAATAGAGAATTCTCAACAGAGGAATCTGAAATGGCTGAAAGACTCTTAAGAAAGTGCTCAAAATCTTTGGCCATCATAGAAATGCAACTCAAAACAACTCTGAGATACCACGTCACACCTGTAAGAATGGCTAAAATCAAAAACACCAATTTCAATCTATGCTGGAGAGGATGTGGAGAAAAAGGAACACTCCTCCCTTGCTGGTGGGAGTGCAAACTTGTAATACCACTTTGCAAATCAGTATGGTGGTTTCTCAGAAAAATGGAATCAGTTTACCTCAAGATCCAGCAATTCCTCTCTTGGGCATATACCCAAATAATGCATGTCCATACAACAAGGACATATGTTCAACCATGTTCATAGCAGCATTGATTGTAATAGCCAGAACCTGAAAGCAACCTAGATGCCCCTCTACTGAAGAATGGATAGAGAAAATATGGTACATTTATACACTGGAGTACTACTCAGCAGAAAAAAAAATAAATGGAATCTTGATATTCACAGGCAAATAGATGGAACTAGGAGAAAACCTCCTGAATGAGATAACCCAGTCACAAAAGATGAATTTGGTATGTACACACTGATATGAATTTTAGACATAGAGCAAAGTATTACCAGCTTAAAATCCTCTTCACCAAAGAAACTAGGAAACAAGAAGGACTGTAAGGGAAAATGCATGGACCCCAGTAATGGGAAGGGGCATGAACTCCTGAGCTAATTGGGAGCATGAGTGTGGGGGAGAGTGAGCTGCCAGAATGAGAGCAGGAGGAGAGGAGAGGAGAAAATGGAGGAGCAGAAATATTTTGTTGGGAGAAGAATAGAGGAGAACAGGATGAAAAATACCATGTTAGAAGGAGCCATTATAGGTCCTAGGTGAGATCTGGCACTAGGGAGATTTCCAGAGACCTGCAAGTATCACAGGACCTGACAATCTAGGCAATGTTGGAAAGAATAACCTAAATGCCCTTCCCCTATAATGAGATTGATGAATACTTTTTATGCCACCCTAGCATCCTTGTCCATTGGCTGATGGAAGCAGATGCAGATACCCACAGATATACACTGAACTAAACTCTGGAACTTAGTTTCAGAGAAGAAGAAATGAAGATCAGAGGGGTGGATACCAGGCTGGTGAAAACCACAGAAAAAGCTGGCCCATACAACCGGGAGCAGATGGACCCCAGACTGCTCTCTGGGAGGCCAGTACAGGACTGATCCAGACCCCTGAACATGGATGTCATTGAGGATGCCTCTTCACTCTAGGAGGCCCATGGTAGTGAATTAGTATTTTTCCTTGGAGTAAGAAGAGACTTTGATTGTCCATCTCACGTGAAGGGATGGACTCTCAGCCTGGACACATGGGGGAGGTCCTAGGCCCAGCCTAGGATGATGTGGTGGACTTTGGGGAGCCCCCTTCAATTGCCCTACCCTGCCTGGGGAGTGGAGGGTCAATTGGTTGGGAGGGTAGTTTGAGGGTGAGGGGAGAGGTGGGGGGGAAGCATAAGGAGAGGGTGAAGTGATTGACATGTAAAATAAACTGTTCCTAATTTAAACTGATGAAAAATACCATACATCTTTATTGTATTCTATACCCTCCCCAAACTCCTCCCACACTTTCCTGACTACATTGCCAGCAAGGATTTTTTTCCTCTTTCAAAAGAAAAATCCAAAAAAAAATCAAAACAAACAGATAAATTTCAATAAGACAAAATCTACCTACAAAATTTAGCCTACTAAAATCATGCAATCTTCCTTGTGCTGGCCTACTATTCCTGGACATGGTGTCTCACATAGAGTGTAGTTGAAATACTCAGAGACACTCCTGGTGAAAATTAATTTTTACATTTTCCTGTCAACAATTTTAAATAAATTCTTGGTTAGGATTTGGACTGTGTGTCAAATACCACTCCTCAGTTTCTGACTGTACTGGTTTAATCTTGTGTTTCTGTCATAGTCTCTGAGCTTGTATGTATTATCTCTTGCATTTAGTCTGGAAGATCCTTTTTCACTGGAGTCATCTACCACCTCTGACACTTTGAATAATTTTGCTTCTTCTGCATGGATCTCTGACCCTTGAGGTTACAGTTTGTAAAGACATCTCATTTAGGACTGAGTGATACAGAGGCTCTCACTTTCTGTGACATTGTCCAGATGTGAATCTTTGTGTGATTTCCCATCCACTGTAAGCAGAAGAATCTGATTTAAGGGTTGAGTGATTTGCTGATTTATAAGTATAGAAACATTTCATGGCATTTCTTTGTTGAGCTAGCAGAATAGTAGTATTTTCCCAATAGATTGATAGGCTTTCTCCAAATCCAGACTTATGTGGTCACAGATTTTGGAGCATTTTAGGAGTGTCAGTTATGTTTTCCATTTAGGTGTATGCCTTAAATCCAACAAAATGTTGATTTGCTACGTGTTTAGTCTTTCTGCCACTATTGTAAGCATGTTGATGCTTTAGGTCACAGTTTTTGTACATGGTTGGGATTGATGATTATTTGTTGCGTCTATCTCAACCAGCAAGAGAAACACAACCACAACTATTATTCATGCAGTTTATTCAGGAACCTTGTACATCAGCTTCTACTTCTCCCAGCTTCCCCCATCCCCGTTCAAGACCTTAAAAAAGCAAGCTCATTGCCCAATTAGCTCACGCCACCTGGCGATCCCGGATAGGTCACAGAAGGAGGAGGCACACCAGATCCACAAAGAGCTTCCAAATAAGGCTTGTTTACAGCTAAGCTCAGTCTCCCTGGCATCCAGCCAGGTGCCATCTTTGGGCTGTGGCTCTCCACAATTATTTTTTATTTTCTGGTAGTATACATTGTAAGTTCTCACATTATGAAAGCTAGTCAGTAGAGGTGAGGAGTCTAATGGGCACCAGGTCAGTTTTTCCATAATCAGTGATGTGTCATGTTTTTAGCAATGGTGTCCCATTGTAACCAACAGCCATGTCAATAGTCTGTATTGTTCAATGGGTTTTTTGAGTCCCTTTGACTATCAGTACAAAAGTAAGAAACACATTGCAGGCATTGAAGATTTACTTGGTCATATAAGTTGTTTAGTTATGTCATAGTGTCAACAACTATATATGAACTACATTTAAATTGTTTTCATATGTATTTAAGGGCGATTCTATAATAAGTTTTACTATTGTTTTTCAAAAGGCCTTTAATGTTATTTGTCCCTTCTCATATTTGTCCCTTTACCATTTCTTCCCATCTCTCTTCCCAATTAATATTCACTCTAGTTTCCCTTTTATCTCTTTATGGCACTATAGTCTATCCCCTTTCTTTGAAAGATTATCCTCCTTCTCCATATTCCCTTAGTTGGTTGGTAATTTGCCTCTCTGTGGCTACTCATATTGAAGCACACATATTGAAAACTTCAAAGCTAACATCCACACATAAAATAAAAGATGTAATATTTGTACTTTTGGATCTGGATTAGCTCACTCAGAATGTTTGCTCTTGGCTCCACTCATTTACCTGCAAGTTTTCTTAACAGCTAGATAACATTTGGTGGCATATTTTTGACATAACAATATGTAAATTATGTGAACTTGAATATCTCATGAGAGAAACAACTAGTGTCTCTTATTTCTGACTGATTTATGATCTGCTGTTTCCAGGAAGACTATTTTGATTTTGAAATTATAACAAGTTCATTAACATCATGTAATATTTTAAATAATACATCTTCTAATATTGCTGAAATCTTTGGTTAAGTCACGCATTGAAACAAATTTCTTAAACCTTTGAAAATCTCTTACCATCTGGGAAAAAAATAACCATACACCAGAAATATTTCTATCATCTCAATGTATTTGAGTGGTTGTATTAACCAGATTCATGGAAACCGCACTTGAAGGATAATTTTTTTAACAGAAAGTAGCCCAGATAGGTAATATAATTCCAAATTGCCATTATACATACATATACACATAAGAGATACTGAATAGGTTTAGTATTGTAAATGCATGTACTTACATATATATGTGCTGTGAATTTGTGTTGTCATGGGCACAATAAGAGGAGAGAGAGTGAGAAGTGAGATTATATAAACACATTACACGTATTCAATATTCTCAAAAAATGAAATAAATAATTAAAAGTACTGCATCCCATGGACCCACGTGTGTGTGTATCTATGTGTGTGTGTGTGTGTGTGTGTGTGTGTGTGTGTGTGTGTGTGTGTGTGTCTATGAATGTTTTCTTTCCTGTAGAATCTTTATGACTTCATCAGGTCAGTATCTTATTAATGCTTGAAGATAGAAAGTTGTTAGCAATGACACTTTTGGGAAGCAACTACTATTTATATCTATATAATGAAAATTACTTAGTGATCTTTAAAAATTATATGTTGCAGTGATGTCTCACCTGGTGGGGCTGGATTTACATAAAATAACTTGTCAGAATCATTTCCATATTTGTAGGAAAATGAGATAAATAAATTAAGAGGCAATCTCTTACCACACAGTCAAGGTCTTCACAATGATCTTTCCTCTGTGTTGGTTACATCTCCATTTGGGAAGCATGAACTCGTTGATTAAGGAATGTGCATGGTTTCTCTTCTTCTAATCTATTACTTTTAGTATTAATTCATTATTTAAATTACAAACAATCTTGTTTACATATCAATCCCAGTTTGCTTTCCCTCCTGTGCTCCCATTCCCCCAGTAACTCCCCATCCCACCCTCTATCCACACCTTAGAGAAGGTGAGGCCTCCCATAGGGGATCATCAATGTTTATCACATCATTTTGGTCATGACCCAGGTCTATCCTTCTGCATCTAAGCTAAGAGAGTATCCCTCCATGGGGAATGGGCTCCAAAATGCCCCTCATGCACTAGGGATAAATATTGGTTCCACTGCCAGTGGCCGTTCTTTATTTCTAAATATTATTTAACAAATGTAAATGAAATGATGCATTTATACCAGGAATTATTGGAAGAGACTGAACTTAAAAACAAGAAAATTATAAAAGGAAATTTTGCTAATTTCAGATTGACAAAGTTCAGAGATATGCAAAAATCCATACTTTGGAATGCTAGTTGATGAAGTAGCTCATGGAGAGTAGACCACTGATTGGGGGCCAGTTCATAGAATAGAGAATGAAGCATTCGATTTTTGAGGGATATATATTTTATGATTTACAAAAGTATACAATAAATCAAAGTAGAAAATCATTCAAACATTTAGTACTGTGGCACTAATAAAGCAAGTTGCATGCTAAGAAACCCTAAAAATATGTGAAGAATACTTTAAGAATTAAAGAATGGGTGCTATAGAAAGCTACTGTACTTGGGCATGTTTAGTGTTTATTCCACTAGCAATGCAATGAAATATTTAGACTTTGTATTTTACCTAACTCATAAAACAAAATACTGAAAGCAGAAACAGCCTTTAGAAAGATAGATAGGAAGAAAGCAACACAATGCTTTCTCTGAAAATGTTACTTTCAAAGTAATAGAAAATATTGTTTTTTGTTTTGAAAGGAAGAACATTAGGACAAATTAGTCTGTACACAACGTTTGCTACAGAGTTTGGCAGAAAGATATTCCGAAATAAGTAAACCTTAGGTATTTTATGAGTTTTCCAATATCAGAGTATATGAAGATAAATTTTCTCCATGAGAAAGAAAATGTCATACACACACACACACACACACACACACACACACACACCTACATATATATACACACACAGTTTAGACAGGAAATGTGTTTTTCAGGAAAACCTTTTTTAAGTACTGTTTAATGAGAAAAGCATGTAGAACACATATTACATGAAATAAGAACTTATTACTTTCCCACTTATTAAAAAGACAGCCACTTCAATTTGAATGGCTGACAATCTATCTATCTATCATCTATCTATCTATCTATCTATCTATCTATCTATCTATCTATCTATCTATCTCTTAACAAGAGTCATGTCTTGAATAACATCATATAAGTCAACATTATATCATCACTTATCAAAGAATTTATGCTGTTACTGTAAAGGTTTTGCACATTAGACTATCCTTTTCTAAAGGTTAAATTAATAGATCTGTCCCTGATGCTTGAAAGCCAGTAATTCTAATTCATGAAAATATTGAGAGAGAAGATCACACAACCAAATATGCTGTGTGGAACCTCAGGTTCTCCCCATTTTATGTCAGAGAAGAAAAACATATGATGGCAGAGGTCCTTCTGTGTATATGTTTGTCTTTTTGGTTGATAAATAAAGTACTGTTGGCTAATAGGGAAGCAAGTTATTGGGAGTAGGAGTCAAGGAGGATTCTGGGAAATGTAGTAAAGAGAAGTCTTGTGATCCAGGCAAGAAGCAACATAGCAGACAGACTCAGAAAATAAGCAGGAAAAAGCAGGAAATCACCTTCTTCCTCCTCCTCTCTTTTCTGGGCAGTCACCATGTGATCACCAGCAAGAGAGGATGCATACAACTGGCAACCTCAATAAGATAAGTCCTTATAAAATACATAGATAATTAGTTATGGTTGATAATTTAGACTGAGCTAGAGAGTAAGAAATCCTAGTCATTGGTCAGTAACATTGTACCTAAGTATCTGTGTGTTATTTTGAGGGTCCTAACATTGTGGGGAACTGAGGCAGCTGGCAGAAAGATTTATTGATACAAACATATTTGAAATCTTTTAAAAGGAAGAAAATTATCAAATAAGTTATAGATGTTTGTAAATATTTACAAAGGGTATATGAAATTATGATGCAAATATTATAACATGTTTGTTCCTGTAAATGCCTGTAATATATATTGGAGAGTATATTTGAAATCTCATATTCAAAATAGGTGTAGCAGTAACTATCTTGAATCTCTATTTGTAACAATGGGAGTTTATGAAAGAGGGACAAAAAATTCTGGCCTACTTTGTTCCAAGGTCAGTGGTCTCTCCTAATTCTCTTTGTCATTCCCCATTTGCCTTGAATTCAATATACTTAGTTTTAATTTCACCCACTAATGTATACAAGAGAGTTTCACTCACCTCTCTGCTATGGATTGCCAGGAGAGACTCAGTAGAATTATATTGGCACTGACTGTATCAGATGTACCAAAGAGTAAGGACTCTTACAAGTAGAAATTATATTAGTCTAAGTGTTAGCAAGTCACAGGCTTCTTGAGAGATACACAGACTAACAGAACTGTGATGGGAAAGAAAGACATGAGTTGCTTTCAATCAGAACATTCTTTTCAAACTGTGCCTGCTTGATTAGGGAATGAAGCAAGAATCCCATCTACATTTTTTTCTTTTATTCTTTTTCCTTTCCCATAATCTACAATAATGATAACAAGACCACATCCATTTCCCAGGCCCATAGCATTAGCTTACATTCAGATTCCCTGTAATTTTCAAGTGGCTTCACAGTTTGAAGCAAAAAAAGAAAACAAAACACAGGGAAACAAGATCAAGCTTCCCAATGATCCCAAACTGATGGCTATCAGCCTTAGTGTTTAGAAACCTCTTTTGAGAACTCTGAGAAATATTCTTCTCTCTTTCACAGATCAATGGATCATCCTGCTTTGACACATTTTTTCATGCGAGTTTTTTTTCTGTTTTCATTTTGATGTTGTTTATTGTTGTGTGTGTGTTCTTAACCATAATACTATTTTGATATCTATTAGAGAACACTAATATTTTTTTCATTATTATCCAAATTCAGTTTTTTGTAGAGAATGCAATAAATTATACTTCATCAATAGAAGAAGCTCAAACAAGTTGGAACCCTGGAGAGAAGACTCAGCAGTTGAAGGAACTTGCAGCTTTTTTAGAATACCTGAGTAGAGGTACCAGAAACTACACCAGAGCCCATAAATGCACAAAACCAGAAGTGATAATATACACACAATGGATTGTAAAGTAAAAATGTTTAAAAATGCTGTGACATAAAATAACAAGAAAAAGAACCTCTAAAGAGGATTTTGAATTCATTTTGTGTGGCCATTTACTTCTAGACCTGCAACTGACCCTTGAGTGTTTTATTTCTGCATAAGACTCCCCTGGAGAAAACCAATTTTTCTTTTGCATATGACTATGAGTTCATGGGTTAGTTATGCTGTATTTAGAATACCTTTCTTTCTTCTTTTCATCTTTCTCCTGTGGCCCCAATATCATTCTGTCTCCTATAGAGTTTCCTGAACCCAAGGGTGAGGTTTTGATGGAGATACTACATTTAGAGCTGAGTGCTCCAGTGTCTCAGTTTTCTGTGGATTTTCTTTTCTTGTTCCTATCTACTGCAGGAGGAAAATTCTCTGATGATGGATGAGCAAGGAAGGGAATCTATGAGTATAGCAGACTGTTGATAGGAGTTATTTTATTTCTAGATTCCTTTAAGAGAATGGTATTATTTGGTTTTCCCATAACGCCCTGGCCTACATAGTTTTAGGTACATGGTCAACTGAACTGTTGGATGCCATTTCATGGAATAAGCCTTAAATAAATTTAGAACTTGGTTGTTTGCTCTCACAAGCTATGTACTACTCTCTCACTGATTTATCTTCAGGTAGGTCACCATTGTAAATTGAAGGTTTTAAGCTGGGTTGATGTTTACCTTTCTCCTTTGGTAGCATGGTACCATCCAATACCATGAACACTACTCCATAGGGTGGTGAAAGTTCTAAGAAGACATAAGCACAAATTTTCTGTGTCTAATGAGTTTCAAAGGCACAGTAGGGACTTGCCATCAGGTTCTCCAGAAAAACCTATAGCTTTTGCATTAGTCCCAATTGTTTGAAGGCGTGCATAGGACTACTTGTCCAAAAAATCATAGTATTAGAAGCGTCATTTGGTGATAAAAGATATTGATTGATTGATTCATTCATTCATTCATTCATTCATTCATTCACTAATAAATTAGTTATGATTGTGTTTGCCAAATGTGTGTGTAAATATTTTTGTATAGGAATGTTTGCAGGTCTACATACGCAGGTCCATATATATGAATGACAGGAAAATTTCAGGAATCTCTCTTTCATTATCATGTTTCATTTTATTCCTCTGATACATGTTCAGTCAACAAACCTAAAGCTCACTCATTTTGGATCTTTTTGTAGACAATAAGCCCTATAAATCATTCCTTTGTACTCCCTAAGAGTACATGTGACTATCGAGTATATTATGTAGTCCCTGGGGATATTCAGTAAGGTCTTCATTTTTTTTCTTTATCCATTGAACCTTCTCTCCAGCATTTTCACCTTTGTAAATATGATGAAATCCAGATTTTACAAGAACACGTATGTATACATATACTGCTACGCAAATAACCCACATAGATAACAGAAGAAACAAAGCAATTCAAATTTGGCAAACTGCTTTTAAAACAGAAAACTTATAACCTCTTTAATAAAATAAAAACAAAAGGTACCAGCAACATAAAAAGGTAGATCATAGCTACAAATAAATCACATGGTCTAATATCTATTAGAACTGCAACTGTGTGTATAATTACTACTGTAGGAATCACATTCACCAGCTGAGTAAACCACAATGACATGCAAACAAATTCAAGTTGATGAAGCATAATCATTTGGTTCATGGGGGAAAAATAAGTGTCTGCAATTGGATTCTCCTAAGAAATAAACTTTATGATACTGAGTACATCTGTGGGCTACAGTATCAAACAGAATGATACTAGATAATCATTTCTAGAATTTCAGTGCCAAAGGCCCACTGCATACTGGAAAACTCAGTATTTTGCAGGTTTGATAGCCTGAGATGTCATAATGGTCATGAAAATTCCTCTGATGAATTAAAACAGGTTTAATATCTAGTATACTACATAGAGAAGTATAAACTGGCTATTTTAATATCCAAAGAAAAAAATTAACATCCCTGTTAGAGAGAATAGAATACAAAAATGGCTTATTGTTTTCATATTTGGAAGGCAATTATGAATTATAAGGCAACTGTTTAATACCTTTACAACCATATAGGTAAGAAGGAATAAAATACTCAATCCTGACATACATAGAGATATGGCCACAGAGAAATTCGACTATTCTACATAACCAACTAACATGAATTTGGAATGAGAGATAGAGGAGAAACTGGTAAAATATGCCAGACTATCTAATTAACCTAAAAGAGAAAGAATTACAATTATTGGCTGGCACAAAAACAAAGTAAAAAGAATCATAAATGGTGTGGGTCTATACTCTCTCTGACACTTCTCTGGCATGCACAGGAATGTCATGAGAAATTGCCATGTGACAACAAAGGTAATGATCTGTCATATCTATGTTAGGTTAAGAGACAATAAGAGCTGTAGGACACAGTTCAGTAATGTAGTTCTATCTGGAAGTGCTTGCATGACTAATAATGTTTACTATAAAATAACTGCCTTTTTATGTGAAACTGTGGCATTATACTTCAGTACTCTTTAAGAAAGCAAGGGAGCTATGACTCAGTGCCCAAAGGGCAATTAAGGTGATTACTTTAACTTTCTTGACAATCCATGCTGGAGACAATGTTGAGAAAGACTCTCCTCCATTGCTGGTGGGACTGCAAACTTATACAACCACTTTGGAAAACAGTATGGCAGTTTCTCAGAAAAATGGGAATAAGTCTACCTCAAGTTCCAGCAATTCCTCTCATGGGCATATACCCAAAAATAGCACACCCAAACAGTAAGGGAATGTGTTCAACCATGTTCATAGCAGCATTGTTTGTAATAGCCAAAACAGGAAACAACGGTAGATGTCCCTCAACTGAAGAATGGATAGAGAAAAATGTGGTACATTTATACAATGGAGTACTACTCAGCAGAAAAAAGCAATGGAATCTTGAAATTCTCAGGCAAATGGATGGAACTAGAGGAAACCATCCTCAGTGAGGCAATCCCAATTAAAAAAAGATAAACATGGTATGTACTCACTCATTTTTGATTTTTAGACACAGAGCAAAGGATCAATAATCTATAATCCACACTGCCAGAGGAGCTAGGATCCAGGAAGGACCCCAAGAGAAGATTGCATATTCCCTTGAAGAAGGAGATGGGAAAAGAACCCCTGAGCAAATTTGAGGCCAAGGGCAGGGAAAGGAAAGAAAGCCTTCATCCAATTGCTGTTCAAAGTAGAAACAGACATCCACAGCTAAGCACTGAATTATAGTACTGGAATTCAGTTGTGGAGAGGGAGGAGGGATGAGCAAAGGAGCCAAGACGACAATGAAGAGACCTGCAGAAACAGTGGACCTGACCTACTGATAGAATGGTGACCCTCGTCATAAACCTGGGGAAACATTATTGGACCAAACCAAGCCCTTTGAATGTGGGTACCAGCTAGGAGCCTAAAACAGTCTCTGGCTCCTCTAACAGAAAAACCAATCTTTATTCCTAGAGCCCAAACACACTTTGGGAGCCCATTCCCTATGGAGGGATACTATTGCAGCTCAGATACAGCAAGGAGGGTCTAGACCCTACCCCAAATGATATGACAGACTTTGAAGGTCTTTGGTGGAGGGCCTCATTATCCCTGGGGAGGAGTCGGGGTGTTGGCTGGGGAACATGTAAGTACAGGAGGGCAAGGGAATGGGGTGATGGATATGTAAATATGAGTAGTAATTAAAGAATTTAAGTAAAAAAGAAATAAACACCATTCACCATCACACACACACACACACAAAAAAAAACCTTTCTTATGCATGTGACTTACCAGTTCCATTCTTGAAATGTATTTTGCAGTGTTTCTTTAGAATTCCACCCTTTATTTCTTCTGGACTCTGGTAGAGTAATTATGTTGGCACATGTTAATTGTCACAGATTAATAAAATAACTGTTAAATTGTATTGAATCTCTTTACATTCTTCTAGCAGTATTCTCACCCATGGCTCACAAAACCACGTTACTAAGCTCTCTTTATAGACCCACCATATACAATTGCCTCTTCTCTCCCCCCCAAAAAAGCTAGTTTACTTCTTTTTAACACCAGTGAATAAAATCCTGAGATGGAAAGCAAATTCTTGCCCTTTTTTGTTTTGTTTTTGAAATCTTTCTTTCTCTCTTACTTTATTTTTCCGTTTCAACACTGTTAATATCTCATGAATTCCTGCTCAGAGGAACATTATTGCAGAAATATGCCCCGGCCTAAGGTATAAATTCTAGGTTACTTAAACTGACATAAAAGGCCATAATCTTGCCTTTGGCTAAAAATCCAATTACATTTCCCTTTACTCATAACCTTATAATTTATATTTTATTAATGAAAAATGTTTTTAATTCTCTGCAAAAAATGCTGTTTCATGAGTCTCTCTAGATGGGAAAATATTATCTTTCCTTCTCTCCTATTCCCTTATTTGACAAGCACAGCATGGTTAAAATGAAATTTCTACAGTTAAAGAGATGCTTTATATCATTTTAACCATGTGTTATACATAGCTATTGAGCACTGTGACTGTGTGAATATAGCTTTGTGAATAAAATTTAAATTTGTAAGTCTGTTGCTTCTGTATATGTACATGAATTAAACAATTGCATTGTCTGGTGTGGTCCTTATTAGCCAGCAGATTTTAGACCATTTCATAAACATTAAAATTACTTTTTAAGTCCTTCTTGACAGAGAAGGGCTTCAAAATAGTAGAAATCTCGGCTTATTTCATTTTCTACTTTTTTAATTTTCACATTACATTTTATTTTACATCTCTGCTACAATTTTTTCTCCCTTATCTTCCAAGTCCCTCCCTGCTCCATCCCCTCTGTATCCCACTTACCCAGCACAATTCATAGGCAGAATAGAGTATCGGTCTAAGTTTACATGTGCCGTTTGGTGTCGCAGTCCTAACGAAGGAAGTCTTGCATGGTCACAGAAGATGAACAGTTCAGACTATAGATTTCCTATTGTTTGGAGTCTTATTTGGGATCATCCTTGCAAATTCCCGAGAGTGTCCCTTGCACCAGATTTCTGCCTGACCCTGACATGTTTCCTCCATTTCTAATCATATCTTTCAGTACTATTCCCTTCTATCTCTCCCCCACCTGATCATTAATGTTCCTGCTCCATTCCACCCATGAAATATCTTCTATTTCCCCATCCATGACTGATCTAGGCAAACATCCCCTTTAACCCACTTCTTTACCCAGCCTCTCGCAGTCTGTGGATTTTAGCATGGTTATTCTTTACAGCTAATATCCACTTATGAATGAGTATATGATGTGTTTTTCTTTCTGAGTCTGGATAACCTCACTCGGATAAATTTTTCTAATTCCATTCATTTGTCTTCAAATTTATTGATGTTATTGTTTTCAGTAACTGAGTAACAATCTACTGTGAAAATGTACCATATTTCTGTAATCCATGCTTTAGTTGGGGGACATTTAGGGTGTTTTAAGAATTGGGCTATTACCAAAAAAGCTGCATTGACGGTAATTGTGCAAGTGTCTTTGTGGTTTGGTTGAGTATCATTTGGGGATATGTCCAACAGTAATATTGCTGGGTCTTGATGTAGAACAATTTCCAAATTTTCAAAGAAACCATCACTTTGATTTCCAAAGTTGTACAACATTGCACTCTGCCAGCAATGGAAAATTTCCCTTGCTCCTTATCCTCTCCAGCATCAGCTGTCACTTTTGTTTGTGATCTTAGCCATTCTGACATGTTTGAGAAGGACCCTCAGAGTCATTTTGGTTTGCATTTCCATGGTGGCTACATATGATAGAGAAATCTTTAAGTGTATCTGGCCATTTGTTCTCTGTTTAAATCTGTACTCTTTTTTAAAATGGATTTTTAGATTTTTGATGTTTAGTTTCTTGGGTTCTTTATATATTTTGGAAAGAAGCCCTCTGACAGATATGGGGATGGTGAAGATTTTTTCCAATTTTGTAGGCTTCCATTTGTTCTACTGATGTTTTTTCTTCGCCTTAAAGAACATTTTCAGATTCATTAAATAATTATACAATAATTTAATCCTAAGATAAAATCTTGGTTTAAATAAATGTACACAATTCAAGTGGAATGACAATCTTCTGTGTGTGAGGTTTTTGGAAAACAAGAACCCTGATATTGACACAGGGAGGAGTAAATATTTATTTAATTAAAACTGATGTACTCTTTTTATTTGAATTAGAAACAAGATTGTTTTACATGCCAATCCCTCCTGTCCTCCCCTAGTACTCCCTAACTAAAATCCTACCTATCACATATCCTGCTCAGGGGATCTTGACCCTTTCCCCTTCTCCAGGGAACCATGTATGTCTCTCTTAGGGTTCTCCTTGTTTACTAGCTTCACTGTCTTGAACAAGGAAAATTAAAAGTTTGGTTGAAACCAAACCATTAAAATGTTTATTGTATGTCTTCATATTTATGATCTGAACACATACAAAAAGGAATAAGTATTCATTTTATCAAAGATTTTAGTAAACTGAAACAAATAAGTATAAGAGAAAGATAACAAAAAGCCCCACCTCTGCTGTGCCTTATTTCTGCTTCAATTTTTCCAAAAGAAGTAGCAGCAGTCTATTCTGCAAACCTTCACATTATTCTTTTGCTGTGATATTTTATTTCAAGTCTTAGCTCTGGTGAAGTGACAAAGCTGAAATTAGTATATTTGTTAAAATTTCCTTGGACTGAATGATTCCAACCTTATGTCTGCTACTAATTTCCATCTTAAAATCATCAAGGTCTTCCATCAATTTCTTCTTTAGAATTGTATCTGCTACCATTTCTCCTTTTAACATGTCAGTGGTAGGTAGCAATCTTACTCAACAAAACACAGAGGTGGTGGTTAGGTTACTACACTCTCAGAACAAAGCAAAACCAAAAACAAACATGTCTGTCAGACAGACATTCATGCATGTTACAAAACCTCAAGAATTCAGGAATTAGTGACGAACACTGGGGGATAGATTTTTTATTTGAATTACAAACAAGATTGAATTACATGACAATCCCAGTTCCCTTCTCCCTCCCTTCCTCCCCTACCACTCCCCCCCCAAATAAAGCCCTACCTATCCTTTCTTCTAATCTATACCTGACTCAACCTTTCTACTCCCTCATGACCTCTGCATCCTTCCTCTTCTTCCTTTCTCATTCTCCTGGCTCCCTGCCCCGTCTTCCCATTCCCTCAATTTGCTCAGGGGATTATGTGACTACAGATTTATTTCTACTGTTTTAGGATTAAGATGAAAAAATATATCTGGTGCTGGAGGAAATTAGCTCTAGAAGAATGCAACTGGCTTCAAGTATATTTTCAGAACTGCATATTTCTTCCAAACTCCATTGGGATCTCAGTCAGGGATACACAGAACTGAAATTGCCCCATCTACAGTATTGAGTGTTATCTAAAACTTTAATCACTAAATACTTGCGCTTCAGAAGATTTACTCTTAATGAGAAGGATTTCACTCCTTAAGTTCCTAAAAGAATGAAATTTTAAGGAGTAATTTCAGTGTCCATTTAATTGCTGTTTCAATTCTCATGTATTTCCAGGCAATTAAATTTAATTTTATAAGTTCTGCTTCCTTGATCACTTATATGCAATGTGAAAAGTTTTGTAAAAGGAATTTGAAGCTGCATCTTATTTTCAAAGAAAATTTAAAGAAATAGTTTCTTTTCTAACAGACAAAGAAGAAAGAAATGCAAATTTTCCAAGTGAGAATTCTGATCTAAATCCCTTTAAAGTGAAGCCAATGTTATTTCATTTTGTTTTCCCCCTTCAAGGGGAAAATAGAACTATAAAGAAATATGTAATTTTTATTTCATCCTTGCTTTAAATTTGTTAAAATATCTTAGATATCTTTAGTCATATCTTTGTGTATTGTCAACATAACATTTATAGGTACAGGATGAGTTATAGCCTGGTACAGTGGGGAAGGCCTTGGTCCTGCCTCAAATTGGAATGCTAGATTTTGTTGACTCCCCAAGGAAGGTCTAACCCCCATGAGGAGTGGATGGGATTGGAAACAGGGGATGTAGGCAGCACAGGAGAAGTGGGGAGTTGTGGGACAGGTAAAATAAAAATAAAAAAATATTTTAAATTAAAATAGTACCTGTGAAAATCTTTATAACTTGGTGGTTGAATTCTTTTTGCTCAGTTGGTCTTTCAATGGTGTAAGGCAGGAATTAGTGCTTGTGTTTTTACTGGTGCCTTACTATTCTACAGAATTTCTAATTGTAGAAGTAGGAATTTAGGACCTGAAGTTTCTTTGGTCAAATTAAAAAAATATAGTCACACATAAAATTTCTAAGGAGTAGAAACTGGAAAAAAACAGGAAACTGCATATGGTAATCAAATGGTTACTTACAAATAAGCCAAATAGATAATGCCTTGACCTTATTCATATATTATATTTTATAGATTAGAAGGGACACATATTATCCTAGACTTTGGACTTTGCTCTTCCTTTTGAGGTGTGTTACTCTTCTGCAACAGAGTAAAAATTTTTGTATAGTCAGGCTAAGTTGGTTAGTTTCTAACTCTTACCTTGATACAACCTCCACTCACCTAGGGAGTTAGTTACAATTGCACAGTTCTCTATATCAAACTTGCCTGTGAACTTGTCTTTGGAGGATTGTATTGTTTCTTAATTACTGTAGGAAGAAACAGCCCAGTTTTGGTGGTGCCATTTCATGGGAGTAGACCCTGGTGTTAGTAATCATAGAACACACTTTATAAGTATGAACTAAAGATACAAGTAGACAGCATAGATCATTCACTTGTGTCTGCTCTTTGACTGTGAATATGATGTGACTAGTTACCTGATTTCCTTACTTGGCTTCAGGGATAATGATGGTCCCTCAGAATTATGACTAAAATGAACCCTTCTATAAGTTGTTTTTGGCCAGATGTTACATTATAGCAACAGAAATGAAACTAGAAGTGAGACACATATCTATACCTTTGGTATGATTGTCACCCTGACAAAACTTAAAAAAATGTATCTTTTATTCCTGTTGACCTTGACAGCTATTAAATTCCATATATATATATATCAAGCTACAGAGTAGACAATTGTGAATATCTGTGAAGATTATTTAATTTCTCTTGTTTTCCATCTATTATAATAATTCAAACACTCTTTGGCTGATAGTAGAATGTCTTTAAAGTATCAGGACCTTACTGATTTACGCTCTTTGAAACTTACTTTGCTATAACTTTTGGCTACCATCATGCCCCTTTTTTTGGTGATATTTCTCAGTTCTGACCTCCATTGTATGAAAAATATAAATGAGCGGTTTTGAATATTCAATTGGTAGATATTAAAGTAGACATTAAATGGATTGAATAAAATTAATTTTAAGTGCACAAGGAAACAAAATTATGCCATCTGGTCATTGCTTCAATGGTTTAACAGCATAAAAACCCTACATGAGTATTTTTGTAGAGTTTGATAAATGACTTTAATATAAATTTTTATATAAATGATATACTTCTTCACATTTTAAGAATATACATTATCAAATGCTTTAACAGTCAGCAGAATTCAAATTTGTCAGTATTGGCATATATTGACTTTTTAGCCAAAGAATATGTTAGTAGTGTGTTTCGACATGTAATCCTCCTACTTAAGAAGTAGAGACAGAAAGATCAGTAATTCAAAGCCAACCTCAGTTAGACAAAGTGCTAAAGGGTAGAATGCAAAGTCTGAGGATCTTATTTTAAAAAATGCAAACCCAATAAATTGATAAGCATCACAAAACAAAAACAACAAAAATAGTAAAAGGAAAAAGAACCCCCCCAAAGATTCCTAAAACCAAACAATTCTGTCAGTATCAAATTATTTTGAGATCTTTAGAACTGTAGAAGAGTTTACATAAAGAAATTCTCTCAATTTTGGTGAGGGGGTAGTAAAATATGTTTCTAGAAATTCCCTGTACTGAGGAAATAAAATTCCATAAAATTTGAATCTTAAAATATAATGATTTGTCAGAAGAATTGAAGTTCAGTAATCAACTGGAAAAAATTCAAGGAATAGAGAAGAATCAAGAAAGGAAACAAACACAAAACCAAAACAAAATGCTTTCATAGTATAACCTTACCCACCTAAGAATGACTATTTTCAAGATCTAACAGTAAATGTTTGAGAGGATGGAAAGACAGATGATTTATTTACATCTGGTGTGAGTAAAAATTAATAAAGACAACATGACAATCAATATGGAAATACCTAAGAAAAATAAATATAGAAATAGCACATGGTCCAGCAATTTCATTATTGGGCATATATTAAGACAACTGTATATCCTCCTTGAGTGATATTTGCATATCTGTTTGTTCCTACTGTGTTCATTTTTACAAGGAAATAGACCCAACTATGAATTACCAATGTAAATCTGATATAATATATATTATATTGAATTGAAATATTATTTACATCTAAGGAAAACTAAAATTACAAATTTTGCAATAAAATGGATGGAGTTTGTAATATTTATGTGATTTATCTTTATCTCACAAAGAAAATAAACAATTCTTTCTTTTACTCATATGTGAGAGTATAGTATAGTATAAAATTTGAAAGGAGAATAAGAAAAATTAAATTTAAAAAACAAAAATTCTCACTAATGAAAACTCATCGGAAATAATTCACATAAAAATAGATGATGTTCTTTTACCGCCTATTAAGCACTTTCTTTAGTTCCTTCTCCTCTGTCTCCTGTCTGTTTAGTTGATTTTCAAGCCATTTTCTAAACCCTACTCACACCATTCTCAAATATGAACGCTAATTTCCAAAGTAGATTATCCATGAAAGAACATGGGGAGGTGCCGTGCTTTGTTATATGTCCTGAGTGATGGCCTCAAATTCAATATCCTAACAGTAACTTGCAGCAGTTTATTTTACATGGACACCAGATAACCTATTTTTGTTCAAGTTAACTTTGGAGCTTTGATGATTTCCCATAGCCTAATATTAATGTTTTCTATTTGGTAAGCAAACCATCATTTTCATACTCACTTTTCATGTTTCTTTGTGTCAATAAAAATATTTTATTTCAAAGATGAAAACAATATAGTGCATCCAATTAGGGAGCACATTAACTGGAAATATTACCCTGCCAGCTTCAATATTATGTGTACATTTCCAGAAGACATGTAAATATTTCTCAGTTATAGTCATGTGACCTTTATTCCATGGTTCCACACAAAAGCACATTGTGAGATTAAGAGTTTTTTAAATTGACATAATTTTCTGCACATGCCAGGCATATTATTCCAATCTGCATTCTATCTGAGGTTTAATTTTGAAAATAATTGTCCCTTATTAAAATTCACAACATTACATCATTGCTGGTCATGCAGAAAATCAGTTTGCTTCAGGAAACAAAACCATCCAATATAATCTCTTCTCCTTATAGCAAAGGAGATAATTGCGTTAATCACAAGTCAAAATCTTGGAAGTAGAGCACAATTTTGCTAAACTGTGCTGTGTCTGCTCTTTATAGATGATACATAATAGAATATTAGTGATGTTTCATAATTCTGTGCAACTAGCTCTTGTGATATGCATTGAATATTGAATATTAAGAGATGCAGGGTCAGCTCCTTGGGGGAAATAGTTACTTATTAAGACATCACCATAAATCCCTGCTCTGTTCTCTGGTGCTAGTTCCTTTTGTACTAGACACAATTTCATACATGTTAAACTTTTCTTTATAAAGCAGACTGGTCATTTCCAATTGTTAATATTCCAATGACTGAATTCACTTTGAAGATGGGAATAGGAATGCATAGTGAGAGGATACTATAATGGCTTCTAAATGTAATCACTTGGTTTCTCTTTACACCCTGAGGGTTGATAAAATGTACTTTTATAAAAACAGCAATTCTTGTTTACAAATACAACAAAATAATGAGCTAAGATATTTCAGTCAGTAAAATCCTCGACCTGAAAGCATGAAGGACTTAGTTCAATATATGAAACCCACATTAAATAAAATGCCATTCCTGGTCCTTGTAATTTCTCTTTTGGGGGAGACAGCCAGGTAGATTTCTAAGTCTTGTTGTTCAATCAGCCTATGAAGTATGTTCATAAGCAGTAGGAAACCCTGTTTTAAAAACAAGGGTAGTACTTGAAGGACATCTTAGCCTGGCATCTTCTAGCACTTACACATGTATATATGTGCTTATAAGCCTGCACAAAGAGAGAATTCAATCTGTATATGAACACACACACATACACACATACACATACACACACACACACACACACACACACACACACACACACACCATGAAGGTGGAATTGTAATAGCAGTAAGAGTAATTGGAATTTGATTTGAGACTCTATTATCACATGTTATTTTGAAATATAAAACAAGAAGGAAGCATTTGTGGTATATTGTAAAAAATACTGTTTAATAATATTGAAATGATATGTCACTTATGGATAAATGTACCACTAGCCAATGGCTTAAGTTAGATATATTAACCATAGATCAATTAAAATAAAGTTCACACTTAAAATGTATTTAAGGTACCCATGAAATAAATCATCAACTGTATGTAGATGTTTCAAAGCGTAAAAGCTTTCATTCATATGAAATGTATTTCTGTAGATTGATCTTTTAAATCACATCTACTGCATAAAAGAAACTTCTCTGATCAGTGATTAGAAATGGAATAGGAGTCAGTTTAATGCTATGTCCATTTGATGGAATGAAAGAATGAGGCTCTCCCCTAGGGCATATTACAAAACCAATCAGGTGATTTGGGGTCCATTAATGATACCAGACAGGAACACCATTTTATGGAGTATTGTCTTTAAACGCATTCAGAAAATTGTTTGCCCCTCCTATGTCATCTCTGTCACTATAGCACATGTACATAATATGTTGCACTGGCAATCATTAGTGTAGATCACAAGGGTCACAGCTAGACTCTCTCAGCACCATCTATATTGATAGTATATATATATGACCTTAAACCATATGAAAGCAATACTCTGGGAAAAAATACCCAAGTTTATCCCTCAGCTTTAAATGGAACATCTGTACCATTCCCCTTCCTGAAAGGGTCAAGGATCATCTCAGAAAGGGGGGGCAGAAATTTGCAAGGGCTTGGAGGAGTGGAAATCTCTAATAAAATAACATTGGTTGAAAATAACAGCATAGTTGAAAAAAATGATCTCATAGCTGCTGGGACTTCATGCACAAGATTTTCCCAGGATAAAACAATTAAAAATCTGTGCATGGAAGGAGATAAGTTCCACCTATAACTCAGGAACTACTATTAGCCTATAGCTACTGAAAAGTAGAGTCAATTTCTTCAGGTAAGTGTGCCCTGAGAAGTATAGATGCTCTAGTGGATGTTTCTACACTCATGTATATACAGGCAGCACTAAATAAATTCAGTATTAAAAAAGAGGAGGAGAAGAGAAGGGAAGGTAGAGAAGGGAAAGGAAGGAGGGAGAGAAAGAGAGATATACTATGAGAAAGGGGCAGCATACACTTAGAGGCAAGTAAATAGTAGAGAAGTATAGGGGAGGATTTGGAAGAGAAAATTGGAAGTATTTCCAACCATGCAATATAAATGTACAGACATTAAATAAAGTATTTTCCACATAGCTGTTCAATATATACAGAGGAAACCTTTGTGTTTGGGCCATACAACAGATAGACAGACATCAGACACACATAACATCAATAGGAGACAACAGCACAAGACAGAGGGACCAGACTGGAGAATTAAAATAGGGGCTCACTATTAATCTAAACTACTTATGAGCAAGATTTTTCATTCTTTAATATCATATCTACACAATTTTGTAAAACTTGCAACAAAATGGCCACATTACTACTAATAATTTGACTATGAAACTTCTCAAACATATATCTTGTTACTATTAACATGTGTCCTTAGTATGCAGCAAGAAAGGAAATGATTTGCCCTAAAGAAATTACTGTGTTTAAATTTAATAGAAAATGTCAAATGTTTTCCAATATAATTATAACAACTTGTGATGTGACTACAAACAGGAAAATTTCCTTTTGTTCTGAAAGTAAAATTGAATGTTAGCCTTTACTTTGTACCTTACCTGATACTAAAGAGTATTTGTTGTCACCCCATGAATTGTACCACTATGACAAATGCTTTTGTCTTTCCCTCTAAGAGTTTCACTCTGTTGTGATTCTTTGTGATTTAAGTTTCCACTCCTGATCCTTAAAGAGCTGCATGTCCACAAAATCAAACAGGCATCAAAAGCAATCTAAAGTAGAAGGCCGCTTCCCTACTTAGTCATTAGTCGTTTATTGTGAGGGTTTTAAACAGGTTTGCGATTCCTGTGGGAACTCATAAGAAAAGAATTTGAAGAAACAGAAAGCAGGATGTATCAGATCAATTGTTCTCAACCTGTGGGTTGTAACCCATTTGGGAGTCATTATTTTTACTAAAATTCAACAGTAGCAAATTTTCATTCATGAAGTAGTAAGGAAATAATTTTATGGTTGGGGTTCACCACATCACTAACTGTACTAAAATCTTGTATCATTTGGTTGGTTGAACACTGCTAAATCAGATCTAACCATGCTACTACTTACATATACAAATACTAAAGAAAATGTTCAGTGTAAAGAAAAGCATATTTTACTGAAGCATAGCATATGTAAATTCCACACCTGTTAAATACATGGTAGAAAACTAAAATTTTGGTTACAAACAGCCTCATATGTTAATGAGATATTGAAACTTGCATGATGACACTGCTCTGTAATGTTTTGTTGCTCTACATCTCTAATATTAATTCAAGCACAGCTAGTTTATATTTTATTTCTTTTTTAAGCACTGCACTTTAATATCTAAATTAAGTGGAGATGTGGGGTGTGGGGTGGAACACTGTCTGGAACTTCTCTCCAAAGCAAAACAATTATGTTCAGAATAATATCTACATGTTAATATTGAAGGTCTACTGAAAATCCCATTAAAAATGAGGATATTTCCAAACTGCTTCAAAAGTAGAATTTTAATAATTCTGATAAGATGAATCTTCCTTATACAATGGGTCATTCATGTTGTATTCGACCAGGTACCCATTAGCAGTAGACTAGCATCTACCAATTGTTCCTCTTCAGGCTGTGGATGGTGTCCATCTTATTGGTGTAGTCTCCTCATCAAGTATGAACACTTCACCTGTCCAGTCATGCCTGACTTGGTTCTTTCATTTTTTTATCTATTATGTCCAAAATCCTGTCAGTCTTTTGTTTGTCTTGTGTTTTGCTGTCATAATCCTAAAAGCCTAGCAAAGCCAATCAATATGGATGCATTCTCAAATTGGCAAGCTTCCACATTTGGTGTGTAGGCTGCTAAATAGCTATGATTCTATATAAATGGTCCATGGTGAGTTATACATGGACTTCCCCATCCCCTGCTTCCAAAAAATGGACTGAAGTCCTTTTAGAATGGTCTCAAGGTCAGCTTTGTTGCTTTTCATGGTGTCAACCACTCTGTGCCTTCCTGCTGTGGTAGAGGAACAAGCCTTGAGTCATGCCTTGAGAGAGTGAACAAAGGAGACTGAGATAGTCATCAGCATGGCATGAGGCAATGGGCAGGGAGTATTGTAGACTTTTCTTACTTTCACAACTTTTTAGACTTCATTCATTTCTCGTATAGCATATTATTGTGTGATTGAGGTTTGAGAAAGATGGTATTTTTGAGAATCTTATTTTAATCCCAGTATTTTGGGCTGGGAGATGATTCAGCAGTTGTTGATCTTGAGAAGGACATACCTTCAATTTCAATGACCCTTCTGGTCTCTAGAGGCCCAGACACAGGAGGTCCACATTTATATTTGGAGAACACTCTTAACAATACAGTAAATCAATAAATCATGTCATCTGAAAATATACCCCAATGTTTTCCTGGTTTTATGCTAAGATTGGTGTGTGTTGTGGTTCTCTGCACTTTCTCTCTATTACCACCTCTGGTCACACTCTTTCAGGTATATTTTCTTAAAAGTTAATACATGACCTAGATTTTTCATTTATTTCCTCCTTAAACTAGATAGAGAAATTGACAGAACATAAGGGAGCAGAAATTTCTTTCAGGTGCACCTGGCTGCAGCCAGCTCCTCTGAACCGGACAGGTGTTACTTTTTTCAAACACACACACACACACACACACACACACACACACACACACACACACACACACACGCACACACACACCTGTGCATCATCCAGTTGGGACAATAAGAAGTAGTTCTGTTTCAAGATCTGAAGGAAACCTGACTGTGAGTATAATCAACCTGGTGGGAAAATATGAAATTGGGAATAAAAATTTAAAATAGCTTTTAAAATGCAATAGTTGAAGGACAATGGTGAACATGGTCCTAGGATGACAGAAATGCTCCTGCTTAAAATAAAAGCAAGACATAACTTGGAAATCTGAAGAAATCGAAGTACCATCCACCGCTTTGTTGACTTGTAAAGGAACAAGACACATTCAGATTAAAGTGTCACCTAATAGCAATCAGAATATTTATTTAAATCAATATGGTTGGTGCTGCAGTAATGATTTCTTTGTACTTAAAAACTATAATTATAAATCAAATTACCATGCTCTTCATATTACATGGATGCTTCACTGACTTTTGATATAGAACCAACTAACTCTTATTGACAAAAATAGTACCGGCCATTTCCTACTTAAAACACAGACAATGGGGAATACACAACTGAGCAGGGAAGTAGCTTCCTACTTTTGACTTCTTTGGGTATTTTCTGAGATTTGTGCATCATGTTTGTTTGGACCTGAATTATTTCTTCCAGAAAAGTTTATGAAAGTTGTTACTATGTATGGAAATCATATGCATTATAGATATTTAGAAATAATGTTTTTCTAGCATTAACATACTTTTATTTCCAAGTTTAAAATCTTGAATGTAAAGTGTAAAATGTAAAGTAGGCAAGCTTTGTTTCTTTGGCAATCATACGAGAAATAACAGCACATTAGCACTCTGAAGACTTTGCTATTTTTCCATATGTCTGCATGATCCATTTTGTTTTACTAAGAGGCATTCACTGGAAGATATCCTGGGGGAATCCCCACAGGGTCTCACTGCCCTAGACTCCATTCAATGTCCATTATTGATGATCTCCCTAGAATCCTATAATTTATAAGAGCAACTCCATGTTCAAAACCACATGGATATATAGTCTGTAATTTCCATCATGCTTTAATGCAGGTAGAAGTGGTAAATCACCCTTCTTTGGCTAGGGTAAAAATTTTCACAGAGCATTTTACCATGTTGAAGTGAAGTAAAATATACTCGAAATCACATTGCTTATAAACCTTTGTTCAGTTCAATTGATTAATCTATCTTTATGACTTAATTCTTTGTCCCCAAACAAATTTTATTTTTACTTTTTCATATTAGTTACTTGTCTTCAAATAATGAAGGGCACAGTGAAAAAACACATAGCAAAAATGGGGAAAATATGTGTAACGTAACAAAATGTTATTTGCTAGGTTTAAATTAAACATCAAGAGATTGGAGAGATGCTGTTTTGGTTTGCAGTCTCCACAATGAATGAGGAGGTAGTTCATTTAACTATCCATATTTCCCCAAGGAACTTCAACAAACTAGCCACATATAGTGTCAAAAAGCCGCAGTCTAAAACCTCTGTAGTAAAAGGAATATTACAGATGTTGTTATTGTGTCATTCATTATAGAAGGTTAAAATGAGATAAAATAATAATATGATGTCTAATTTCAAAGACAGCTAAAATATTTCACAGATACATCTAAATAATCCTGCTTTAAATATTTTATTCTTTTATGTGCTCATTATGTGAGAATTCCTTGTCTTCATATTCTTCATTTGTTAATGAGGAGTCTTCCCGGATACGTGTATGCATTGTGCACTCCACACTATTGCCCAATAGCTAATGAGCTGTCACAGCAGGAAGCTAATCCAGCCAATGACCCCTTGTGAGGTCAGCACTTTCTCCCTTCTTCTGTTCTCCTGTAGCAGTTGTAGTTTTCATCTTAGATAAGGGAATGTGCTGAAACAGATGGTCTATTTGAGATTCTATACTGGCAAATGGAGAGATAAAAAGTCAGAAAGACCAATTTAGCTCACAGACTAAAATACGACTTCCAATTTTGGTTTATAAAAGAGAAATTTCACATAGAGCTCTTTTAGACCTTAGGTGATAGAATAATTTTGAATATTTTCATCTTGTTTCTTCCCGAGGTCTGAAAGAAATAGTGCTGGGCAAACAACATAGAGAATGCCTCAGATTCTGCTTCTTTTGTGATATATGCTGCCTTCAGGGCCAAGGGAGGTTACCATTCCAAGAGTATCTAGAGTGAATTTTCCTTCATTTCTTCAAGCATCTTAGCTGTTCATTCTTATCATAGACTATTCTAAAAGTGTTGTTTTTTTTCTATACACCTGCTGGATTGGTTCTTCTGATTGACTGGAAGTGATTTATCCTGCAACATTCTCTTTCTAATATTTTACACTCAATATTATGGGATAAGCTATTTTGTTTCATTTGTTCTATATTATTCATTTATTTATTTATATAAAGTTTTTCAGGTTTTACTTTCAAATGTACAATGAACTTAAACCTAAAATTACCATGTTTTATCTTTCCTATGTAAAGTGTTATATTAGTTATTTTCCTTTCATTGTGACCAAATACTTTTTTATTTATTTTTTTGATTTTGTTTTTTATTTTTCTAGACAGGTTTTCTCTGTGTAGCTTTGGAGCATCTCCTGGCATTCACTCTATAGATCAGGATGGATTTAAACTCACAAAGACCTGCCTGCTTCTTCCTCCCAACTGTTGGGATTAAAGGTATGTACACCACCACCAGACATGATGGTTACTTCTAATTATCAACTGGGCATAATCAGCTGAGATGAGAGTATCAGTGGGTTTTCTGACTGAAGCAGGGTTCTGTGCATGCCTGTGAGGAACTGACTATATCATATCAGTTCAGTCAGGAAGGGCCTCCCACTTGGGATTGCATAATCCCAAGTGTAGGTGTAGAGCAACTGAGCACAAGTGGGCATCTATGCATTGACTGTCTCTGTTTTGAATGTGCCTGGGACTAGCAGCTTCCAGTTCCTCCCTTGGATTCCTCATAATTAACTCAGACCCAAATGAACCCTTCCTCCTCATGTTACTTTTTGCTAAGGTATACTTCACAGGAACAGAAATGAAGGCAAGATGGAAAGTTTTTTTAACATTGAAACCCATGATGATGAGGAAGGCATAGGAGCAGGAGTATATTGGTCCTTGACCTCCCAAATTAGCAAAGAATAGGGAATACCAGCATTCATGTTGTTCTCTATGTGTCTCTCTTTATTTTGTTTGAGACTCAGCCTCTTGTACAGGACACACTGAATTTCTGTACAAATTATTCAGTCAAATTTATAGCAACACCTCCTGACTCCTCTGACTTTGAATAGTTCTCCATAGGAAAAAAACAAAAACAAACAAACAATAACCAACCAACAAACAAAAAAACCCAAAAACTATTGTCTTTCACTCAGCTAACCCCGGCTGGCAGTCTACTGAACAATGCAGCTCCCCTCTCCTTAACAGCCAATAGGAATAAGTGTTAATGCCCCAACTCACTCTTTCTGGACACATCCCCCATGCTTCTGAATTGAGCATGCCGTCACGTTCCCTCCTTTATTGTGCCATTACTCATGCAGACTCAAATCTGTCCTATATTTATTACCCACTTTGCATATACTTATTCTCAAAGTGCCTATGTAGTGAGACACATTATAAACATTCCTCATCAGCTTCAGAGTGACTGAAATTCCTACTGTAAGAATACAGCTCATGAATTTGAGAGCTATGGAATGCTTCCCACCTTGGTCCACTCTGAATGTTGTGCTGGTACAATTCTGTGGGGTGAGAAGTTGTCAGATAAAAAAAATATATATAGCTCATGTGCTGTTTTATACATGGTTCCCTAGTGGCAACTGGATGTCCCCTCACTCTATTGTAGAACCCTGTAATCTTTTAAAAGATAAATTGCAGGTTCTATATTCCATTTCCATGGAAACTGACTTGGGAGAGTCTTCTGAAGTGTTATAGGACACAAAGGCAACACAAAACCACAGTTCCCACTGTTTGCTTGTGTTATTTGTGTTCTCCTCATTGCTCCATTTTCCTGACTGAACACCAATCTCAAATGGATCTCAAATGGCTATTACAATGCTTTTCATTTAAGAAAGGAATACAAATCTACTGAGCAAGAACCCCTGGATCTTCACTGAGCAACACTTATTCTTCATTTTCATGAGTATTTCTTCTAAAGCATAGGCAACTTTAAGATTCTTTATTCTGCTTAACTGGTTATAATCTACTTGTTATATTCTACCTGTTCCCTTAATATTGTATTTCTAGAGAGACATGAAAAAGGTTGACTCTGCCAATTCAATCTAATTCAGGTAAACTATCATTTATAAATATTTCAATTTTGATATTTATAGTGAATTTGAATTTTTTATTTAATAAAATTTCAGTAAAAGTGAATTTTCTGGAGAATATCTGAATCCTCATATAAATGTTTTTAATTAAATCTGTGATTTTCTTTATCATTTTTATTTTAAAAACTATTTTCGAATTTTACATACCAATCCCAGTTTCTACTCTCTCTCCACCTCATGCTACACCTCTTCCCCCCACACCACCATACATCCAGTCATCAAAGATGGATTACCTGAGAAGGGGAAATAGACAAGATCTCCTGTGAAAAGTGGGAGCATGGTGGGAAGAGGAGAAGGGAATAGAAAGGGGTGGGGAATAGGGAAGGGTTAGAAGGTTACAAATGGACTAGAATAGAAGAGATTGGGGGAAGACATATAAAAATTTTTTTATTAATTCAAGGTAGGGAACAAGCTTGTTTCACATGTAAGTCCCTTCTCCCTCTGTCACCCTCACCCCCATCCCTCCTCCACCACCCCCAACCTACCCTCGACCCCGTCCACCCACCACTCCCCAGGCAGGGTAGGGCCCTAAACAGGGGCTCTGCAAAGTGCACCCAATCTTCTTGTGCTAGGTGTGGCCCCTTCCTCATGTGTCCAGGGCCAGAGTGTATCCCTTCACTTGGGATGGGCTCTCAAAGTCCCTTCTTACACCAGGGAAAAAATGCTAATACACTTCCAAAGGCTCCCTGGAGTGCAGAGGCCTCCTTGTTGGCATCCATGTTTAGGGGGCTGGATCAGTCTTGTACTGGCCTCCCATTCAGCATCTGGGGTTGATGTGCTCTCCCTTGTTCAGGTCAACTGTTTCTGTGGGTTTCTCCAACCTGGTACAGACCCCTTCGATCTTCATTCCTCCCTCTCTTCAACTAAATTCCAGATTTCAGCTCAGTGGATTTTTGTGGATGTCTGTCTCTGCTTCCATCAGCCACTGGATGAGGGCTCTAGGATGGCATAAATAGTAGTCATCAATCTCATTTTAGGAGAAGGGCTTTTAGGTTATCCTCTCCACCATTGCCTGGATTGTCAGATCATGTGATCCTTGTAGGTCTCTGGAGATTTCCCTAGTTCCAGATCTCTTGTCAGACCTATAATGGCTCCCTCTAATATGTTACCTCTCATCCTGCTCTCTCTCCTCTATTCTTTCCTCTACTCAATATCTCTGCTCCTCCATTTCCTCTCCTCTACTCCTCTTCTCATGCTCTTATTGTGGCAGCAACCTCTCCCCTACCCTCATGCTGCCAATTAGCTCAGGAGTTCATGCCACTTCCCATTCCTGGGGTCCATTTATCCCTTAGAGTCCTTCATGTTTCCTAGTTTCTTTGGTGAAGAGGATTATAGGCTGGTAAACCTATACTCCATGTCTAAAATTCATATATGAGTGAGTACATACCATGTTTGTCTTTTTGTGACTGGGATACCTCACTCAGGATGGTTTCTTCTAGTTCCATTCATCTGCCTGAAAATTTCAAGTTTCCATTGCTTTTTTCTGCTGAGTAGTACTCCATTGTATAAATGTGCCACTTTTTCTCTATCCATTCTTCAGTTGAGGGGCATCAAGGTTGCTTCCAGGTTCTGGCTATTACAAACAATGCTGCTATGAACATGGGTGAACATATGTCCTTGTATGAACATGCACTATTTGGGTATATACCCAAGAGAGGAATGACTGGATCCTGAGGAAGATTGATTCCCATTTCTGAGCAACCGCAATACTGATTTCCAGAGTGGCCTTACAAGTTCACACTCACACCAGCAATGGAGGAGTTTTCCTTCTTCTCCACATCCTCTCCAGCATAGTTGTCATTGGTCATTGGTATTTTTGATTTAAGCCATTCTGACAGGTGTGAGGTGGTATCTCAGAGTTGTTTTGAGTTGCATTTATCTGATAGCCTAGGATTTTGAACACTTTCTTAAGTGTCTTTCAGCAATTCAGATTCCTCTGTTGAAGATTCTCTGTTTAGCTCTGCACCCCACTTTTTAGTTTCATTGTTTGGTGTTTTGGTGACTAGCTTCTTGAGCTCCTTGTATATTTTGGAAATCAGCCCTCTGTCAAATGTGGGGTTGGTGAAGATCCTTTCCCATTTTGTGGGTGGTCGTTTTGTCTCACTGACTGTGTCCTTTGCCTTCCAGAAGCTTCTCAGTTTCAGGAGGTCCCATTTATTAATTTTAGATCTCAGTGACTGTGCTACTGGCGTGATGTTCAAGAATCGGTCTCCTGTGCCAATTTGTTCAAGGGTAATTCCCACTTTCTCTTCTAGAAGATTCAGTGTGGCTGGATTGATGGAGAGATCATTGATCCATTTGCACTTTAGTTTCATGCATGGTGACAGGTATGGATATATCTGCAATCTTCTGCATGTCCGAATCCAATTGTGCCAGCACAATTTGTTGAAGATGCTACCTTTTTTCCATTGTATAGATTTAGCACCTTTGTCAAAAATAAGGTGTTCGTAGGTGTGTGGGTTTATTTCTGGTTCTTCAATTCGATTCCATTGGTCTATCTGTATATTCTTGTTCCAATACCAAGCTGTTTTCAGAACTATTGCTCTATAGTAGAGCTTGAAGTCAGAGATGGTGATGCCTCCAGAAGATCCTTTATTGTGAAGAGTTGTTTTGGCTATCCTGGGTTTTTATTTTTCCATATAAATTTGAGTATTGTTCTTTCAATGTCTGTGAAAAACTGTGTTGTGATTTTGATAGGGATTGCATTGAATCTGTAGATTGCTTTTGGTAGGATTGCCATTTTTACTATGTTAATTCTACCTATCCAAAATAATGGGTGATCTTTACATTTTCTAGTGTCTTCTTTAATTTCTTTCTCTAAAGTCTCCAAGTTCTTATTGCACAGGTCTTTCACTTTTTTGGTTAGTGTTACCCCAAGATATTTTATGTTGCTTGTGGATATTGTGAAATGTGATGTTTCCATGATTTCTTTCTCATTGGGTTTATCATCTGTATACAGTAGGGCTACAGATTTTTTGAGTTAATTTTGTATCCTGCTACCTTGCTGAAGGTGTTTATCACCTGTAGGAGTTACCTGGTAGAGTTTTTCGGGTCACTAATGTAGACTATCATATCATCTGCAAATAGTGAAAGTTTGACTTCTTAATTTCCAATTTGTATCCCTTTGATCCCTTATTCTTGTCTTATTGCTCTAGCTAGAACTTCAAGTACAATATTGAAGATGTATGGAGAGAATGGACAGCCTTGTCTTGTTCCTGATTTTAGAGGAAATGCTTTGAGTTTCTTTCCATTTAGTTTTATGTTGGCTATTGGTTTGGTGTATATTGCATTAATCATGTTTAGATAAATTCTTGTTATTCCTGTTCTCTCCAAGATCTTTATCATGAAGGGATGTTGGATTTTGTCAAAGGCTTTTTCAGCATCTACTGAGATAATCATGTGATTTTTCTTTTTCAGTTTGCTTATATGGTGGATTACATTGATGGTTTTTCATATGTTGAACAATCCTTGCATCCCTGGGATGAAGCCTACTTGATCCTGGTGGATGATTTTTCTGATATGTTCTTGGATTTGATTAGCCAATATTTTATTGAGTATTTTAGCATCGATGTTCATGAGGGATATTGGTCTGTAGTTCTCTTTCTTAGTCATATCTTTGTGTGGCTTTGGTATCAAAGTGATTGTAGCCTCATAGAAAGAGTTTGGCAATATCCCATCTGTTTCTATTGTGCGGAACAGTTTGAAGAGTACTGGTATCTGCTCTTGTTTGAATTTCTGGTAGAATTCTGCAGTGAAGTCATCTGGATCTGGGTTTTTTTGGTTGGGAAGCATTTGATGACTGCTTCTATTTTGTTAGGTGTTATGGGTCAATTTAAACTGTTTATCTGATCTTGGTTTAATTTTGGTAAGTGATATGTATCCAGAAAACTGTCCATTTCCTTTAGATTTTTGAATTTTGTGGAGTACAGGTTTTCAAAGTATGACCTGAAGATTCTCTGGATTCCCTCAGTGTCCGTTGTTATATCCCCCTTTTCGTTTCTGATTTTGTTAATTAGCATGCTCTCTCTCTCTGCCTTTTGGTTAGTTTGGCTAGTGGTTTGTCTATCTTGTTGATCTTCTCAGTGAACCAACTCTTTGTTTCATTGATTCTATGTAATGTTTTCCTAGTTTCTACTTTATTGATTTCAGCTCTCAGGTTGATTATTTCCTGACGTCTACCCCTCCTTAGTGTGTTTGCTTCTTTTTGCTCTAATGCTTTCAGTTGTTCTGTCAGTTCTCTAATGTGACTTTTCTCCAGTTTTTCATGTGGGCACTTAGTGCTATGAACTTCCCTCTTATCACTGCTTTCAGAGTGTCCCATAAGTTTTGGTATGTTGTGTTTAAATTATCATTAAATTCTAGAAAGTCTTTAATTTCTTTTTAATTTCTTCCTCAACCCAGGAATGGTGCAATTAGGTGTTATTCATTTTCCAAGAATATGTAGGGTTTCTGCCATTCGGATTGCTGGTGAATTCTAGCTTTAATTCGTGGTGATCTGATAAGATACAGGGGGTTATTTCAATACTTTTGTAACTATGGAGGTTTGCTTTGCTGCCTACTATGTGGTCAATTTTAGAGAAGGTTTCAAGTGGCACTGAGAAGAAGGTATATTCTTTTGAGTTTTGATGGAATGTTCTATAGATATCCATTAACCCCAGTTGGGTCATGACTTCTTTCAGATCCTTTGTTTCTTTGTTAAGTTTCTGTCTGGTGGTCCTGTCTAGTGGCATAAGGGGGGGTGTTGAAATCTCCTACTATAAGTGTGTATGGTTTTATGTGTGGTTTGAGCTTTTGTAATGTTTCTTTTACAAATGTGGGTGCCTTTGTATTTGGGGCATAAATATTCAGGACTGAGATTACATCTTGAGTGACTTTTGCTGTGATGAGTATGAAATGCCCTTCTTCATCTCTTTTGATTGATTTTAGTTTAAAATCTAATTTGTTAGATATTAGGATTGCTACACCAGCTTGTTTCTTGAGCCCATTTGATTGGAAAATCTTTTCCCATTCTTTTACTCTGAGGTATCACCTGTCTTTGAAGTTGAGGTGGGTTTCTTGTAAACAGCAGAAGGATGGAATCTATCTTCGGATCTATTCTATTAGACTAAATCTTTTAAGTTAAGACCGTTGACATTTAGGGATATTAATGTCCATTTTAGTTGGTTCTTGTTTGTTTTGGATTTATTGTTGGTGGTGTCATTGTGTGTGGGTTTTGCCCTCCAGCTTCTTTTTGTGTTTGGTAAAATTAGTTTATCTATTGCCTGTATTTTTGTGAGTGTAGTTATGTTCATTGGGTTGGAGTATTCCTTCCAGAATCTTCTCTAGTGCTGGATTTGTGGATATGTATTGTTTAAATCTGTTTTTGTTGTGGAATATCTTGTTTCCTCCATCTATAGTGATTGAAAGTTTTGCTGGGTACAGTAGTCTGGGTTGACATCCATGCTCCATTAGGGTTTGTATGGTATCGATCTAAGATCTTCTGGATTTCGGAGTTTCCATTGAGAAGTCGGGTGTGATTCTGATTGTTTTGCCTTTATATGTTACTTGGCCTTTTTCCTTTGCTGCTCTTAATATTTTCTCTTTATTCTGTAGATTTGGTGTTTTTATTATTATGTGTTGTGGGGACGTCTTTTTGTGGTCCAGTCTGTCTGGTGTCCTGTAACATCTTGTACTTTCATAGGCATATACTTCTGTAGTTTGGGGAAGTTTTCTTCTATGATTTTGTTGAATATGTTTTCTGTACCTTTGAGCAGTGTTTCTTCACCTTCTTCTATACCTAGGATTCTTAGGTTTGGTCTTTTCAAGGTGTCCCACATTTCCTGGATATTTTGTGTTTGGGATTTGTTGGAATTGAGGTTTTCTTTGGTTGATGAATGTATATCCTCTAGCGAGGCTTCAATAGCTGAGATTCTCTCTTCTGTCTCTTGGATTTTATTAGTTATACTCACATCCTGATTGTTTATCCAGTCTTTCCATTTCCAGCATTGCCTCATTCTGTGTTTTCTTTATTGTCTATTTCAGCTTTTAAGCTTTGAACTGTTTCAAGAGCTTCCTTCACTTGTTTGGGTGTTTTTTTCTTGGGTTTCTTTAGATTCTTTAAAAGATATGTTTATTTGTTGTATTTTTTGGTTTGTCTTTTCCTCCATTTCATGTAATTTTCTGTTTGCTTTTTCTTCTATTTCTTTAAGGGAATTTCTTGTTTCCTCTTTAAAGATCTCTATCATCTTGCTGAGATAATTTTTGAGGTCCATCTCTTCTTCATACACTGTGTTGGGCTCTTCAGATCTTGCTGGAGTGGAGTCCCTAGATTCTGGTGGTGTCATATTGGTCTTTCTGTTGTTGAGTGTGTTCTTATTCTGTCTTCTTCCCGTATCTTCTTCCAGTGAGTGTAGGAGGGGTCTCTCTATTTCCTCTTGTTACCCAGTGGAGCATGTGGATCAGGAATTCAAAGTTGGCAGTTCTGCATGGTCTTGCCTTTCCTGATATTCTCCTCACTCTGAAGGAGTTAGGCCTCTGTAGGGGTCAGGTGTGTGTGTGTGTGGGACGGGAGGTAGGAGTGGGGTGTTTCCAGACTCAGGGAGTTCCTCACTGCCTGGGCAGGTCTACCCCAAGCAGGAGCAGGCCCGGGGATATCGGGGTGGATGCGGCTTTGGAAGGGAGTTGGGTAAGAGCAGTGGCTCACTCACCTAGTTGTGGATCAGTCGGCGGAAAGACATATAAACACTTTTATGTGAAGATATTTTAAACTGTATTAATTTTCTATTTGATAGGTCATTATTTTCATAAATCATATTTTATAATTTTTATTATCTACATAATATAATACACGTTATATATTACCAATTGTTTTATTCCATACAAAATCTTGACATTTATGCACATTATTACTTTTCAAGTATTGTATAAGAAATACTTTTAGCTTTTTCTTATAGGGTAGTTAACTTCAATAAACATTTTAGTGCAATTGTGATTATATTCTGTAATTTCTCCTAACAGCCCATGAAATGTGCAGTAAGAAAAATAAAAGCACCTATGTCAATGGTGATTTCTAAACTGAAGTTCAAATGCTAAATGTTAACTATAATCTGAGCTAATAAAGTTTAAGATTTCAACTAACAAAATAGTTTGACCTGCTCTATTTGGGATAGCTGTTTTGTTGTTATATAGCCATATACTGATGAAATATTACAAAAAGTTTACAACTTTATTGTATTTGCTAAATCGGTTATTTTAAAATACTTTAAATATCCTTTGTCACTGGGCTTTGGTTGAGCACACCTTTAGTCCCAGCACTTTGTGACTTCAAGGCCAGGCTAGTCTACAGAGTGAGTGCCAAGATAGGCTGCAAAGCTACATAGAGAAACCCTGTCTTGAAAAAACAAAGAAAAAATCCTTTGAAAAATTCATCTAAACTGTGCAGTTATGTGTCATAAACTTCCTTAGAATACTCACTTGGGGATAAGCTTAAAAAAAAAATGTTTGCCGGGTGTTGGTAGAGCACGCCTTTAATCCCAGCACTCGGGAGGCAGGGGCAGGTAGATCTCTGTGAGTTCTCGGCCAGCCTGGTCTCCAGAGTGAGTGCCAGGACAGGCTCTAAACAGAGATACACAGAGAAACCCTGTCTCAACCCCCCCCAAAGTTCTAATTCTCAACTATATATGGAAAAAACAAAGACCCAGGATAGCCTAAAACACCCTGGACAATAAAAGAACTTCTGGAGGCATCACCATCCCTTATTTCAAGCTCTATTATAGAGCTACAGTCTTGAAAATAGCTTGATATTAGCACAAAAATAGATAGGTAGACCAATGGAATAGAGTTGAAAACAACAATATTAACCCATACAGCTATAAACATCTGATTTTTTCACAAAGAGGCTAAATTTATAGGATGGAATAAAGAAAGCACCTTCAACAAATGGTGCTGGCATAACTGGATTCTGGAAAGTAGAAGACTGCACATAGATCCATGTCTATTTCCATGCACAAAACATAAGTCCAAATGGATCAAAGACCTCAACATAAATCCAGCCACACTAAACTTATTAGAAGAGAAAGAAGGAAATACCCTTGAATGAATTGGTACAGGAGACTGCTTCCTGAACATAACACCAGTAGCACAGACACTGAGATCAATAATTAATAAATGGGACCTCATGAAACTGAGAATCTTCTGTAAGGCAAAGCACACAGTCAGTAGGACAAAATGACCACCCACAGAATGGGAAAAGATCTTCACCGATCCCACATCTGACAGAGTTCTGATCTCCAATATATACAAAGAACTCAAGAAGCTAGTCTCCAAAACACCAAATAATCCAATTAAAATGTGGGGTACAGAACTAAATAGACAATAATCAATAGAGGAATCTAAAAAGGCTGAAAGACACATAAGAAAGTGTTCAACATCCTTAACTATCAGGGAAATGCAAATAAAAACAACTCTGAAATACCACCTCATGCCTGTCAGAATGGCTACAATCAAAACTACCAATGACAGTTTATGCTGGAGAGGATGTGGAGAAGGAGAACACTCCTCCACTGCTGGTGGGAGTGCCAACTTGTACAGCCATTTTGGAAATCAGTATGACAGTTCCTCAGGAAAATGGGAATCAGTCTACCACAATATCCAGCAATTCCACTCTTAGATATATACCCAAAAAAAGCACATTCATACAACAAAGGACATCTGTTCATGATGATCATAGCAGCACTATTTGTAATAACCAAAATCTGGAAACAGCCTATATACCCCTCAACTGAAGAATGGATAGAGAAAATGTGCTACATTTACACAATGGAGTACTACTCAGTGGGGGAAACATGGAAATCTTGAAATTCTCAGCCAAATGGATGGACTAGAAAAAACCATTCTGAGCAAGGTAACCCAGTCACAAAAAGACAATCAGCGTTTGTACTCACTCATATGTGGATTTTAGACATAGAGTAAAGGATTACCAACCTACAATCCACACTGACAGAGAAGCTAGGAAAAAAGGAGAACCCTAAGAGAACATTCATGGTCCCCTGGAGAAAGTGAAAGGGACAAGATCTTCATAACAATTTGGGAACATGGTGGGAGGGGAGAGGGAACGAGGAGAATGAGAAGAGGAGATGAGAATGGGTGTGGAGGATATGATGGGGCAGGGAGTTTGAGTTGGGGGAAGAACAGAAGATAGCAAGATAAGAGATGTAGGGAGACACTCTAGCCCCACCTCAGGTAACCAGGACAGGTGTGCTGAAACACACCCATGAGGGCGGGGTGAGAGGAAGTCTAAGGTGACATAAAAGGGGTTTCTTAAGGGACCTGGATATTTGGATACTCTCTCCTTCTGCTGGCCCTGGTCCCGGCTCCCTCCTCCTCGCTTTGGCTTGTGCTTGGCTGGTGTATCTGAATAAAGAAAACCTTATTCTGATTGCCTGTTAAGTGGTCATTTGACAAAGAGATACTATAATAGAGGGAGACATTATAGGTTTAAAGAGAAATCAGGCACTAGGGAAAAGTCTGAAGAGCTACAAAGATGACACCAACTAACAATCTAAGCAACAGAGGAGAAGCTACCTTAAATTCCCTCCCTTGATAATGAGATTAATGCCTGACTTATATGCCATCCTATAGCCTTCATCCAGCAACTGGTGGAAATGGAAGCAGACACTCACAGCTAAAAACTGAACTGAACTGGAATCCAGGTGCAGAGAAGGAGGAGTGATGAGCAAAGAGGTCCATAACAGGCTGATGTAAACCACAGAAACAGCTGACCTGAAGAAGGGATTGCTCTTGGTTTTCAGACTGATAGCTGGGAAACCATCATGGGACTAATCCAGAATCCTTGAATGTGGGTGTCAGTGAGGAGACCTCAGAAATCTATAGGGTCCCTTGTAATGCATCAGTAATTATCTCTAGCATAGAAATGGACTTTGGGAGTCTGTCCCACATGGAGGGATATTCCCTGAGCCCAGACTTAAGGGGATAGGCCTAGCCCCTATCCCAAAGGACTCTGAAGACCCCCTGGAAGGCCTCACCCTCCCTGGGGAGCAGACATGGTATGGGATAAGTAGGGTATTAGTTGGTGGGACAGGGGATGAGGGGAGGGAGAGGGACCTGGGATAGACATGTAAAATAATCTTCTTTCTAATTAAAATAAAAAACAATAAGAAATATCTGTTGTAGTCTTAGGACAATTGGCTATGTTGTAATTTTTTTCCTCACAGGAAAATTAGGAAAAATTTGATACTAATTTTCCTAATATAACATAATGAAAGTCCTTTGAAATCTTCAAACTTTAAGAAAATGTGTACATTTTAAGTGGAATATAGTTTTAAAACTTCACATCTTGAGGACATCTTTATTATCTTGCTTCTGATCATAAATAACCATTCTTGATATTTTTAATATTCCTTTGTTTTTATGTTAACACATTTCAATGTGACTTGAACAATGCAAATATGTTTTAATTATATCCTATCCATGTCCATAATTTATGCTTCAGTGGAACTGATAAAAACTAGAATTCTTTTCTATGAAACCATCATCATGTGACTTGTCTTGGATAGGAAGTAGTTTCTTTTCAATAACACCTTAATTCAAATCTTTGGCTACTTGATTTTCTTTGTACTTGTTTTTCTTGTGGTTTTGTAGTGATTTTGTCACTGTCTAATATGTGCTATGAAAGAATCCTTCTGTACACTATGAAAATATCTTGCTCTCACTGTTAATAAAAAGATGATTGATCGCTAGCTAGGCAGGATTTATGGGGCAAAGAGAACTCTGGGATAAAGAAGGGCAGGATCTTTTGAGTCATGAGAGATTCAGAAAGAAGCAAGTTGAACATGCCATGTTGAAAGAAGGTACTACCACATGGCATATTACAGATTAGAAATATGTACTAATTTAAACTGTGAGAGTTAGCTATTACCAAACCTGAGCTATCAGCTGACTGTTTATAACTAATAATAAGTCTCTGAGAAGTTATTTGGGAGAGGCTCTTGGGACACAGAAATTTTGCCTAAAAATATCATTATAGCTAAAACTATCCCTGTAGTCTTTATTTTCTGCTTTTGCTATCCTGATGGAGTCCTTAAAGATATCCTGTACTGCCATGGTCTATTGAATTTAAGAACTGGAGTTAGATATAATTTTGAATAACTGATAATCATTTGATCCATAGTCTAAAATCATGGCTGCTAAACTTGCTTTCCTTTTTATGACAAGTTACCATATGAAGTTTCTGTCATAAGGAATGAGATTATTTATCTTTTCTATGAATTTGAATTTGAAATAAATTTATATTTCTGGCTTCCATAGATAGGATGTAACTGTGAGATATACTCTTATAGAACACAGCAGCTATACAATACAAAAGCCAAGCTAGAGTATTTAATAATTAAAAACCATATGGGGGAAACATTGAAAAATGAAAGGCCACCACAAACAATCTTCCAGCTGGGTGGAATGAAATAAAAGATCCCAAGTGAGGTGACAAATTTCAAACCAGTCCTAGACTTCTCATAATATCTTGAAAACAATGAGTTATTTTAATGCTCTTGTTCATTCGGGAGAAAAACAATAAGAGAAGCTGGTTAGAAACTGTGTTTAAGATTAGCTATAACTATTCTCAGACATGAGTTGGCAGGAACAAGTGGACCTGCTTCATCATGGATCAGATACCCATTATTCTCTATTTTGAAATCTTTGTCTAAGGGGGAATTTATTTAAAATTCTTAAGTAAACACTCCCAGTCCTATAAAAATTCCTGTCATACATCCTATCCAAACTATCAGATAAATTAGTTGCCAGTTACTTTTTGTCACATGATCATATTATATTTGAGAATTTTAAAAGGCGTAAACATTCAACTGCATAAGACAGAACTGGGGGCTCTCCAGGACCAAAATGTGGATGCTGCACCATGGCAGTATGTTTCATGAAAATGTTTCAAAACCAAGGATGAAGAATGGAGTATAATGACCTGGAAAGAGATGTCTCAATTTGTGAACATAAACATAACTAAATGATCATTACTATGACTTGTTTTTCACTGAAATTCACCTGCAATATCTGTGCTAAAACTCTGTCACTGTCTTGGAAGTTATTAAAAGCAAGCCAGGCCGTGGTGGTGCATGCCTTTAATCCCAGCACTTGGGAGTCAGAATCAGGCAGGTCTTTGTGAGTTCAAGACCAGAATGGTCTATAAGACCTCGTTCCAGGACAGCCTCCAAAGTCCAGAGAAACCCTGTCTTGAAAAAAAAAAAAAGCAAGAAAAAAAAAAAAAAAGACATCAAGTTAAAGTTATAAAAATGCACATGAGTTTGGATTTGGCCAGGTATGTACAAAATGTTTTACTCAGGTGGAGACAACTGTCCACACATTTTCAGGTTTTATTTATTTAAATTAGAAACAAGCTTAGTTTACATGTCAATCCCAGTTCCCTCTCCCTCCCCTCCTCCTCTGCCCCCACCAAATCCCCATCCCATTTCTGCTCTCCTGGGAGGGTGAGGCTTCCCATGGGGAATCTCCGAAGTCTGTCATATTATTAGGAGCAGGACCTAGGCACACCCCATTGTGTCTAGGCTCAGAGAATATCCCATTGTGTGGGATGGGCTCCCAAAGTCCATCCCTATACTAGGGATAAATACTGATCCACTACCAGAGGCCCCATATATTAACCAGAACTCCAAACTGACATCCTGGTTTAGGGAATCTGGAACAGTCCTGTGCTGGTTTCACAGCTATCAGTCTGGGGTCCATGAGCTCCTCATTGTTCAGGTCAGCTGTTTCTGTAGGTTTCTCCATCCTGGTTTTGACCCCTTTGCTCATCACTCCTCCCTCTCTGCAACTGGATTCCTGAGTTAAGTTCAGAGTTTAGCTGTGGGTGTCTGCTTCTGCTTCCATCAGCTACTGGATGAATGCTTTATGATGGTATATATGGTAGTAATCAATTGCATTATCAAAGAAGGGCATTTAAGGTAGCCTCTCCACTATTGCTTAGACTGTTAGTTTCAAGTTTAATAGGTGCAGGAGACAGAGTTTTTGAGGGCTCTTGAACTTATATGCTTCTAAGAGCAATTATCATGAACTCACCACATTGACAATTTCTAACTCCTCCCTAAAGCAAACATCCAATTCAAGAGAAAAAAATGAGTGGGAGAGAGAAGGGATCAAGGGGGAAGGAGGGATATGAAGACACACACAAAGGGAGGGAGATAGAGAGAGAGACAGAAATAGAGGCAAAATTGGGGTCCTGAAGGATATGTTTAAATTCTAACTACCCAGAATTGGGGATTTACAGGGAAATTGGGTTTTCAAAATGAAATCAGCTATATTTTGATGAAGTCATACACTAATAGGCTGTTTCTCTAACCCTAAGCTAATTGTGTCCTTAGAAATCCAGAGATTCCCCTTAAAAGTCAGAACAGGAGACAAAGACTTGCATTATCCATAATTTTGGAATGTTTTCAAGTGTGTTGACAACACACATTTTTGTATTTGTTATAATAGATTTAGGAACCTAATACAAAGATTAAACTATGCATCCACAGCATACAAAATTTTTCTTATATAATTCCATGTGTCAGATACCCACTCCCCACAAAACAGAAGAGAAATATAAAAGGAAAATTATTTGAAGGACTTTTTTTCTGCTTACATAAAATCATAATTGACATGTTGAGGGAAGTATATGTATAACTTCAATATAAAAAAAACCTACTAAGCCATGTCCAATGTCAGTGTTATCATAATTGTGATCTCAATTTAGCTGGTACAAAAGTTGGATTGATTCTTGTTATAATTTGTGGAATACAAATAGAATTATTTATAGTTTTAAACAGCAATTATAAGATAACTGTGACTGACCATGTTTCTCCATTGAAAGATGATTTTAATTGCTCCTGATTGATATCCAGCCATTGATTTGTCTTGTATGATCTTATGTGTCACAATGCTGAAAAATCAAGAACAATTTGCTGTCCTTTTCCTTTCAGGCACAGCAGGTTGATTTAATGTTTCCCTGGCCACCTGGCTATTTAAATTATCTGGCATGACATCATGATGTAAAGTAGACTTTACATGTTTGGCCCAAGATCCTTATGCTAAAGCAGCTGATGTACATTGCTGCTGTATTATCATGCTGGGATGCTGTGATCTTGATTATGGATTTTGTTACACAATAGCTGGGTGAGATTAAATTAAAACATCAGAGACTTTCCTAAGCATTAGGATACCAGTTATTTTGAAATAATATGTTAAGATATTTAATAGAATATTGATAGAAGATATTATTCTTTGGTTAACTTCAAAAACAAAAAAATATTTCCAAAATTAGCTCAATAAGTTTTGGAGAACCACATCATATCTACTAGGATTGTACTTCTTTATTAAATTAATAAAATGAGTGAAAATAAATTTCAGTTATGATATTGGCTATCTTAGTGGTGAGAGTGCCTCTAGACCTTTGACTCATCTATCCTCATTCATTCATTGTTTATAAAACACTAAGTCGACCATTGGTTGCGCTCACCTTTTATCCCAGCACTCAGAAGGCAGAGGCAGGTGGATCTGTGTGAGTTCGAGACCAGCCTGGTTTACAAGAGTTAAGACAAGAACAGCCTCCAAAGGCTCAGAGAAACCCTGTCTCAAAAAACAAAACAAACAAACAAGCAAACAAAAACCACTAATTGTAATTAAACTCAAGCACTGTTCCCAAACTGGAATCCTAACAACAAGTACTCAAAGAATATCTTCAAAGAAATTGTATCCCAGAAGAAAGGAAAGAATGCATCTTTTGAAAATATGAATCCCAGGAATGTAGCATTGCTCAGATCCTGTATGAGACCTGAGTTTAGTTCCCAGAAGACATGCAATGTCTTACAATGGCCTATATCTCCAATCTCTATCATTCTCTCTCTCGCTCTCTCTCTCTCTCTCTCACTCTCTCTCGTGTGTGTGTGTGTGTGTGTGTGTGTGTGTGTGTGTGTGTGTGTGTGTGTGTGTTTAGGGGATTGGTAATTGTAATTGGCATATGCTTAGGTCAGGAAAGGAACTCAAACAGGGACCTCATGCTCCCTCAAACAGGGAGCTCATGCAGAATCCCTGGAGAAGTGCTGCTTTCTGCCTTGTTCTGTCTGCTATATTCACTGTACTTTATTATAGAACCTAGGGCTACCAGCATGTAGATGGTACCATTCGCAGTAGGCTGGACTCTGCTGTTACAATTATTAAGAAAATGACTTACAAGCTTCCTTACAGTCTTCTCTATGTCCCCAACATAAGGAAGACTGTACACCACAAACCTACAGTCACCAATATGCTATTAGACAAAAAAAGAAATAAAAGGAAATACTAAAAATCAAAACAAACAACAAGCCAGCATTTCCACTAAAATCTGGAGCAAAAAATGATTTTGTTTTTTTTTTTTTCAGTATAATCCTTGGTGTCTTAGATAGAGCATTAAGAAATGATGAAAATTAAAAAAGCTTTTTAAATAGAATATTTAATAATGAAACCTTTTTAAAGTGACATTTGCAAGTTTCCAATCCAGTTTTGAAAATATTTTGTTATTTTGCAATTAATATATTTGACAAAACATGTATAATATTAATTTTCATTTAGTACATGTAATATACACAAAACTTGTTTATTTAAATAAGTAAATTAAACCAAATTTATATTCCAAAATATATGCCAAAATTTAAATGGAGAGTACTTAAAAGATCTTCCATATTACATTATTATTTCATTGTGTATTTTTAAACCCATGGTTTTAAAATCATAACATGTAAATATATGCTATCGTTCTAAAATAACTTTATACTATATATCATGTAAAAGTAGTGAAAGAATATAATAACATTATATAATGTTTTGATTATGTATTATTATCTAACAGTCACTAAGGAATTTACCTGTAAGTTGTACTAAAAAGTAGATCATTATAAAATGCGCACTTTGGAAATTTCTTTTCAACTTCATACAAAACTTTGGTTTCCCATATAGTGGAATTATTTGTAAGACCAAATATAAATTGTCCAACATAAATTACTGAATTTATAGGAGTTACAGGATTCGTTAACATACGACATAACTAAGGATATTTTGTCTTTTCCTCTACTTCTTTCATTTTTTAATTGTATTTTCCTCCGTTTCTTTAAGGGAGTTTCTCATTTCCTCTTTAAGGGCCTCTATCATCTTCATAGAGTTATTTTTAATATCATTTTCTTCTACTTCTTCTGCATTAGGCTGTTTAGGTCTTGCTGGTGTATGTAGAGCCCTTTGTCTCTGGTGGTGTCACATTACTCTTTGTTGTGTTGAATATGTTTTTATACTGTCTTCTAATCCATCGCTTCCTCAGTGGGTGCACTTTGGGACTGTGATTCAGGGGTTCTCTTACTCCAATTGGTGTATTTGGGGACTGTGATTTAGGCGTCACTCTTCTTGTTCTGGTTGGGGTAGAGACAAGGTGGCAGATTCAGTGCTGGATGGTTTCCGATGTGGGGAGGCTGCCCCCAGGTCTCTGGAGCTTCTCTCCCAGTGGGGACAGGGTCAAGGCTCTGATGGTAGCATATGTGATGCTGGATGGTTAAGGGTTGCCCTGGTTTCTGGAGTTGTGGTAGGTGGAATGGGGGTGTCATGTAACCTGGTTAAGGGTCTCCATCGGGAAAGGGCGAAGCTCCATAACTATGGATATTTAAAGAGGAAGCAATATTAGCATAGAAGCTTATGAAGCAAAGTAAAACAAAAACCAAATAAAACAGAGGTAAAAAACATAGAAAATGAGTTCTGATTTATAGTCATCATTTCTTATTCCTAGATGAAATGCTATGCTATTATGTTAATTCATTCAATTATAGGTTCATTTAATTTTTTCATTTATGACAAGGTCTCACTTAGCTCATTTACCTCAAATTAGCTATGTAGCTGAGGATGAAGGTGAAATTCAGATCCCCCTACCTCCACCATTTCATGCTATGATTCCAGGTGTGGATTATGTGTGCCTGTTTTAGGCATTACCAGAGACTGAACTTAGGGCATCATATGCCCTACCCACCTGGCTGCACCATCACCCTATTTTATGTAATTATTTCTTTTAATCTCAATAAAATTTCCTGCAGTAAACTACATCATCTGATTAGAATGATATTGGAATAATAGATAATGAGTGGTTCCCAACTTTTCTCACAAAGTATTAAATGGTAGAGTTTCAACTCCAGTACAGTTTTGGTTACAGACCTTTGAGGTCTAAAACTCTAGAATTTCATGGCTCAAAACTAGTAGCATGGAGAAATGGATAAGCCAAAACAACTACAGGAAACATCAACATAGGAAATACTGAAACAAAAACCTTCAAAGAAGACATAACTTTAAGAGAAAAACCAAAAAAGGAGTCTCAGGGGGGAAGTAGAGCTGAAATATGTGCTATTTTTCAGTGAACTTAATTTTGGATACAAAGAAAAAGAAATCTATATAGTGAAGTATGAAAATAATGACCAGGGAAGGCAATGTTACATGCTTTCAACAATTTCAGTCTTCAGCTTCTGAGTTACAGCAAGATAAAAGATCATCTAGAAATGACATGCCCTTTCAGGAAAGTTGCAAGTATTCTCTGGTGAAGTCCAAATCTCATCAAAGGGAAAATAGCAGGCACTGTATAAACTCCCTCCCATCTAAGGCTTCTGAGAAGATAGCCTTGCCAGCAGGATGAGCTTACACTGTTGTTGAAATTGGACAGATACTCCTTTTTTTTCTTAACTGAACAAAAATAACCCTTGTAAAGAAACTTACTTTTTAAATCTGATAAAGTTTACTCTAAAAATAACAGCTATGAGATGACCAAATACTTAGAATGTTGTCAAACTACATTCTAAATATTTAAGCTTTCTCATTACACATAATATTTATTTGCATCTGTATTTATGCATGCATAGATGTGAATTTGCCATGGCATGAACATGGCTATCAGTGGGCAATTTGCAATATCTACTTCTCTTCTGCAACAATGTATCTCGTGGAGCTAGAAGTCTGGTCCCCAGGTGTAGCTAGGAGATTCTGTACCCAATGAGCAATATCACTCATCCTAAATATTTATGTTTATGTCCATACATTAGTGCAACTGTCAGTGTTGCCTTGCAGAGGGCAAAGATTATTGAAGAGATTCCTAACTGGTCAAAATTTGAAAATCAATGACTGTTGAATGCTTAGCCCAAAGCCTACATGGGACATCTATATCACTTCCTCCGAGCTTTGGAGACACTACAAAAGAGGAGGTAGAGAAAATGTAGAAGCAGAGAATGAGTAGGAATTCTATGAAAAGCTGTTCTCTTGAGTCTATATGGTGGTTTCACCCATGAACTTACAGTGGGAAATTTTAAGTATTCATGCATCTTCACTGGCCTGTTCTTGAGGTTCCGACAGGATAAGGATACTCCCTCAGCTGCAGCCACTTAAAGCACAACCTGTGCATATTCACTACTTTCACTTTTAAAAGGGTCCTGAAAACCTCCCTTCCTTCTCTCTCCCATTCTTTCCTCTCAGGCCACACTCTACTACTGAGAACATTCAGGACAGGAACCTGTATGCAGTACCTGAAGAGCCAAGAAAGAGTTTTGCTTACTTGTTTGGTCAGCCTGCTTTTCTAACCAGCTATGGCCACATGCCCAAACATGGCACTGACCAGAGTGAAATGGGCACTGCTGCATCAATCCTTAATCAAGACAATGCCAACACATGTCCATCTGATGAAAAAAAAATTCTTTTTCTCAGTTTATTTTCCTTCTTTGGAAAACACTCTGATGTGTGTTATTTAGAGAAATCTACCCAGAAAACCATGGTTACTTCATTTATGTTGAGAAAGACCTTCTTATCCAGGTCTCTTGTCCACCATGAACTTTGTCCTGTATATTACCTTCTAAGACACGACTCTTATGAATTTAGGATAGTTAGACACTTACTAGATTTTGATCTTTAAGTTGAATTATCTTCATTACTATTTTTCTCATAATTTCAATCATTGTTTTACCTGTGACTTAATGAACTTAACATCTGAGAGACTATTTCCTCCCAGAAAGAAAGAGGTGTATTCTGCACATTTTTTGACTGTGCCTGGATTTATGCTTTGGTATGACTGATTTTCTTGCTAACAAAGTTAGCAACTACATCAAATATTCATTAACTAGTGACTCTCTGCCAGACCCTGTTATACATGCAATCAATCAAGTAAATAAAACTCCTTTAACCGTGTCACTCCAATTCCAATGATAGAAAATATAATGCATATTGTGGCAAACAACAACACAAAGGACTATATCCAATTTCAAACTGACATAAGAATAAATGAAAGAGAACCTGGAGACAGGATGTATAAAATATGGAATAGAGGCTTCAAACTTGAGTGTCTTAAAAGTGGATTGAAAATTATGTTTAAAACCAAAACCAGGAACAAGGTGGAAGTAGAGATAATGGATGACATATGTCCAAATAAACGCAAAAAATGTGTGAAGAGGTTTAGATTTCAAATCTTTCTTAAAGGGCGACTGAAAAACACTGTGTACTCGTTATGATCAGTGACAAGAATAATTTTGAAGAATATTGATTTGCTTATTCAAAATAAAGTACAGATCAGAATGAGCACACAGCACAGTCTCAGAAAATGAGTCACTGGCTCAATGGATGATTGAAGTCACCTTGAGTGCAACAAATATGTGTGCTAATATCTTGTTTGAATTCATAAAGCATGCCTGAATGTCAGAAAGTAGACCTTGCCACTAGCTAGCAGACAGGTAGGAAGTGAGATGGCTGGGTGGAGAGAAGAATATAGGTAGGAGGAAACAAGAACTTGCTCTCTTTTGGCCTGAAAATTTGGTGAGGTAAGGTGTGGCTGTGGCTTGCTCCTTTATCTCTCTGATCTTTCAGCATTTACTCCAATATCTGACTACAGGCTTTTATTATTATTAAGACCTAATAGGACTTGCTTTACACATTGGCACCCAAATTAGGGCTAGAATCCACAAACCTCAGATTAAGCAGTTCATGCTCTACCAACTGAGATGGGCAGGTTGCAAGGTAAGATATGGCTGTGGCTTGCTGCTTTGTCTCTCTGATCTTAAGAAATGCTTTATTTGTACAAACAAGATATCACCATATATCTATATGAAATTAATCTCCTTAAGAAAATAAAAGCTTACTTTTTGTTAGTAGTTTTAGAGATGCTAGTCCACTGTCGCTTGCTCTCTACTTAAAGCCTATGGACATGCAGGTTGTTCCTCACTGACAAATTTTACCTCTTGATGGGTCATGGAAGTAATATGAAGATATGGAAAAAATCATTATATACATCTAATTTAAGCCTCCAATGATCTAGAAACTCCTACAGGGCATACTTAAAGGTTTCTACCACTTTTCACTCTATCAAAATGAATTTGAAGATCTTAACACTTGTTATTCTATGAAAAATTTCTATATGGAAACAGCACAACCAAATCTTACTTTACTCACTTCCTCTATTAACACTTTCCCATTCTTATACCATTCTGCCTCCTACTTCCATGTCACTTATTCCATGTCACATTTTGCTTTCATTTTTGTTCTTTTTATTTTTTTAGATTTACACATGGCAGAAATTGGATAGTTATCCTTTTTGTTCTTTACATGATGGTCTCCCATTCCCTTTATTTTCTTATAAAAGCTATAACTGCATATATATATATATATATATATGATAAAGCTATATATATATAGCTATCTATATATAGCTGTATAATGTATAAATTTATTTAATACTTTTCTTTATCTGTGAATCTTTTGTGATCACTCAATACAGATTCCTTATCTGACTACTGTGAATAATGACACAGTAAATATAGCTAAGATGGCATCTTAACAGAAAAGTTGATTTTTTTCACTATGTGGATCTATGCACTTTAATATTTGTTCCCTTTTCCTGTCAAATGGAACCTATCTATTTGAATATATCTAATATATTTAATTTAACAACAACTTTGGTAATGTTTATTATTATTATTAAGCCTTGGAAGTTCATTTGTAAGAAATATACTTCTCTGAGACTCATAGGGTGGAAAGCCCAAAATAACTTCTATTTTTTAAATCATAATGTTCTGGCACTTAGTCTATGAATGATGGGTGTATTTTTGTGATCTGGAATGATGCAAGGGACTAACTAGTCTTCTCATTTCTCTTTTGTAAGGGCAATAAACTAAATTCATGTACATATATAATCAGAGATACAAAACCAAAACCACCATTCCTTTTGTTTTTCTGTAGAATACCTCAAGAAAAGGATGGGAAACATCTCCTTTTCCCTCCCCTCTTTTATCTTTCTATATTCTCTCACTTCATTTTACTTTACATTAACAGTCTTTGTCTTCCTGATTCTTACATAAAATCATGGATTCTATAGCTTGGAGCAGTTATTTGCCAGTGATTTTTTTGCTTAAGATTAATTTCACAAATTTATTTTAAATGCTACTTTGTTCCAACAAACAGTTCTGCCCTACTTTAGAGGAAGATTTTCCTTTCTTTTTCTGTCTTATTTTTATTTTAAAAATACCTTCACAGCATGAAGTTTCAAATATCATAAAATTCTGTCTATAATTTATGAGACACACACATGAAACTATCACACTTGGTATTTTACATTAAAATTCTTGAATTTAGATATTTTGAGAATGTTCACATGTTATCTCTTTTAACCTTATTGTTTAGTTTTTTCTAATTTGACAGTTTTATTGAGAAATGATATTTGAATAAGCACTATCACTAAGAATAAGTTTCTATTTTACATTGGTTGTATTAAAAGCTCAAGTTCTAAATCTGTTATAAAAAGAGTTTCACATCACACTGCATCTCTAGAACAACATCCTGTACAGATGACTTCAGAACATGACATGGCTTTTTGCTATGTGTGGATATAGCAAGGGGCTGATGATCAACACATGATGTAGAGACATTAGATGGGTGTGCTACCTAAGGAGAACTTCAGTTTTCTATGAACTATAATTTGCCTGATCCTCATGTTTCCATTCTCTCTCTAACCTGGCAATGCCACCAAAAAAAAAAAAACCTGTTTTCTTCCACTCGCAGAAAATCAGCTAGGAATTTGCCCTTGACAAATCTCCATTCTTTGAATGATGATTAACAATTTAATTCTTCACATAGACTCCATTATGGAATAGATTTAAATTTGATGTAAAAGAGAAATTAATATCACCCTAAACATGCTGATTAAAAAGAGCAGTTAATGTTTGTTTTTTGTTCATCTTATTAATGCCAAAAATATAAACAATAGAACTTTGTTTTTATTGAGAGTTCATGGGTTCAGCTTCCCCATCACATATATAAATATTTATTTCACAACAGAGACCCTGGTCTTCTGCCTCTTAAAATCCATGCCTTCTTTCAATTTTTTTCTTCTGTTTGGTTATGTTGCTTTGCAGATATATCAGTTGTGGCTGAATAATGATTCTCTGCATTTTTATCCATTGTGGATCTCTGAAATTATCTCCATTTTTCTTGTTAAAAGAAGCTTCTTCAATGATGGAATAGCTAAGATGTGTGGGTAAGGCATTTGTTGGTGACACACGCCTTTAATTCCAGCACTTGGACGGCAGAGGCAGGCAAATCACAATGACTTTGAGGCCTGCCTTGTCTACAAAGTAAGTTCCAGGAGAGCCAAGACTGTTATTCAGAGAAACCCTGTGTTAAAAACAAAACAAAAGATGTGTGGGTATAAGGAAAAATATTTATAAAACATACAAATTCATATTGGTTTAGGAACTAGCAATAGTATGTTTTCCCAGGGTTATGAATTGTCCAGTCACAAATATTTGTCTAGGTTTATAGTAATAGGCATAGATTCCTTTTTGTTGAGTCAGCATTCTAGCCACAAAGAAAGTAGATGTTTATCTCCAAGATAAAAGTGCCACTATTGCTCCTCTGTGAAAATTTTACAATCTGGTCATAGCTGATGTTCACTGGATTTACAACTAGGAAGAACTACAGATTTCTTCTCTTTGTAGCTTGGGTAGCTCCTTCTGATACTATAGATACAATGAGGACATATCAAGGTTACTTTAAGCTTGATTTTTCTAATTCTGATACCATAATTGGTATCTTTAGCTATAAGATCATATCTCAAATGTTTGGAGCCAACAAAGGGGATTGTCACTATCCTATTTTATTTTTAGAGGATACTGGAATCTCATGCTCAACAATTTCAAAAGAAGCTTTCCATACCCAAATCTGATTTTTTAAAGATAGTCTACACCTCTTGGATGAAATATAACTTCAAAACTGTATAATTACTTTTAAATTATTTATACATGTGTGTATATGCTTAAATATTATACATAGCTATTTAAAATAAATATAAAATATATTTTACTATGGATTTTTAAAAAACACCCTTAATGTTTTAAAAGCCTCTTCCCACCTTCTCTCTTGTAGTAATGTGTATGTTTCTCTCTCTCTCTCTCTCTCTCTCTCTCTCTCTCTCTCTCTCTCTCTCTCCCTCTGTGTGTGTGTGTGTGTGTGTGTGTGTGTGTGTGTGTGTGTGTGTGTGTATGTAGTAATTAAGCAGGGCAGAAGTTTATGTCAGGTGTCTTAATTAATAGATTTCTACTTTAAATTGTGACACAGGGTCTCTTATAGTTCCTGGAGTTTAGCAATTATGATAGAATGGCAGTTTAATGCTCAGTCTGTTTGCAGATCTCTAGTTCTTTAGCACTGGAATCACATACATGGACCACCGGTCTCATCTTTTGAATTCCCTACTGGGTATTTGCAGTCAAGTTTTCATGGTTGTGAAGTAAGAAGATAGAGTCATCCAATATCCTGCACTGTATTTTTTATTAAAATTATTTTTAAAGGGTGTTACAAAGGAAACTGAAAGAATAACATTGCCTGTGCTTATTGAATCAAGTAACTGCAGACCCTGGTTAAGCTACCTATTCAATCATCTTTTCTCAAAATTTACTTCTAATTATGTCTCTGGAAATACACACTCATTATTTACTGCTTAGTTTTATAATAACTGTGGACATTGTGGTATCTTTGCATAGTTCCGAGCTCCTTTACCTTGCAGATTCATTTGTCAGTGTTTCCACACAGCATTTAGTTTTCCAGTGTCGCCAAACCTAATGCTTCTCACATAGTCATGTTCTCTACTCTGTGATACTGTCATATTGATGTGCATATTTAGAATATTTTTCATCATCCCATATTTCTTGACAAAAAATTCATTCATCTTTTGTCATTGCAAATATTGGCTTCTAACAGAAGCATACCCTTGCCACTGAGATACATTTTTCTATTATAATACCTACTTCATGTCATTGTAATTTATAACTTACTATAAATTTTCAGTAAATTGTGTCTTTGAAAAGTTAGGCTGTGTGCTCTATTATATTTCTTGGTCAAGAAAGTAATTCAATTAGTGCTTCACACTTGATTTTGTAAATAAATAAATAAAAAATAAAAGTTACAGACACATGCACAGAAAAGTAATATATGGATACATCATCTGCTTTAAAATGTGAACAGAAAAAAATATTCTGGAAGTTAAAAATAATTAAAAAAATGTGTACTTAAATTTGAGTTGCGGATAAACTCAAACATTTTTAAGCCTGAATTTCAGATAAATAATAAGTATTTAATGTGTATATGTATCAGATATAACAAGAGATTATATTGATAGAAGGATAGATAATAGATAAATCAGATAGATAGACAGACAGACAGACAGACAGACAGATAGATAGATAGACACAAAGCCACATAGATACATAGAAATATATTTATTGTGTGGCTCATAGACTTTGATCCAGCTATTCCAACAATTGCTGCCTTTCATTGGCCGTCTAGGAAATCTAATAATTGTTCCATCCATGATGCTGGATGTCTCAACGGTTCTTTAGTATCTGTCAGAATTATGAAGAAGTAGACTCCTTCTACTCCCAGAGAACTGAGAGGTGAGGCAAGCAAACAAAAATCAAAAAGTTTCGTCTTTCATGCCCTATTTTACAGACTGTCATGAGAAGGTGTGTTCCAGATTAAAGATGTACCGGGCCACTTTGAAAGATACATATTAAAGGTCATCCTCGCACTTTGCATAAGTTCAAACCTGGTCAAAAAGTCACACAATCATATGTCCTTATGTCATACTTGATTCTTAATTTACAAATGCAAGCAATAACCAGGTCATAATTATGCCTAACATGATTAAATACCCTGTGTACATGCACCAGCACAGTAATGTTATAGAACTTGTGAGAATGTCTTTTGACTAGCAATTTTTGTAATTTTTAAAAATTATTTTAAATTAGGAACAAGCTTGTTTCACAGGTCAATCCCTTCTCCCTCACCTTACCCTCCCCACACCCCTACTCCCTACCCTCAACTCATCCCCCATCCCATCTACCCTCGACTCCCCATGCAGGGTAGGGCCCTTGAAGGGAGCTCCCCAAAGTCCACCACATCATCCTGGTCCAGGCCTAGGCCCTCCCCCATGTGTCCAGGCCAAGAGTGCAGCCTTTCACGTGGGATGGGCTCTCAAAGTCCCTTCTTACACCAGGGAAAAATACAAATCCACTACCAAGGGCCCCCTAGAGTGAGGGGCCTCCTAATTGACATCCATGTTCAGGGCAAGCATCAGGCCTCTACTGGCCTCCCAGACAGCTGTCTAGGGTCTATGTGCTACTCCTTGTACAGGCCAACTGTTTCTGTGGGTTTCACCATCCTGGTACCCACCCTCTGATCTTCATTCCTCCCTCTCTGCAACTAAGTTCCAGAGTTCAGTTCAGTGTATATCTGTGGGTGTCTGCCTCTGCTTTCATCAGCCACTGGATGAGGGCTCTAGGGTGGCATAAAAAGAAGTCATCAGTCTCCTTATAGGAAAGGGCATTTAGGTTATCATTTCCATCATTGCCTAGATGACATAGGCATCATCATCTTTGTTTGTGTCATCTTTGTAGGTCTCTGGAAATCTCCCTAGTGCCAGATCTCTCCTCGGACCTATCACATCATAGGTCCGAGGAGATGTCTCTCTTCCTGCTTTAATATGATATCTCTCTTCCTGCTCTCTTCTATTCTTCCCCCAACTCAATGTTTCTGCCCCTCCATTTCCTCCTCTCCTCTCCTCTTCTCCTCTCATTCTAGCAGCTCCCTTTCCCCTACCCTAATGCTCCCAATTATCTCAGGAGTTCTTGCCCCTTCCCATTCCTTGGTTCCATACATTTTTCCCTTAGCGTCTTTCTTCTTTCCTAGTTTCTTTGGTGAAGAGGATTGTAGGCTGGTAATCCTTTGCTCTATGTCTAAAATTCATATATGAGTGAGTACTTACCATGTTTGCCTTTTTTTGTGACTGGGTTACCTCAGGATGGTTTCTTCTAGTCCCACCCATTTGCCTGCGAATTTCAAGATTCCTTTGCTTTTCTCTGATGAGTAGCACTCTGGTGTATAAATGTACCACATTATTTTTATCCATTCTTCAGTTGAGGGGCATCTAGGTTGCTTTCAGGTTCTGGCTATTACAAACAATGCTGCTAGGAACATGGCTGAACGTATGTCCTTGTTGTAAGGACGTGCATTATTTGGGTATATGTCTAAGAGAGGAGTTGCTGGATCTTGAGATAAACTGATTCCCATTTTTCTGAGCAACACCCATACTGTTTTGCAATGTTGTATTACAAGTTTGCACTCCCACCAGCAATGGAGGAGTGTTCCTTTTTCTTCACATCCTCTCCTGCATAGATTTGACTAGCATTTCTTTTTTAGTATCTCAAAACAACTCTTCAATTAAGTCTCAGGCAGACTTTATTGGACAAGGGCCAAAAGCAGCTACATTCTTTAACACAATTTCATAGGAATGGTTTTATAGGCTTCTCCCTAATAACTTCTCTTAAATCTCCTGAGATGTCCCCAACACTTCATATTTCCTTCAACTCAATTATCCATGCTCTTAGTAATATGGCCCCCTTAATCCTTTTTTTTTTTTTTTTGGATTCCACAACATTTCTAGTCCAATGTCCCAGCATTATGTCTCTTCCTGGTACTAACTTCTGCGTTAGTCTCTGTTCTGTTGCTGTTTAGAGTCACTATGACCAAGGCAATTCTCATTCAAAGAAGCATTTAATGTGGGCTTGGTTGCAGGCCACTATCATCTTGATAAAGAGCATGGTAACGCATTGGTGCTGGTGAAATAATTGAAATATGTACATCCTGATCCTCAGGCAGTAGGCAGAGAGAGAGAAAGAGAGAGAGAGTGACACACAGAGAAAGAGAGAGAGAGAGAGAGAGAGAGAGAGAGAGAGAGAGAGACAGAGACAGAGACACAGTGATACTAGGCCTGGTAGGACATTTGAAATGTCAAACTCCATGCCTAGTGCCACAACTCTTCCAAAGAGGTCACATCTATTCCAACAATTTCACACCTAATCTAACAAGTCCACATTTCCAAATCCTTATGTGACATCTCATCTTTTTAGGATTAAGCACAAAAATACATAAAGGGCCAATTTCATTCAAACATCTATCTATCTGTCTATCTATCTATCATCTATCATTTATCTATATTTCTGTGCCATCTATCTATCATCTATTATCTATCTAACATCTATCTGTCTATCAACTACTAATTTTTTGTATTTGTTATTTAATAAGTAGCATATATCTATCAACCTACAAGTTCCATATACTGAATTGAATAGATTTAACTTGAGTATGTTACTTAATGTGAAAAACTAAAAGCATTCTATTATTGGAAAACTTATAAAGACTATTATAAAATATGATTATGGTGAAGCTTATTAATAAAATTGAATTATTTAAGTTAATATATTAAATTTGTGCTTACTAATTATATATGTAATATTGAAATATAATATATAACCTGGTGATACTATGAGAAAAAATATATCATCATACAAAAATTTAAGCAACATATCATGCTAATTAATGCTCATGTAATATTATTCAAGGCCTCTGGATTTTTTTTTTAAGATGAACAATTCAAGGTGTAATATGAGGTGGTAAAACTTTAAGCAGAAGGAGCCACCCAAGTTTTAGGAAGAAAAAGCCTTCTAGAAAGGAGGCTTATTAATCACACTGAAAAATATTTAGAAATGTATCCCTTAATTTAACAAAACCATAATATTTCTTCCAACTTGTAGCATGCTTTAAAACTAAGTAACCTACAAAGATGAAGCTGCCAAGGTTTGCATCCCACATATTTTTAGAAAATCAAGTAATTCTCCAGTTATTTGAATTGAAGACTATGGTATGTTTACAGGCTGACTTTGGATACTTTGAGTTAAATCAAACACAAATGATTACTTAATTTACAATAGAATAGAAGATATAGAAAAATGCATAGCAGGAATAAATATTAATTTTTCCAGAGAAATTGTCAAATATACAGAATAGCATGCATGCAGAAACACATGCAAACACACATAATTTAGAGTTAAGGCTGCCTTACTATGAATTAAATGCTTACTGGGTTAGTTTATATAGGAGCCTTGGGATAATGCAGTAAATTAAAATGCCATTTACTGTGATTTTTTATGATAAGATTTTTTAGAATTTTGAGAAGCTCTTTAATATTGTTAAATCTCTTGGGCATTAGTTCATATTGTGTACATTAAACCCACACATGCTGAAATCTTTATTCCCTTAGGTTTCTTTTTTAAAAAATTCGTTATTTGAAATTTTAAAATAAATGCATTCATAGAAGTTTAAGCGATAGTATGCAAAAGTATATTGTATGTGTGGAACAAAATGAAGCAAGATTGAATCTCAGAACAAAATGTGTCATCTTACTCAGCATGGGCTAAATGAATATATCTTGAATTAATTCCTATCAGAGGGAAAATAGGAAAAAAAAAACAAAAGATATAGTCACATAAGCCTGCTTAAAGGTACAGAGAATTGTCAAACACCAGTAACAGTATACAACAATAATGCATGTAAAAAACATGCACATGGAGGTTCCTTGTATAATCTTAAAACCTAAGAGGTGAATGGAGGAGAGTCAGGAGTGCAAAGTCATTTGTAGGTGATAACAAAGAGAATTTGATGCAAACCTGAAATAATACACACACACACACACACACACACACACACACACACACAACACACAAACACACACACACACACACACACACACACACACACACACGCACACACACACACACACACACACACACACACCATTGCACCATTGCAATGATTTTTAAATTAGTGTTTTAGAAAGATTAAAAATTGTTAAGAGATTGGCAAGTTATAAACAGGAAAGAATGATGTTTTCAAGCGTGTTATGTTGGGGGCCAAATCTCCGGGCTTGGCATGAGATCCTAGGCCATGCTTGGCAGGCCACATAGTTAACCTTTACATAGCAGCTCCTTAGAACCTCAGCTCAAGAAAAGAAACAACCTGACCCAGTTCTCCACCCACAGGCTCAGTCACCTAAGCAACCCTTCCTGGACCTCTTACTCATGAACTCTTTTACCTGCTAAACATCCTCTTTGTGGCTTCCTAATATCCTGTCTACACTAACACCTGGCTCACAAACAATCCATTCTGCCCCTCCCCATATCCTGCTCTGCCAACTATATAAGCTAGCCTGAGAAAAAAGTAAAATTTGCCACTTGATCAGAATCCTGTCTTGTGTTTGTTCTTTCTGCTTCTCTTGTCCCCATTCCCTATACCTGACTCTCTTGCCCCAGGTTGATGTACTGCAGATCGGGACAGTGTTAGACTGGAGAAAGAGTATAGGATGAAGGGAATTCAACTAATTCTACATGTATTATATGTTTATATTTCACAGATATATGATGTGAGTAAACCAGAGATGAGGATTGAAAATGTATACTTATGACTTCTGGATACTTCCTTTTAATGACACTACTTGAAATCATTAGATAGCACCAAAGTAGAATCAAATATAAAAGTTTGCCAAGTATTCAAGTCACAATAATCAATAAAAGTGACATTTCATATTTATGATAATATATAAGCTATGTCTTGATCATTTATTTGGATAAAATGAGTTTGATGTATAGCAATAGCAACTCTTAATAAACTTAAACTGTTACCATTAAATTCAAATAAATATTAATAAGAGATGTTATGAAGCTGAATGGAAATGCTCCATCTTGAAGAGACAATTTCTGAAAACATTCTACAAAATTAATAAGCAAAACAAATATAAATTTCCCATATATTACTTTAACATGTGGGTTTTCTGACAATGTATATAAAATAACATTTTCCCTGTATTTAATGTATGGACATCACTTTAAATAGTGTGTTTTTATCTCCAAGAGTGATTGGTAGTAGATATTTTAAGATCAATTTAATTGCAATGACAGAATGATTGGTATTTCTATCAAAGTTTATTATCCACACAAAAATATGTTATTCTTGATACGCTCCAATAAATATGTCAAGCTAAAAGTGGTTCATATTAAACAAGTGTAAAAAATGAGAAAAGATAATATTTGAAATTGCCTTCTGATTCATATTCTATTTACATGAAAACTGAAGAGATATGATATGCAGAAAAAGATTTCTAGGCAAATTCCTGTCTTTTTTAAGTGTTTTACATTATTTATAAAATCATGAGTTGTCAATCAAGAACACAGTGCCTAAAATTTCCAATGTTAGGGAAGGCTTGAATATATACTTTCATAGTATAAAGGCTTCAGAATTAAAAAGACACTAATATGAACTCTCGCTAATATATTTTCTATTTTATAAGCCAGATGAATGTAATACTAATTGTGCCAAAATGACACAATTAAGCATTGAAATGCATTAACTTTAATATATTTTATTAAGTGCAACCGGAAACATTTACAGAAGGTAAGTCCCATTCACCATTAAATGTACATGTTTGAAAGTATTACAGAGACATACTGCTCACTAAAATCACTACTCAGATCCCAATATGATCTAACTCAATATTTTCTGTGAACATAATGGAAGTAGAAGCTTTACAGAAAGCCAATTTGGTGTGTCTGAATGGGAAGATTAACCTTAAGAACTTCTCAATTTAAGGATTTCACACAGAACCAGAGTCTCTCTATAATGACTCCAGCAGGAAACATTTTCATAAGATCCCATCCATTTAGTTTTAAATTCCTTCATTTTATTGCTCTCATATTAGAATTTGTTATAACATGGGTTGTATACAAAGCCAACCAGGAGGAATAAATTGTTTGAGTGAATAATTTCTTAGGGAGATGCGTTCCAGATCACAGGAGTAAGAAATAAGTACATTGGTTCACATGAAGAATAATAATATGTTATGAAAATTAAACTGTATTTCATGACCACTTATGAAGAAAGGGAGAAATAACTTATCTATAATTCTTTCCCCCCAGCATTTTGAAAGATTCCTCTCCATGATAAAATGTCCTTTCATAGAAAGGAAAAATAGTGCATTCATAAGAAAGATGGTATTTTGATATGGTAGAAGCATGGTTTGTACAGATATGAGATGTCAAATAGTCAAATGTTTGCCATAGCTCATAGGCTAGATAAGAGGATAGATATTTGCTGCCTGTGAGTGCCTTGTTCAGATAAAACAATTATTTGAATCATTAAGGTTTCAACAGGGACTTACCAACTGTAAGTCCATAGACAACAATACTTGAGGTAAAATGTATTACTTTTATGGAAAATTAGTTCTTGTACAAGCTCAACAATTTCAAACAAACATCAAAAATTCATCTAGAAAACATAAATGAAAGAACACATGGCAAATTCAGGGACTGCCTTACTCAAACCAACAGATTTGGCAAAGAAAGATAAGAAAAATAACATACAGGAGAAGACGCTGACAAAAATTTTGCTTGTGACTCTGCAGGTGATCTTACTCACATAGACACACAGTATTTTTGTTGTAGAACAGCCATAGTTATAAATGCTGTGTGTTTGAAATTGTGTCTTGATATGAGATTTCATTGATCTAAACATCTCTTTCAGAAGCAATTTGCAGCATTCCACTCTTGATTTCATGGCAGGATAGATCACCCTAAGGGTGCATTGGTGGCAGACATTCCTACGTGGTAAACAATAGCTCCAATTGTACAGGAGGCCCACTCAATGAAATGAAATCATGCCTGATACTGGAAACCTAGCTAGCTACCATAGGAATAGTGAAGTCATTAAACTTTAAGGAGAGCCTGTTGTAATTTAAGAAAACCAGAGCTCAAGTGAAGGAAACTATGCTACAGGTTTCAAGCATATTTTCTTTTTAAATTAGGGAAAGTGATCACACAAAGTGGAAAGGGGAAGGGGGAGATTGGCCTACAGGGATGAGAGCAACAGGAGAGAGGAAAAAAGGGCAGAGAGAGAGAGAGAGAGAGAGAGAGAGAGAGAGAGAGAGAGAGACATAGACAAAGGAAGAGACAGAGACAGAGAGAGTGAGAAAGAAAGAAGGATGGGAGGTGGACAGGGCCCTTTGAAAAGGGAACAAACTGAATGTGCACAGGTGGTGCTCTTAGTGACTGCAGCTGATAGTGTATCCTGTCAGAAACTCAAATACAGGACAGTAGAGATGCCTGAATACTAACATAACCCAAACCATTTATTTATTAAATCATCATAATTCCCAATTATATTCTCTATATTTGTTTATATACTCAGAGGTAAGTGTAGTTCTCATCTCTCATTAAGGAATCTTCTCTTTGTAACATTTGGAGAGCATCACAGAAAAACACAACCTATCAAAACACAGAGAACAAGAGACTGGGTGGTACCTAATCCACACTGATATATCTATATAACAGATCTCCTAAGCCTAAGGCTCAGGGAGCATCTCAGAAGAGTGATCAGGAAAGATTATAATATGCAGAAGGACAGAGAATTTGATGTGATATTGTGTCTCCTACAAATGTAAGAAGTTACAGCTTCAAAACCATCAACATCACTGTCTGAAATGTATTTGTGCTTTACCCACCACAGAATTGCCTCACTCTGCCCTGCTGTGTATATGAAATTAAAACCTGTTTCTTCCAACAGAATTTAAGTCTTAGACATATATAAGAATTATTATTTCCATAAAATGTAACTATTTGAGAATAGTCAGGAACTAAGGTAAATTCTTTAGTTTCTCTATTCAGATTTATCTTTGAGTTCTTTCTGTGATGTTGCATATAGACTCTGTGATGTTTTTCTGTAGGGGAAGCTGTAGCCATGCCTACTTAGGGGCTGGCTACAGGTGTGCCTGACCATGCCCTCACAAGTTTGCGAGGGCGTGATCAGCGGACTTAGGATGACTGTGTTTTAGCTTTCAGTTTCTTTTTTGGGCTTGCATACAGACTGCTGCCATGCTGGCTGGCTAGGTCACTCTGTAAGTAACTCTTTTCCCTATTAAATACCCTTATATTTCTACCTGACTCCATATTGGTAATTTCTCACTTTATCTGGTTGTCAGAAGTGGGATATTGGAAACCTACACCCCATTTGGGACAGGCTGTGGATTCCATCGGCCTGTGGCCTAGGCCTAGAAAGCCCCCTCTCCCCACAGGCGTTCCTGGCTAGCAGCCAACCCGCTGCAGCTGAGCTGCTCAGAAACATCCACCCAGCTTGGAGATAGGTTCTAGCTGCCTAGTGTCGAGGTAGGCCTCGGCTTTCAGCAGAGGCTTCCCCTGGCCGCTGCTGCTATAAAGCTGCATCTGTTTCAGTGGTTGTGGCCACAAGGCTATATACTCTCTAAGATAAGCGCAGCCGTTTTTGTGACCTCTCTCCACTGCTGACCAACTGCTGCCAAACTCCTTGGACTAACTGAATGCCTGTGCTACCTGCTGGTCAAATATATTTGCTGCATCTGAAGTAGAAATCAGGGAAAATTATGGCAGAATATTTATCATTTGCTAAAATTGGTAATACTTTTGCTTATTATGTGAATTCACTGTTTGAGGAGACGCTAATCTGCCAATTACTGGCCTATGTGCCATAATGGCAGTTAGCTTGCTGGTACAAATAATATTACTAGACAGAGGACTCAGGAACAGGGACAGAGATAACCTCACCACCTGCTTGCAGGAAATAACAGCTTTATGCAATGAGGTTTTGGAGAAGAGATTAGGTCAGACCACAATTGTGCAGCAAGTGGAACAGAAATTGGATGATAAGCTTGGCTCTGTGTCCAATACGTTAAAGACAGAGCTGTCTGTTACCCAAGATGAGATGCAGAGTATTTATGCCATGTCTGAGACCTGAGAGGCTAGGCTGTCAGAAGACCATGATGAGCTAAAAAAATATCTGTAGCCAGCTAGAAACTCAGATAGGCAATGTTACCCAAAAATTAGATGCAAAGTTGCAAGATGCCCAGGATAGGGTTGAAGAATTAGACAATGCCATTCAATCAATTATTGAAGCATCCAAGGTAGCAGATCACAAATTTGAGTCTAGATTTGAATGTTTGGAAGATAATTTACAGTACAGGGCTGACAGATTACATAGGTCCATACGGTCGATTGCTGAGGACTCAAAATCAGAAAATCATGACCTCGAATCTAGACTCCAATACCTGGAAGGCAGTTTCCATGCCATCCAGATGCTGCCTAAGGATGATAGTATTAAAGACCTAGAAAAACATGTAGATGAGCAGGTAGAGAAATTTGCAGATTCACTAACATGCTTGGAATCTTTTATGATTAAGGAGATTAAAACTTTTCAAAAGGATATCATTGCTAGGCTTAAAGATCATTGGGATGCCTCAGAAGCAGAATCACTCCAATCCCAGGCACCTACTCCACCCAGGTATCTTGACTATTCTAAGGTTGTTACTCCTACACCATTAGTGTACCCAGCTACCATGGTAGAACAGCCAGATTCTAAGAAACACCCTCATGGATGGATGGCTTATGAATGGCAACCTATACAGCTGAAGGATCTTAAGAATATTAAAGAATCAGTTGTCTCATATGGTCTCCATAGCCTATACGTAAAACAGCTATTACATTCATGGGCAACCTTTAACGGGGTGACACCCACAGATTGGGAATGATAGGTAGCAGCTGTACTTGAGAATTCATGCCAAATCCAGTGGAAGGCATTAGTAAGAGTAGAAGCCAAGCTCCTTGAGCATCAGGGCATAAAGGAAGGTTTTGAAGCCCCTCTAGATAAGCTTCTTGGTCAGGGTATTTATGCTGACCCACAGGTTCAGGCTGAATATGATGATGATGATATACTGTCTCTATGCAGGAAAGCAGCATTAAATGCCTGGGATAAGGTTCGTGAACCAGGAGAACGCCTAGAAGCTTACACCCGAATAAAACAGGGACATACAGAACAGTTCCAGAACTTCTTACAAAGGTTAATTAGGGCAGTAGAATTACAGGTAACAGATTCAGAAACAAGACAATCAATTATATATACTATAGCTTATGAGAATGCAAACCCAATATGCAAAAGAATACTTTTGCCTTTAAAGATCAGATTAGCTCTGCTAAAAGAATGGGTTTGTATGAAGCCAACATTGATTATAATGTACAAGATACTGGAGCTTGGGTAGGAGAAGCCATTTCAAAAGGTTTAAAAAGGCAATAGGAAATTAAAAGTTCTAGAGGTGAAGATGTAAGGGCTTGGCAAGGAGAAGCACCTTACAAAGGTCAACATAGATACCATAAGGCTAGAGGTTACTACTACTATGAACCAGAACCTTGGGAAGGAAGAGCCTTCCCCTGGAGACCACGAAGGCTCCAGGATCCCAGATGTTTCAACTGTGGTAAAATGGGACATACTAAGAGAAATTGTAGACAAACGAATTCTAACAATGCCTCATACGGAAGGCCACTGCCTTCTGGACTGTGTAGAAGATGTGGTAAGGGCAGACACTGGACCAATGAATGTTGATCGACCAGGGACATAAAAGGAAACCCATTAAGGTCGGGAAACCCCGAGGGGGATCTCAAGAGGGTCCCCACATCACGAAAGGTCGGATCATTCCCAGTTGCAGTGGGAGACTGTCTCTCACAGGAACAATAGATAGTTCTTTGCCTATTGTGAAAAATGATGCTGCTCTAGATGGTAGTTTGAATAGTGATGAAGAATCAAGTGTGAATGGACAAAATGAGAAACGCATATTTTGGCAAGCTTCTATTAGTGATAAAAGGCCTCAGTTGAAAGTGAAAATTCATAATAAAGTTATTTCGGGCTTAGTGGACACTGGGGTAAATGTAACTATTATTACTCAAAAGTCTTGGCCTCAGAAATGGGCTGTTAAAGACGCAAATGTACAATTTTTAGGAATTGGAACTCTATCCAGAGTTCGACAGAGTGTTAACTCAGTGGTCTCCATTGGACCGGAAGGACAGAAAGGGATACTGAAACCATATGTGCCAGATAGAGCTATAAATTCTCTGGGGTCATGATCTCTTACAGCAATGGAATACTCAGATTAATATTCCTTCAGTGTCAAATACAAAATTTGTACAATCTTTAGAAAGTAGAAAAGATCTGGTAAGACACTATGGAAAATGTTTACCAACCATCCATGCTGTACAGAAACTAGGTACAAATGATGGACTTTAAGAGGAGCCAAAGGCTCTGTCATTGAAGTGGCTTACAGATGAACCAGTTTGGGTAGGACAAAGGCCTATGACCTCTGAGAAGCTAGAGGCTTTAGAAAAGTTAGTACAGGAACAGCTAGATGCTGGACATATAGAGGAATCTACCAGTCCTTGGAATTCTCCTGTCTTTGTCATCAAAAAGAAGTCAGGTAAGTGGAGAATGCTGACAGACCTGAGAGCTATAAATAAGGTAATTCAACCAATGGGCTCTCTGCAACCTGGAATGCCATTACCTTCCTTAATACCTAAAGGATGGCCTATCATAGTCATTGATCTAAAAGTCTGTTTCTTCACATACCATTACAGGAAAATGATAGAGAAAAATTTGCATTTACTGTACCAACTCTTAATAATTCACAGCCAGTTAGGAGATATCAGTGGAAGGTTTTGCCACAAGGAATGCCAAATAGCCCTACTTTGTGTCAACACTTTGTACAGCAACTTTGGAAATAATTCGTAAGAAATTTTCAAAATCTCTTGTTTATCATTACGTGGTTGATATTCTTTTATCAGATTCTAATAAAGAAACTTTGGAACGTATGTTTGAAATGGTGAAGGAAGTTCTGCCTCGTTGGGGATTACAGATTGCCTCAGAAAAGATATAAAGAGGAGATTCTATTAACTATTTAGGTTACAATATAGACTTACAAAGAATCAGACCTCAAAAGGTACAAATTAGGAGAGATTGTTATCAAACTCTTAATTCTCTTCAGAAATTATTAGGGTAAATTTCTCAATTACAGATGATTATTGGTGAAGAAGGACATGACTTAAAGCATTTAAAAATGGCCCTTAAAGGTGATAAGGACCTAAACAGTCCTAGAATATTATCTGCTGAGGCAGAAAAAGAGTTACAATGGGTAGAAAACAGAATATTGATTGCACATATAGATCAGATAAACCTTGATTCAGATTGTATTCTGGTTATCTTGCCATCCAGAGAATACCCTTCTGGGATTCTGATGCAGAGGGAAGACACTATATTGGAATGGATATTTCTGCCACATAAACAGAATAAAAAGTTAAAGACATATATAGAAAAGATTTCTGATTTGATTTTAAAGGGTAAATTAAGACTTCGTCAATTGACTGGAAAAGATCCAGCAGAAATTATAGTACCTTTAACTAATGAAGAAATTTCTTCCTTATGGAAAGATAATGAATATTGGCAAATAGCTCTTACTGACTTTTGGGGAACAATTAACAATAACTCTCCCAAAACTGACAGAATTAAATTCATAAAAAAGACAATCTGGATTCTTCCACGTATTGTAAGACAAACTCCAATTTCTTGAGTTCTTACCTTCTACACTGATGCCAACAAATCAGGTAAGGCAGGTTATAAAGCAGGTGAGGTAAGTAAAGTAGTTCAAAGTCTATATACATCTGTACAGAAGGCAGAATTATATGCAATTCTCATGGTACTTATGGATTTTACATAACTTCTTAATATAGTTACTGATTCTCAATATGCAGAAAGAGTCATGTTACATATTGAGACTGCAGAATTTGTTCCTGATAATACAGAATTAACTTCTCTGTTTTTACAATTACAGGAAACTACCAGAAACAGAAATAATCCTATATACATTACACATATCAGATCCCATATGGGTCTGCCTGGCCCACTAGCACAAGGCAATGATGAGATTGATTATATATTAATTGGAAGTGTGCTGGAAGCCTCAGAATTTCATAAGAAACATCATGTAAATAGCAAAGGTTTGAAAAAGGACTTCTCCATCACTTGGCAACAAGCCAAGGAGATAGTGAAAAACTGTCCTACTTGTTCCTTTTATAATCAAACTCCATTGCCAGCAGGTTGTAATCCTAAGGGCATTTGGAGAAATGAGGTTTGGCAGATGGATGTCTTTCACTTTGCAGAGTTTGGAAATTTGAAATATGTGCATCATACTATAGACACATTCTCAGGGTTCCAATGGGCTACTGCTCTTAACTCTGAAAAAGCTGATTCTGTTATTACACACCTGCTAGAGGTGATGGTACTTATGGGTATACCTGCACAAATAAAAACTGACAGTGCTCCAGCATATGTCTCTACAAAACTGGAAAATTTTTCAAATATTATAGCATAAAGCATGTTACTGGTATACCACACAATCCTACAGGACAAGCAGTGGTTGAAAGATCTAACAGAACACTTAAGGAGATGCTCAACAAACAAACTTGGAAGACTAAATCCTCCAAACATAGGTTGCATAATGCTTTATTAACACTAAACTTTCTTAATGCCAATGAAAAAGGACAAAGAGCTGCAGAAAGACACTGGACTACGGAAAAAACTGCTGAACTCAATCAGCTGGTATACTTCAAAGATATACTAATCTCTGTATGGAAACCAGGACATGTGTTACTTTGGGGTAGGGGTTTTGCATTGGTTTCTACAGGAGAAGAAAAACTTTGGATACCATCAAAGTTGATCAAGATTCGAGTGGAAAAGGAAAAACCTCTCGACGAGGACAAATGACAGGTATTCTACTAAGGTATATCTTATAAACTAAATAGAAACTTCCCAAAGGAAAGGGAAGTGTTTTGCTTTTATCTTCACAGGAAAACTCATCTCCAGAAGGCAAAGGACACTGCATGGGTAGATACTTAAGAAGAGAAGGTAGCTATAACCATCAAATAAAAGGAATGTGCCATATGGTAAACTTTACAGCTCTCTCTCAAAAAACTCTATTTCTCTTTATTTCCTAGTCCCTATTCAATTAAACCAATGCTGGATTTAGAGGTGGATTTGGCTTTCTTCCTCTAAAATCCAAGCACATTATTTAACTAAACTTTAGTGTTTCTGTGTTGTATCAAGAAGCCAATTGATATAATACAGAATTAAAAAAAAGAATTTGGGGACTGTCTTTGTCTTTTCTTGGATCTTTCTCTCAAGGTGTACACCCTTTCATAATTGTTATGCTCTCATGGTTGCATTCCCAGCATGTGTACATACACAAGCAAACATTTCTCTGCTAACTGTTTATGTTTGAGTCCCACACAGCCAATGAAGACCTGCCTGACAGCAATCCCTGGACACCCTGGAAAGAAAATGGGCCACACCTCCTCGACTGCACTGGATCCAACTTGCTCCATTTCAACTGACACTCCGGCCAGAGGTTCAGGTACTGACTTCAATCAATTTGAGGATTTCAAGCGAGATATTCAATCAAGCGAATCCCATCTAACATGGACTGGATACAATTCACTCAAGACTTTCACTGTCCTAACATTTTCTTCCTACAGGATCCCCACATGACTATCATCATCCCATTTCAGCAGAAACTAACTTGAAGAATGCTACGCCCCCTTTCCCTATTGTTGTCACTTAGGATAGTGTATATACCTAGTTAGGGATAGCTTCCTATTGTTTATGGTTGAGATTGGAATGAGGTGTTCAGGCTTGGACACCTCTTTCAGATGACTTTAGGGTTTAGTTAAAATAGATAGTTAGGATGTGACATAAGCAGATTGTTGTATCTTCTTATATTTTTCCTTTATGATTGTTAATTTTGGATACTTTAAACTGTTAAATTTTAATCCTGTTTTAGACTAAAAGGGGAATTGTAGGGGAAGCTGTAGCCACGCCTACTTAGGGGCTGGCTACAGGTGTGCCTGACCACACCGTCACAAGCTTGCGAGGGCGTGATCAGGGGACTTAGGGTGACTGTGTTTTCGCTTTCAGTTTCTTTTTTGGGCTTGCGTACAGACTGCTGCCAAGCCGGCTGGCTAGGTCGCTCTGTAAGTAACGCTTTTCCCTATTAAATACCCTTATATTTCTACCTGACTCCATATTGGTAATTTCCCACTATATTTTTCTAAGCCAGTTTCTAGTCATCCTGGGTCTTTAAATATAATAAAAGGCCCAATCTAAGGCCCAGAGTTCACCAGTTAGTATCTTATTTTCAGAGATTTTGCTTTTGTGACTTTAATTGACCCATATGCTTTAGCTACACAGTTTAAAGATACAGTTTCTGTTCTGTTATGATGTATCCATCTCCTTTCAGGTTTTTCTTTTTAGTAGCATGATTTATATCATTCTATTAATCAGGAGCCCAACACTCTGTTCCCTTTTCATTTCAATACATTTTCTGAATTTTATTACTATCTAAGTCAATTATTCTCTTACACATGAATTTATGTATAATTCCTCCAAAATATGCACTTTGTAAAAGTCTTGCTTTTCTTTTTGCCTCTATAATACATCATTTGAGGCTGAGCACACATATAACAAAAATATTTGTTTTATTTTGTTATGGAGCCTCAAGATTCATTGCAAATATCATCTCAGAGATCTGAGAATCACTTGAGGAGTTGTATAGTCTTGGTGGTGAGCCTCAGGTGGAAAATGGCTTTATAAGAAAGAAAGCAAAGAAGACTGGAGTATTCGGGATTGTTCTTATTGTTCTTACCATTTGAGACAATTCATATGTCCCATGAGAAATATTTAATGATTTTTTAAAGGACAGACAACAGTGTTCTAGAAAATTTTCTCTGTGACCCAAATCTAAGTGATCTATCAACCTACATTATCATGCTGATTATGGAATCTCCAACACTTAAAACTTTAGGGGAAATCTCATTATAGCACTGTAAATGTATTTCTGTCTCAATTGACACAATTTTTTTACATTTTTTAAAAAAAAATTTAAATGTTTGCATTATCAGAATATATTTGACACCTGTCTAGGACCTAAAGTTTCAAAAATATAGAATGAAGATTTTCTTAAGAGAAATCAGTGGTTTCAAGTTTAAAAAGATTTGTAAATTTTTATTATAATTTAATAATGTAGTAGCTTATATAGAATAAAGAAATGACTGGGGCAGAATAACACAAGATCACTTTATGTCTATATTATTATAAAGTATTTTTATACTGGTTTGCTATTTGATGATTTATCTTTAAGTATTATCAATGCAATTTCATCCTCCATTAATATGAACTCATGATGTTATTGATTAGTTAATTGTTTATATACATAGATGTTTGCATTTTCTTCATATGCTGAAGAGAAATGTGATAATATTTTACCAACATTTCCCTAATCTTCGACACCCAGGCTCTGGTAGTCATCATACTCCCCTCTACATCTTTGAGGATAATTATTTTACAGTACATATACAAGAGATGACGTCTACATCTGCCTTTTTCTTTGATCTGGCTGACTTACTTTGGATCATGTCCCCTGGGTCTATTTATGTAGTCTAAAAGGAAATAATTTCAGTGTTTTAAAAGAAGGAAAATTTCCTCTCCATTTTCTTTATCCATTAAAGCACTGATAGAAACAGTTTGATGAAAATTATTCATCAAAATTTTGATCATCTTCTTTGGTGTATGATACTAACTGGAATTTATTTAAAACAACATTTTTGATTTTCTCTTTTTTCATTTTTTTATTCTTTTTAATTACTAATATTTACATATCCATCCCCGATTCCATTGCCCTCCCATACTCCCTTGTTCCCAACTCACCCCTAGGCCCCCCAGACTACTACCAGGGATAGATTGGCTCTGTAACAAGGACCTTCAAAGTCTGTCATATCATTTGGGGTAGGGTCTAGACCCACCTTGCTGCATCTAGGCTGCACTAGTATCCCTCCATAGGGAATGGGGTCCCAAAGTCCATTTGTGCTCCTGGGATAAAGACTGGCTCTGCTGTTAGAGGACCCATGTCTTGGTCTGCTAGCTGGTACCCACATTCAGAGGGCTTGGTTTGGTCCAAGGCTGTTTCCCCAGATTTATGACTAGGGTCTCCGTTCTATCAGTAGGTCAGGTCCACTGTTTCTGCAGGTCTCTCCATTGTCGTCTTGCTCCTTTGCTCAACCCTCCTCCCTCTCCACAATTGAATTCCAGTAGTATGGTTCAGTATTTAGCTATGGGTGTCTGTTCCTTCGTCAAACAACAACTGGATGAAGACTCTCTTTCCACTCCCTGCCCACAGGCTCCAATATGGTCACAGCTTCTTGTCCCCATCCCCTTCTTTGAGGGACTATGCAATCTTCTCTTGAGGTCCTCCTTGTTTCCTTGCTCCTCTGGCAATGTGGAATGTAATGTCTAAAATTAATATATGAGTGAGAACATACCATGTTTATCTTTTTGTTATTGGGTTACCTTACTGAGGATGGTTTCTTCTATTTCCATCCATTTGCCTTTGAATTTCAAGATCCCATTGTTATTTTTTCCACTGTGTAGTACTACATTGTGTAAACAGTGACCAATGTGTTGGATCAAATGAGAGTAAAGTCAGAAAGGCAAAATGCCAGGTGATGCATGATCGTTATGAACTTTAAGCATCCATGTCATCATTCAAGGGTTAAATTTCATATTTGTATAACTAAATTGCAATAAATTGTGAAGAGACACAGATGACAATTGGATGATAGTTTATTAAGTGGAATCAATTTCTCAAGCAATATTTACTTTTATGTGACAAGGACCTACCTATTCATGATGCAAGAGTCACTAATTCCACACCTCCCTCCAATACATTAAAAATTCCAATTTTCTTACTCAGAAACTCACTTGTTTTTAGTCCAAATAATAAGTAGCAAATGTTAAACATATGTAAGTATATGTACACTTACAAGTACTGTACGATATCCTTCAAATTGTTTTCAAACATTTTCTCATAAAAATTACAACACATAATTTTTCGCAATTCAAGGAACATCCATATACTGAAGACAGAGATATTACCGTTGACATTGTATAATGCTTGATTTGCCCGTCTTTTCATGTTGTGTTCATAAACTAAGACATTCATTTTAATGGTTTTACAAATCAATTGCTGACAGCTAACAATGCTTCCATGAGAAAATTTCAGTGTTACTTTTGAATTTCTTTTGAAAGTAGAGATAATGTTATTTTATCTGTACATATGTGGGAGAGTGAAGTAAAAGACACAACATTGTCTGGAGTTGTTATCTATTCACCCCTGGGAATTAACACAGCTCTGATGCTGCCATGATTTATGAGTAATAAGGCTTGTAGAAGGAAATTACTGTTGTTGTTTCTGGCCATGCATATCGTGTCTAAATTAAAAACATGCTTGTAAATGGAGAAGCTGTCACCTTCACTGCAGCTCCGGAGGAAAATTTAATTCATAAATCCTTCAGCACTATAGCCCCAAACTTCTCTAAACACCTATATCCTTCAAATTACCTTTCTCACTAAAGTGAGATGTTTATGGCAGCCAGCAGAAACACATGGCAGTGGTCAGCACTGTCATCATGTGAACCTTGGGCCAGCAACCTAGGAGTTATCACTGCTGAGGACTTCAGATCCTGCACACTTGATCAAAAGAACTCCAGTGGAGGCAGTTAAATAAAACATCACTGAGCAAGTTAAACTGAAATCATTTCTGCCTAAAGGGGAGTTCAGTTGAATTAGCCGATCATGCTTTCCTAGGGACTGATTCCTGAACTCTCACTTGAAGAACTGGAGAGTTTTGGATTGGGTCTCTCACGGCAGCATTTATTTGGGATTCAAGTCATTTGAGCTGGTTTTTTTCCCTTTCTTTCAGCAAATCCTTCTGACAATGTAAAATGCAATGACTGGACTTTGTATTTATTGAAATCTACCAGTCTGTTATTTTCAGCACCAAGCTTCAGTCAGGTGGCTTCTAATTTTCCAAATAATATACAAGCACTGCTGTAAAGAAGCTTCAGGTAGAATCCACCTAATGTAGTAACTAGCCATTCATGTCACAAACAACACTAAGGCTTGCTGTTAAAAACAATCTTGGTACTATTTGTCTGTTTCCTTAGAAAGGGTGAAAGTCTAGAAGATATTATTCACACTTGATTACTTTAAAATGCCTTTCTAATTTATTTTGTTTCTCTTTACAAATATTTTCTTGACACTATAAAATACTGATGCAGAAGTGTTGAAATGAGCTCTAGGCAAAGCTGGAAGCAAAATGAGACAGTAAGTAAGGACACTAGTTACTGTATAAAAGGTTATTAATGTGTACCTGCCAGCTGCCACCACACATTTCAGATACCTTGGTCCTGGTGACTCTTCTGCTTTCTCCTATGGTGTTGGTATTAAGTTATGTCTTTGATGTTTCACTAAAATTTCCTCATTAGAGGCATTTCTATGTGATCAGTGTCATTATTGTTGGCAATACTCTGGTAGCCCAACTAACCTCAACTTTACAGAAGATGCAGTTAAGTGGACAAATTCAGTATCAATCAAGTTCTGTCTGCAATTTATGTCTTTGTGGAGCTAGCATCAATAAAATGTGAGACAGTATCTATAAAGCAAAAACAATGAAAAGTTCTTGAGTAAAATTAAGTGGCGGCTGTACTTCTCAGTGACACTTCTTGTTTGATTTTATTAGTAAATTTTAATTATACAGCATGATGGCTTTCATTGTAATATTGTCATACAACATATATAATATAATTTTTAAGAACTGCCATTTCCTTCTCTTGTTCTCTCATCACCAAATCCCTGATGTCTTTGCTCTTCCAAAATGGTCTCCAATTGACTATCATATCTTTCATTTAAAATATACATGGCATATATGAGAAAATATGCAGTTATGTGTCCTTTTAAATAGTACCTGTTTTTGAATGACATTGTGTTTAAACATAGTGAATTTCACTTGCATTCATTTACTGAAGATGATGTGATTATTATTCCATATGACTGAATAACAATACACACTTGGTATGTGAATATTTATAAGTACCTAAATATATGTATGTATACATTCTTACATATGTGTGTAAAAAATCATGCTGTTTCCTTCGTCCAGTCATCTCTTGATGTATGTGAAATATTTAGGAATAAGAATTATGAGCTAAATAACTTTTTAAGTTCTTGAATTTTATTTCTATCAATTTAACACCTGTCTGAAACCCTTTTTACATATCAAAAAAGCACTAGTCAAGATCATTAGGGTGGCACAAACCCATTAGGAAATTATCACACATGGTGTTGAAGCTAATCAGTTTGATTCATTTCTATAATAAACTATGAGTATATATTCTGACTTAATGGCATATGGCCTGCTACCTATAAATTCCATGAATGCTAATGGTAATTGGCCTATACAAGGGATGCTGTGCATACAAAACTCACAGTACAATGTATTTCTCCGTTAACGTCAGTTTTCTACAGTGTACTGGTCCAGGAGCCATAGTGAATTTCTACCATTTCAGCAAACATCTGCCATCTAGGGTAAATGTAGTTACCACATTCCCCTGGAAAATTCTTCTTCATATGCTTAAATTCCACTTACCAAAGCAAATGATAATAATAACTAGCTCCTCTAGTCAAAGAGCTTGATACTGTGACATAAAATTAAATGTTCTTGACTTTTGGAAAGAAGAGATGGTTTCATGTTTGTGGAATTTCATAATCAGAGACAAAACCCCTATTTAACTATTTCTTTTATGACCCTTTTAAAATTTAATTTAGAAACAAGCTTGTTTTACATGTCAATCACAGTTCCCTCCCCCTTCCCTCCTCTCTTACTCCCAATAACCCCCTGTCATAGCCCCTTTCTGCTGCCAAGAGAAGGTGTGGCCTTCATTGGGGAATCTTCAAAGTCTATCATATCATTTGGAGCAGGGCTTAGACCATCCCCCATGTTTCTAGTCTGAGAGAGTATCCCTCTACGTGAAGTGGGCTCCCAAAGTACATTCATGTATTAGGGATAAATACTGATACACAATCAGATGCTCCATAGATTATTCAGAACTCCAAAAGGGCATCCTCCTTCAGGGGGTCAGGAACAGTCCTATGCTGATTTCCAAGCTATCAGTCTAGGGTCCATGAGGTTTCCTGTGTTCAGGTCAGGTATTTCTGTGGGTTTCTTCAGTCTGGTCTTGACCACTTGCTCATCACTGCTCCTTCTCTACAACTGGATTCCAGAGTTCAGTTCTCTGTTTAGCTGAGGGTGACTGCTTCTACTTCCATCAGCTACTGGAGGAAGGCTCTAGGATGGCATATCAGGTAGTCATCAGTCTCATTTTTGGAGAAGGGTATTTAAGGTAGCCTCTCAACTATTGCTTAGATTATTAGTAGGGATCAAGCTTGTAGATCTCTGAATATTTCCCTAGAGTGCCAGATTGCTTTTTAAGCCTATAAGGCTCTGTATATTATGGTACCTCTTATTTGCTCTCCTCTATTCTTCCCATTACTCAACCTTCCTGCTCTTTCATATCCTCCTCTTCTCCCCTTCTCTTTCTCTTAAATCCCTCTCCCCCCAATATGACCAATTAACTCAGGAGATCTTGTCCCTTTCTTCTTCTATGCGGGCTAGGTATGTCTCTCTTAGGGTTCTCCTTGTTTCCTAGAGTGTAGGATGGCAATCCTTTACTCTCTGTCTAACATCCATATATGAGTGATTACATAGCATGTTTGTCTTTTTGTGACTAGATTACCTCACTCTAGTTCCATCCATTTGACTGCAAATTTCAAGATTCCATTGTTTTTGTTGTCTGTTGTTGTTGTTTTGTTTTGTTTTTCCCCAATGAGTACTATTCCATTGTGTAAATTTACTACCTTTTCTCCATCCATTTTTCAGTTGAGGGACATCTAGGTTGGTTCCAGGTTCTGGCTATTACAAATAATGTTGCTATGAACATACTTGAACAGATGTCCTTATTGTATGAATGTGCATCTTTTGGGTATATGCCTAAGAATAGAATTGCTGTCTGTTGTGGTAGATTGATTCCTATTTTCTTGAGGAACTTCCATACTGATTTCAAAAGTGGCTGTATGAATTTGCACTCACACCAGTAGTGAAGGAGTTTTCCTCTTTCTCCACATCCTCTCCAGCATAAACTGTCATTGGTGTTTTTGATTTAACCATACTGACATGAGTATATGTCATGTCAGAGTAAGATGGTATCTCAGAGTTGTTTTGATTTACATTTCCCTGATGGCCAAGGATGTTGAGCACTTTCTTATATGTCTATCAGCCATTTTAGACTCCTCTATTAAGAATTCTCTATTTAGTTCTGTACCCTGGTTTTTAATTGGATTATTTGCTGTTTTGTTGACTAGTTTCTTGAGTTCTTTGTATATTTTGGAAATCAGCCCTCTGTAAGATATGGGGTTTGTTTAATAACTTTTCCCATTCTGTGGGCTGCCATTTTATATTGTTGACTGTGTCCTTCCTTACCAAAGCTTCTCTGTTTCATGAGGTCCCTTTTATTCATTGTTGATCTCAGTGTCTATTTAATTATATCATAGCAGATGTATTGATGAGGGAAGACATGGACAACTACTGCATATAGAAAAACAACAAATGCCTATGCAGAATAAAAAAATAACTCTTTTCCTAAACCTAAACAAGTATAAATATAATAGCCAGCATTGTCACATTCCCTATTACTTCAGTGCATACAGACAAAGATGTGGCCATCACCAGAGAGAAAGTCTGGAAATTGGTTATGAACAGTCTATACAGACTCAAGAATTGTGTTTTATAACTGGTTACTCGTTAACCCATTTAATGTTTGCTTTTCTGTTATCACAGTCTGCTGTGGTGAAATCTCACCTGTGTGCTTGTGTGTTTGAGCACTTGTGCTCCAGCTTGTACATGTGGTTGATAAAACTGACATTTACTGGAAGAAGTAGGTTACTACAGGAGCCCCTTAAGATTTTACAGCTGTCATTATTGTAACTTGTTTCTAATATAAATGAAAATATGGAGGAAAAAAAGAATGCAATGGGACCAACTGCCTCCTGATTTCTGCCATGCCTTCACTGCCGTGATGGGCTGTTTTCCTTCATAAATTGTGATCCAAAATAAACTCTTTCTCCTCTATGTTTCCCTTCTCATATATTTTGACACAACAAGAAACTACCAGCTTAATGAGATCTAAGAAAATGTGAAGAATGCATGGTTTTGATGTGATTTTATCAACTACAATGAATGAAAACCTTTGTGGACCATAGTTACTCCTCAAAGTGTCAGAGCAACAGATTCTACATTGTGACATCTTTGTCCACCTCTGGATATCAGTGGCCCTGATCTCCTATGGAAAGCCTATGTCTATTCTACATAAAGTTTAAATGATGAAGTACTTTCTTGATTCTGTCCTGTCCTGACTGATAATGGTTTCACATTTTTTTCTTTTGAAACAGGGGTTGCACTACAAAGTAAGCATTCAGGTAGCTATGATGCCCATTAACCAATCAGTAATGTTCCATCTCTGTAAGTAATAACTTGTCTGTGAAGACTTATCTCTACATTTCCTTATTTTCATTCAGAATTGGGTGGTTCCTCATTTCTGCTGGTGCTCGTTTTTATTGCTGTGATTTGTGTCATAGTACATAATAGAGTTATTTTTGTCTCCTTGACACCACCATACTTTGAATATGTATTCATTTAAGTATAGAAGTTTCTTTCATTCTTTTGTTACCACTTGCACTAAGTAGAGAAGGCAACAGTTAGAAAATAATCTAAATATTTATGAAACATAGAAATACTGTATTCTCATATATTCTTTGGACTTATTGTATGGCAATATCTAATGTTTCTAACTTAAATCCTAATACTCACTGCAGCACACTCCAAAGAAGGTCTTCAATCTATTTTACTTACGTGACTCAAAATGCACACTATTAGATTTAAACTAATTTCATTTACAGAAATTATTTTTGGAAGAAATATGTTCTTACCCTAAAATATTGAAAAGAGTCTTGGAAAAGGAATGTTTTAACTTTTTGTTGTTTTGGTTTGTTCCTATTTTTGTGAGATGGATCCTCATTATGTAGTTTGGCTAACCTGGAACTCTACAGCCTAGGCTGGCTAGAAATTCTCAGAGTTGCCCCATCTCTCCTTTCCAACTGCTGGTGTTAAAGGTATCATCACCATGCAGAGAAGAAATGATTTCCTTAAGAAATATGTTTAGAAGTATCGGGGGAATATAGTGAGAGATCTACCAGTGGTACCTGTGGCCTGACCACACACAGGTGTATACTTGAATATGTGGGATTTGGTCTGGGGTCTGGGACTGGCTTGTTCTCTCTTGATTCCATTGGGTCATAGAAGGCAGCTGCATGTTGATCCTCAGAGTTGAAACTTGTGGGTTATTGTTTTCTCATGTAAGTGACTTCTCCCTAAATTAAATCAACCTATATTATTCCAGTCCCATGTAGCATACTCTGTACATGCACAGGGGAAAGCAAAAAGAAATTTAAAGTAACAAAACTTTTACATAAATCTCTCAAAAATATATTTGAACACAAACTATATAACCTTCTTGACAAGACCTTATGAGAGTTGTAATAAATTCTGTTTTTATATAAATACCATATCAAATTGGTATAACCTTTAGCTTGTGTTATATTTAATATAAACTATTTAAAATTAATATTATAATATTGAAGATTTTGAAAATATTCACATGTTTTTGAAAATAAAATTCATATCTCTGTAATTTAATAAAATATTCATTTAGACTACTTTTCAGATTGATATCAAGAAGGTACAAATTCCATTAAAATATGTTAAGAAATTAAAGCTAGAATTTTATTTGTATGAGTATCTTAGAGGTTATTTACCATTGCTTTTCATTATTAGCTATAAGCATTGTTCTTATGGAGTATTAAATAAGAATATAATGTTGCGTATGAACTCAAGAATATTATTTCAATAAAAATTTGAATTTTTTTTGAGGTGATGTTTATAACAGATGTTAGTCTTTGCCTAGCATGGTAGCATTAGCAATAAGCAGAGAACTAAACAATTTATAGTAATCACATTGATCCATGTTCTTGAATTTATTTTTTCATTTTTATAGAATTTATTTATTTATTTATTTATTTATTATGTATACAACATTCTGCTTCCATGTATATCTGCACACCAGAAGAAGGCAACAGATCTCATTACAGATGGTTGTGAGTCACCATGTGGTTGCTAGGAATTGAACTCAGGACCTCTAGAAGAACAGTCAGTGCTCTTTTTTTTGACAATTTTTTTATTTGAATTAGAAACAAGATTGAATTACATGACAATCCCAGTTCCCTTCTTCCTCCCATCCTCCCTCCCTACCCCCCCCAACTAAAACCCTACCTATCACATATCCTTTCTTCTAATCTATACCTGACTCAACCTTTCTGCTCCCTCATGCTAAGCAGATGAGCTTGATGGATTGTTATTACCAAACAAGTGGTTCATTTTTATTAAAATCTTCCTGATTTTAGGCTGTTTCCCATGACATCTAATCCATTGTTCTTAACTAGGGAAATGGTGGTTTTAAATACGCAGTATAAAAAATTAGCAAAAAACATTCTCTATATCTCTAACATTTATAAAATGTATTCTCAGCATAACAGCTAAAGATATTTCAGTGTAGAAATTTGTTGAATGTCTCAACTGATATTTTTCCAAATCTCATTCCTCATACTAACCTTAATGTACTTCCTGTACTTTTTTGTCATTTATGGTGACAGAAAGCCATATTCTGTCATAAGATCCTGAATATTGATCTGAATTTTCACATACACACTCTGTTCCTCATCCATAGATTATATGCTGTGCCTTCACAGGGCACCCAGAGCTTCATTATTTCACTACATAGACTGTAATTGCTAAATGGATTGTCATTTATTCAGCAAAAAATCAGGTTTATTAAGTGTCTACTAAATGACCTATTCTACAATAGGCAATCACCATTGGCAAAACATTACTTCCCTGTGATGTGGAATCAAGTAATGTTAATCTTCACTTAGTTTGGAGACAAAAGTGACAAACATCAAATATTTTCCCTCCACGCTGATATTTGTGAACCTTCACCCTTTAAAAATGTGAACTTGAGACACTTGACACAAATCCTTCAAGATTACAAATTTTATTTAGAATATAAAGAGAAGACTTTATGAAGCCCTTCTCAAAGCCCTGGGAACTTTAACCTCCATTCACATCTCATCCAAATCTCATTTTCTCAGATAGCCTACACCAATTTCTTCATGTCCTTGAACATGGGTTGCCTACTTAAACTGTTATCTTTGCCTTTGCTTTTTTCCCTGACTAAAAACAAACAGCAAGTACTTCTCCATATATTCTCAAAGTTTCTATTTCTTAATTGTGCATGTTTAAAGTGTATATATTCCATTAAGATGCAGAATTATTTTCACCTGTAGTCTTATGTAATACTTTCTTTTGCAACTGGATTATAAGAATCTTAATTATTTTTTGCTGTCATAACTCTGAAATACAATGAAAGACTTAAAATGTCTATTGAATAAAAATATGTGAATACATTAAATATTAATTTATCATTTTAGAAATGTACATTATAAAAGACAACTTAGAAATTAAAATACTAATCTTTCTAAATTACAACAGTATTGCATGTGAATTACATTGCAATTTTGTGATATAACTGTCATTGGCAAACTCAGTATTGAGTTCAATACTTTCCTTAAGAATAGTTTCTTATTTCTCTGATGATAAAGTTTGCAAATAACCAAACTTTTAAGAAAATATTGGTGTGCTAATAATTTTAAGAGATTTTATCATACTTTTAGTAATTATACTTTGGAAAGCTAAAAAACTTTCCTGAACATATTTTCTTTCATTACTTGAGAAATAAATGTGGATGCCTGCTATGTGGTTTGCAGTAGCCAGCATGTGTATTCTATTTAGTATGTTATTATAGAATACTACATAATAAAAGCTTATCAAGTTTTTTATCAATCAATTAATGTATCAATAGGAAGTTTAAATTGCTTGGCAAATCCTTCTGGTTGTAAGTTGATGATAAGGTAAAATCTGGAAGGTTAGACTGTTGAGAAATTGTGACATTCTTTGACACATAACCAAAATAAAGAAAACCATTCACAATGTCTGCTTCCAGCATTGGGGTGACAGAAGTTAAAACTGGGAATGTTTCATTTAAACGTACTAGTTCTATGAAAGGCAGCTATATATTAAATACTGATTTCAGTGATATCAGGGTGTATTTTGTGTCAAAGAACTTTCCTCCATAGTCTAATTTACCTTTTGTTAAAATGACAAGGAGGGAAGGGGACCTAGCTATGTAGATACCCAGTTCCATGAGAAGGCATGAATGAGTAGATTTGGAAGTCAAAGCAAAGGATATGGGCAAATGATTAGAGATAGGTACAGCCCCCCACATGACAAAAATATGAGCTAGGTATCAAAATCTGAGATGGTGTTCATTAGAAATATGAACTCTGCTTTATGTCACAAGGTATTAAATACTTCTTGAGATCTGCAGTATTTATCCAAGCAGGAGTACAACATTTGCTGAGCATTTTTTAAATCCTATGTTTAATACATGATAATCATGGGTAATAAATATTTCATAAATTATATTTCACTTGAAGTGTGGGATGATTTGTTAAGTTTGTGAATTCATTTAAAATTCAATACCATTGGGTGCTGCATCACTGAACTTAATAAGCCAGATTCTCCCACAGAGTAACTTGCTTTTCAGGTTTCTGGAGTCCTATTAAATTAAGTTCTTCATATATTAACTGTTCCCTTAGTGTTTTAAAGAGTTAATACTTTTTGCACCAGGGAAGGTTCATGTAAGCATAAAAAATTAACATCTTGCAATTTTTTTTTTATTCAAGGACCACTGTATTTGTGCAGCCTGAGTCTTTAAGTTTCATTTTCTTTGTAGTAGTAGGCATAGGTGTGTACTCAGTAAAAGAAAATGGATGACATTTTTTCTCTCCATTGTTGAGTATGCTGTTTTAATACAAGTTAAATAACCTATATGATATTTTCAAGATTATCATGTCTCTGTTACAGAATCAAGTATATATAAATCTAACACAAAGTGTTATACTATCTTCTGTCTGGGAATATAAGGAAGTATAGTTGTCACTCTGAGCTGCTTTCTCTTTGTAAACACTTTGGAAGATGATCTTTAGAAGCAAACGTTTTATTCACTTCCATTCAAATAATTTTGCTCTTTTATCATAATAAATAGAAATTATTGTCTCTGTAACTTGAATCTTACATTGTTTAATTATTGTTATGTTTCATAAGGTGGTTGGAATGAGAATGGTACTCATAAGCTCATTTATTTGAATATTTGGTTCATAGTTGGTGAACTGTTAGGAAGGTTTAGGAGATGGAGCCTTGTTGGTAGTCATATGCCCTAAGGAGTAGACAGTGATGTCTACTTGATCTTGCTTCTTTTTTACCTCCGTCTTGCAATTAAGATATAAGCTCTCAGTTACTGCTCCCATTCCATGCTTATCTGGTAACATCATGCTTCTTGTCATGATGATCATAGATTGAACTCCTGAAATTATAAGAAACATATATAGTTTGTTTATAAACTGCATTTGTCATGGTGTCTCATCATAGCAACAGAATAGTGACTAAAAATTGTCTAGAAATAAATGATACATCTAATAGCTCATTGAGTTTATTTTGTTAAGAATTAATTTTCTCCGATATGATTAGGTATATAAGCTTAAGAACTAAAGAATGAGTAATAAACAATTAAGTGACCCTGAGTACAGCACACACGCACATGTGCACGCATGCACACACGTGCGTGCGCGTGCTCACACACACACACACACACACCCCTCATTGAAAGTAGTTAGAACAAAAATTATATGATAATTATTGTCTATATGTAAGAAGCAGACACATATCATGAAATCATTTAATATGAAATGTGACTGTCATTTTATAATTTAATGTAGAACCAGATTCTTAGTAGCATGTTAGACAATTTATTGTGTATACTGAGTGATATATTCTCTGTTTTGCTTAAACAGGTGTATTTTTAAGTCGATCGACACTTTCTTCAATATTATTCTTTGCAACTTTCCTTGGGAGTCTATTCTTTATATTTTACATCTCAATCTAATGTTTATATGTCAAAGGAAATCTTCATACAACCCCACTCAATTAGGACTTTCTGTCATTTTCCCCTAAGTGAAGGTAATTTTGTTAAAATTCTTTAAAATAATTATGTTTATAGTAATACACTACTGATCCTTGATGTACATTAAAATACATAATATCTAATTCATTTGTTTATAACTAATATTACAGGTCTGAAAAATACAATTTCTAGCACAATATATACTAAAGATGCCAGCTGATATAGTCAATGGAATGCCTAGTCTTTATATAAATAACATAAAATATATAAACAATTGGTGTCATTTTGTTAACTGTTCATTAACATTAGAAATTGTACAACACAATTTTGTGATATTATTAGTGAAGAAATAAGAGCATAGCTGTCCACTTAAAAAAACTTAACATTTTTATTTATTCTTTGCTGTGATTTCACATCATGTATATCAGTCCCACTCATATACCCATCCCCTTGCATCTGAACTCTACCCCTTGCCCTCAAGATAAAACAAACTAAAATATAAAAGGAAAAACAAGAAGAAAAATCTCATCGTCTAAGTTGTAGTGTGACACAGTGAGTAATATAGTATGCCCTTTAGTCTACACATCTTGCTTTCAGGTGTTCATTGCAATGAGTTATTGATCCAGTTTAAGGGCTCTGGTTTCTGCTACACCACTGATGCTGGGCCTTCATTGGGACTCCTCTTGGATATCCTGTTGTTGCCCTGAGTCATGGAGACCCTGCTGCTTAGGGTCTGTAGAATGGTCACTTCAAGTGCTCCATCAAATCATAGATGGGTGGAAGTTGAGATTAGATAACTCATAAAGTCATGGTTCAGGACTTAGGTGGTTGTTGAGTTGATCAGGCAGCCAGATCTTCCTCATTCTCAAGACCAGGGTGAGCACTCCAGCAGCACCCAGGCTAACTTTCCCTATGCAGTAAGCAGCAAGAGCACGGTCAGTTCTGCCCTCATGTGCTAAGGGGTTGCTCACCTACATTTACACCTTCAGGGACAAATCTACTATGCTGCCCAGTCAAGGTGTAGGGGGATTACTGCAGCTGGTGAGAGGAAGGACCAGCTCTCTTGATCTCAGTGATAGCTGACCTCAAGAAAGCCCTGCTGCACCTGCCACAGATGGTGTGTGTGGGTACTTATCTCCCATATCCATGCCAACACATGTCAGATGTGGGGGCAGATCTCTTGCTCATGTTCCAGGAACAGGCTCATCTGGGCCCTAGTCAACCATGTCAGCTCTGCTGTGCTGGGGAATGATGGGAAAAAGATGCTTTCCCTTGTATGCCTCTATGTCTGGTGTAGTTGAGAGAGCTGGCCCTGAAGCTATAAGAACTTGACAGCTGCTCCTGCCTCTAGCCACCTGAGACAGACAGGGAGCCTCCCCTCTCCTTACCAGCTGCAGCATTTTGAAAGGGGCCATCCACCAACTTGGGCAGGACAGTAGAGCTGACCCTGTCTAGAGGCATGAGTGAACTGACCTAGAGGTGCTGACCAGTACTCAGTACTGACCAGCTGCAGTACTCAAGAAATTAGGCCCAGAATCTCATCTAGGCAGTACAACAGAGGTCACCCTATTGACAGGGGTACAGATGAACCAGAATGTGAGAATAGGAGAGCTGGCCCCACACATCATTTATCACATGGTGATATGCACATGGCAGGGAGATCCTCCCGCCTACCACTTCCTGTTGCCAAGGGAGAGATGGTTCTGGGGTCCTAAGTGCCTGAGAACTGAAGCTGCCCTTTACCAGATGCAGCACACAGGAGAGTGGCCCTTGATTGTCATCTGGGCAACACAGAAGATCAGGCCTTGACAGTTTTGGTGTGGGAGAGCCCATGCTAAGGATGGAAGCAGGAGAACTGGCCCTGCCCCTTGCTCATTCTTTCAATGAACTTTCAGTGAACTAGAAAGAGCAATGCTGGAGAGCTCACACTGGTGATGAGGACCAAGAAGAGCCAGTTTGCTGACCAGTCCAGGGAAAATAACTAAGCCCAAAATAGGGTTACTAGTTGGCCCACCCCAACATCTACCCCTCCTCTGATCTATGTGAGAATATGAAGGTGCCAGTCCAGCAGACCCAAAGCTCCACCATACAGGGAAACAAGATAATATCCAAAAGGATTTAATGAAGGCCCAGCATTGATCTAGTAACCTAGATCAAGGCTCTTTGCAATAAGAAGCCTTCAATGGGGGATTTTCAAAGTCTGTCATATCATTTGGAACAGGGCCTAGGCCCCTCCCCTGTGTGTCTAGGCTGACAGAGTATCCTCTATGTGGAGTGGACTCCCAAAGTTCATTTGTGTACTAAGGGTAATTCTTGATCCACTACCAGTGAGACCCCATAGATTGTCCAGATCTCCAAACTGACTTCCTCCTTCAGGGGGTCTTTCCCCCAATTCTTGTTCACTCTCTTTCCACACAGTGGCTATAATGTTGACAACCCTCTTCTGATCTTGTTGCAATGCTCTCCACACCATGGCAAAATGGATATTTCAAACTGAAAATCAAAATTCCTCCTCTCCTAAGTTGATGCTCACTAGGTATTTTGTCATATATACAAGAAGCATAATCAATTCAAGTACTCTATGAATATTTATGTCATCCTACCTATAGGTATGTAGGCTCCTCCCAATGTTTGAGGGAACAATTTAGATTCTCTGGTTTTACGTCCTTGTAAAGTCACATATTTTTTATAGAAATCCACTTCAAGATTTCAACTTTGAACATTTCACAAGTTACTGTTTATTTGATATGGGAAACAGTACCTCATATTTACCTTTATGATTATGGTTTATAGCAGCACCCATAGCTCCCAGCTAGAACACAATGATGAAGCAAATAGAATACATGATAGTGTGCCTTCTGACCAAAGCTCTCATGATTAGTGTATTCAGTCAGGTAAATAGATCATTAACATAATTTCAATTTATCACAAGTTTACATGGTTGTGATCTTATCTGAAGTCATACTTTGATGTTTAAAATTTAATTTGTTATTTATTATTTCTCAGGTCTGTGTACTCTACCATATCATTATTTTATTTTAATTTTGAATATCTGAATAGAACTACATTATAATTTTGTCTTTTCTAGATGATTTTATGAAACAGTTTCATACAAGTCTTATACTGTCATGTTATAAGAATTTTGGATCTTGAATTGCCTGAAAAATATGTCCAAAGCACAATTCACTGGGACCACAGATTAATTTTCTATTGCACATATTCTGCATTTCAAATTTAGCCTGCTATAATTCTCATTAAATATTTTCCTGTTTAACCTTTTGAAGTACATGCTTTGACTTTTAATAGGAAGCTGATATTCCATTATAAGAATAAAACCAAATGTCCTTTGACATTATCGGGGATAAGAGCTTTCTTTTCTTTTTGCATTATACCTTGCATGTAATAAAGACAGAGATTCCACCTAATTTATTTTGCTCATAAATGGTGGAAGAAATAAATGGAAAGCTGATTTATTCAGCTTACATGAACACTAGTCACCATTTGTGGTAACTCCTGTGTCCCTCTTTTGGAACAGTGAAATTTATAATATACAAATATGGCATTAAAAACTTTGTTAGGCCAAAGAAAGTTAATGTATAATGCCACCTTCAAAATATTTATCTGAATGTCATTCCTTTAAAAGATAGTACAGTTGCCTGGAGTTCTGTCTTTGTATGTGATGAGAAGTCCAGTCTGATAGTCAAGAGAATTTCATATTAAACATATCAAGAAATAAGGATAAGGGACAAATGAGAACCACTCAAAACCTGTTAAAAGCAGCTGAAGAAGACAGGAATGAAAACCATAATGAAGGCTAAACACATGCTACAATTTATTGTCAATGATGTGACTAGATCACTGAAGGTTGCATTTTTGGCGAGTTGTTTTTAGAGATGTCTATGTGAGGAGGACTTTGAAATAATCAGTAAATTAATCTTTTCATGGATAGATATATTAATTGGCTATTGGGAGGCGATGCAACTACAGAAGAAGCAACCTGTTGGAGAAAATTGTGTGAATTGAGCCACATTTTCAACGAGATATCTTGGCTCTAGACCTTCCTTTTTGGTTTTATTTGTTCCAAGATTGCAATGAGATACGCAGTCTCAGCCACATACAACCACTGCAATCATGTTCTTGAACTGTGGAATTATAGTCTAATAACCGTGGGACCAGCAAACTATAGACTGACCTTTCAGAAAATGTGAGCCAAATATAATAAGTTTCCTTCTTTAAACTGTTTCAGGTTTTTTGCTGTGGGATGCCTTTCTGTGTGCTGTGAATATATGTTGCTCTCATTCTTTGGTAAATAAAGGTGCTTTGGCTTATGGCAAGGCAGGATAGAGCCAGTCATGAAATCCAAGCAAAGACACAGTAGAAGCACAGAGTCTGAGAGACACCAGAAGTTGACCATGAAGCTACATGCCAGAGCACCTCCAGTAAGCCACAGGAAATGTAGAGCTACACCAATTAATAGAAATGGGTTCATTTAAAGGTAAAAGCTAACAAGTAATAAGCCTGTTTCATTGACCAAATATTTATAATTGATATTAAGTGTCTGAGTGTTTATTTAGAAATGGTTGTGAGGCTGGTCAGGGCAGACAAACATCCAGTTAAAGTTTTTGGTTGCTGTTTCAGTAACTCTTATAAGAATACAGTAATCTAAGTTTTGTTTCAAACAAATTAATAGCTTGGGACATTCTCCAAATAAATACTTAGAATTGTAGACAATTTCTAGTTCTAAGTTAAAATTCCAATGTTCATTATCTGTTCAATTTGACAGATAACTTTGTTTTTACAATAACAAATGAAGGCCAAATTGCATATTTGGTGATAGACTGGTCACATCATGTTAGTTTACATGATTATGGATAGGTAAGATAAAATATAATAACCACCATGAAATTGATAGAAACTTAGTTGTAAGGAGGCATGTAATAGACAAGAAACAATATTTAAAGAAACTGTAAATTTAGAGCATTTCAAATGTTTATATTATGTTGAAAGTTTTTCTTGCATAGTTTGTAAGCCAGTAACATTTTCTTACATTTGTTGTTGTATAAATTAGAAAGGACAATTCAACATGACAATTTTAATTACATGAAAATTTAGTCTTTTTTTTAAAAATTGGACTACAAAACAGAAATTTGAACTTTCTTGGAAGTATTGACACTTTGATGTGGGATAAAGTTTTAGAAATTTTTTCATCATAAGTTTGAATTTTATTACTAAGCATAACTTCATGAGACTATATAATGACTTGCATATTTTATAACAAGAAACAAATTAAGTCACAAAGAACAAATTATGTGTTTTTGGTATAGTCTACAGATTCTCATTTAAACTACATTTCTGCTTGATTTTTTTTATAATTGATAGTTTTGATCTTGGTAACCATATATCCCAAGATACAGAGGGGATTGAAAACACAATGATGGAACTTTCTGTAAAGTGGTCCTCATAGTGATGAAATGTTTTAACCAATTTGTGACCCAAAGTAGACATTTATTCTACAAAAATTCAACCAAGTAGTTATTGTTAGAATTGGTTTATCTATTCCTGGTTGACTTGAAGAAATAACAGAAATAGTGCATTTAAAAAATTAATGAAAATATTTGTAGACTGGTATACAAATGTATTTATTGGACAGGACTTTATTTTCACAATATTCATTGTGTCATGTCATACTCTTTAAGGACATGTCTTGCCAAAACTCTCTCAGGATAAACAATTAAAAGTTCTTGATTTACTTCTATTTTGATGAAAGTCAGAATTTTTTGATTAATATTTTATGAACTTGAGGATTTGTACTTCTTAATAATACTTCTTAAATTATTTTTCCTGAGAAAATATGATACATTTTAGTTTATTGACAATATTTTGGCTATTTATTACTTACCTAGCTCAGCTAATTCATTTACTTTACACTTGGAAATTCTCATTTTTTCTTATATTTGAATATAGCTGATTTGCATTGAAATAGGATGACTTCTATGTAGCAGCAAACATTATCACTATTGGCAACACATTGAAAATCAGACCAACTCAAGAATTGATAAGGACAAAGGGGCTGTTAGATCTGGATTCTTGCCCAGAGCAGGCTTGGCAGTACCAAGGGCCAGGAGCTGAGACTTCAAAGGAGTCAAGGAAGATTTCAGTTCCTGAGAACTTGGCATTTTCCAGAAGAGACTGGAGGTGTCATTCCCAACGCCACTGAATGGTTGGTGATGCTTTTGAGAAATGTTGTGTTCCATTTGTGCTATGCAGTTTGATAAACATCCTGTCCCATTGTATTTTAGATTCTGCTTACTCTGTTCCATTTCTACTGTGGAAATAGTAAGAGACTACACTTCTTAGGAAATTGGATTGCCTGGGACATAGCTGTGTAAGACCAAGGAGCCATACCTTTTATCTTTCTATTTTCTATCTCCTTATAATTTAATCTTCTTTTCATCTATCTCAGGTCCCTGTCACCCAGGAATGGTCTACTGGTCCAAGTACCTAAATTGGTAGCATTGTGGCTAGTTTTAGCTTACTTACCAAACCAATTGACTAGGAATTCATAATTAATGGTGAGTCAGAAGAAAAATTACACCACTTGTCTATCACATAATATTCTGCCACCATCATTCAATTAAAATGCAAAGATTAAAGTTTATCCCAGCTTTGAGGTATTAAACAAAACTTCATCTGACCCAATTCAAGTAAAAATAAAGAGCATCATAATTTCTCATTAAAATATTTTAGCATAGTCAATTACAAAGGAGAACTTATGTTATAAATGCAGGCATTAAAGAAAAAATAAGAAAAAAACTATAGAGAAAAATGGGGAAAAAACCCTAAAGACAAAATTTGAAAAACACACACAAAGACACACACATACACACACACACACACACACACACACACACACACACACACACGATATTAGCACAATATGCAGGGCTGCTGACTATAAGACCATTTATAATAGCCATTACAAAACTATTTTGTAAATATAGAGCAAAGATGCCAAACATTTACTACATCACTAATGTCTAATCACTAAGGACATTACTTGGAATGTAAGGCTAGTGATGAGCTCCAAGCCTGTAAATGAGGTTGGTGGAATTCACCCCTGAAGGTACAAAATATGCTTTAAGAATTAAACTGTGCTACCATGCAACTAATAAGTGAAGAACCATAATTCTGAAACAATGTGTTAGACATCATAATATGTTTAGTTGTAAGGGTTCTTATGCAGTTAATATTATGGTAATTGCATCAACATGAAGTGAAGAAGGAAAAAATTACAAATTTGTGTACAATGCCACATTACATATACTCAGACATTTCTCACCAATTCATAATTCAGATTAAATTTTCCTTTTGAAAAACTCTTTTGAAAATAATAACAACAAAAGCAAACAAGATGTTTTACTCAATTTGGAACTTTTTTTTAAAATTGAATAATGAGAGGTATTATAAAAACACATTAGGGATGATTGATGAAAGTCAATAAGAGCATTCATCATAATTACAAAGGAGAAAAACATGAAAGATAAGCTCCAGTGAGAAAAGAATGTATGGCATTTCGACATTTATACTACTTCTAAAAAGTTACATTTACGTTTTCACTTTCAAGTTCTTCAGTGTTCTTGGCATAGTCTTTATTGCACATAATGCACAGAGAATTATCGAAAATAAGACTTCAGAAAGGATCTTACTGGAATGGCCCCACAGCAGAACTGACACTGCAAATGCAAAGAAGAGATGTGACAGAGGCTCTAACAGGAAGTGGCACTATTAGGCTGTGAGGCTTTGCTGGAGTGGATATAGCCTTTTTGGAAAAGGTGTGAAAGATGTGAATGGGATTTGAGTTTCCTCCGCTCAGGATAATGCCCAGTGTCTCAGTAGACTTCTTGCTGCATTCTGGTGAATATGTACCCAGCACTTCATCTAACTGCATGCCACTGTGTTCACTGTATTGATGATAATAGACTTGAACCTCTGAAACTCTAAGCAATAAAAACTCAAACTAAAAAACCCTTTATTTTATAATTTTTCAAATTCTTAGTTTCAGTTAAGATACAACATAAAGGACATTTCATAGAGTTTTGCATAGTATGAGAAACAGATATAGTTTTACTTTCCTAACATATAAATACCCAGCTTTCCAATGCAACATGCTTAAGATGGTATCTTTATTCAGTAGACACACACACACACACACACACACACACACACACACAGAGAGAGAGAGAGAGAGAGAGCATATGTAATATGACTTTACTCATTTATTCATCTTATTCTGATAATATAAATGTCTCTTTTGCGTCAGTCAATGTTCCTTTTATGTCTGGTTTGAAACATAGTTTGAAATCTGGTAATGGTATTTACAGAATTATTCTTTTTGAGCAGGAATCCTTGGGGGTATAAATGGAATTTCATACTTTACAGTGAATTTTAGTATTTGTCATTTTTTCATTGGGGAGTGGTGGGTAGATGGGGTGGGGGGTGGGCTGGGGGTGGGGGAGGAAGTATGGGGGTGAGGGGAGGGAGAGGGAGAAGGGACTTGAAATAAGCTTGTTCCCTAACTAGAACTAATAAAAAAAAAAAAAAGGCCAGTAGTATTTTTGTAGGGATTACATCAAACTAGAGAACACTGTTTGCAATATATCAATGTTTATAACAATAATTCTTGTAAACAACATATGAGTTCTTTGTTACCTCAATCACACCACCCATACTTTCTTCAGTATTCTACAATTTTTGTTCTAGAGAGCTTTCATTTTCTTGTTGAGACTTATTCATATTTTGTGGACTATTTATGATTCATTAGAATTGTAAACTATTTTCAGTTGTGAAGTACTTCTTTTATGTAACAAAGATTTTTTATTATTGTTTTTATTTAAATTAAAAAACAATCTTATTTTACACACCAATCCCACTGGGAGAGGAAGATCAATCACCTAAGCCACAGGCCCCACCTACATCAATTGGAGTTAACAAGGATTTTTATTGTGGTTGCCTATCAAGGGGTAGGAATGCCTGTTTATTTATTTATTTTATCAAGTATGTACACTTGGGGCTTTCACCAATGTTCAGTTGTATTTATTTATTTATTTATTTATTTGTTTATTTTAAGCACTACTTGTCAAATAGCAGGATGTAAATTCTGGATTAGAGCTTGACACACTAAGTTTACTTCTTTCCTTAGGTTTCTGAGATGTTCTAGGACAAATATACACTCCTTCCAGAGGTGTGTCACTTACTGCATGTGTTAGGAATATTAGGCCCAATTTAGTGACCTTGATTCATTAATGAAATGTTAATCTGTTAGTTTATTTCAAGCTTGAAATTTTCACGACAACATGATTTATATATTTTAAATCTATGCAATCCCACATTGTATATGGGTAATCCAAAACAGGTAAATTAACTAACAGAAAAATGGGAACAGTTACATTCAAGCAACTCTCAACAGTGAAAATGTACATGGTGCAGAAATTCATGAAAGTCCTGAGAAATCTTCTCATTGTACTATAGGATATTGATGTTTTTAGTATTGATGATGAATATTTCAACACTTTTCAGTAAAAATTTTAAATTTTAAAATCATTAATTATTAGACATAAATTACAATAGGATTTTTCAAATATTAGTTCATTTGTGATTTATTGAGACTATTTCAACTCAATTTCCATTCACACATGGATATTGTATAAAATAATATTTTTCCTTTATTAGGTATGAAGTTTGATTTTAAAAAAGCATCCATATGATCTGACTTTTCTGTTTCTTGAAAATCAGTCTACCTTGAACTAGCACAGTATGTTTCTGTGTTTCTATTTATTTCTAGGGCTTCAACTGTGTCTCATATTCACAAATATTGTCATTGTTATCTTTTTGTCTTTTGTTTTTATGGAGTTTTGAGGATGAACCCAGAGTATTATATTTGATGAGTATGTGCTTTATGACTACATCATTCCAAGCTCTTAAACACTTTCATATATATATATATATATATATATATATATATATATATATATATATTCATATATATATATGAAGCCTCTGGCAAATGTTCCCAACACCATTGCATCTCAGCAGATCACAACATTCATGCCAACTCTCTTCATGTCTTTTCCCTCATTGGACATATCCTATTTCTATTTTCTGTATTGGCTCTACCAATTTCTTCTCAGTAATAAGCTTTTCCTGAATTGAAGCTAAGACTGGTTGTTTTAAAATGATTTATAGAGACAATCATTCTAACCCCATTAAATTGTATGGCAGTGTCCTTGCAACTGTATTCGATTTTGTCGTGCTAAAAATAGCTCCTGGAGTTTGAGCTATTGTTCTGTAGATTATCTTGAACTCATATGATGACTTCATCTCAAATTTTACCCAGAATGCATAACATATGTACACCTGTTAGAACAAACTTCCGTATGTCAATACAAATATATGTCTTTCTTAAATCTTATATTCAGAAAACTTGTGCATAATCAAATTTCATCTATTTTGTAATGATTTATAGTGATAAATGTGTACATGCATGAGGAATATGATTGATATTTTCATGGCATGATAGGGTTTTTACTTTTTTGTAACAGGAGACTTTTAGAAAAAAACAATAAAAAACTAATTCTGATAAGAGTTTTAAATATATAGTATTTGATATTTTAATTTCTTTCTGTCATAAACCTAGAGACTTAAACATTTAAATGAGTGTTAAACTTTCATAAATTATAAAGATAGGGTAAGGTATAGCATGTTAGGGTCAGATAAACTGTTCAGCACTAAAGAACACTGACTGCTTTTCCAGAGGACCAGGGATTGATCCCCAGCATCTGCATTGAATATCACAAGTTTCTGCAATTGTATCTTCTGGACAAAGGAAAATTAGTTTTCTCCAATGGTATTTCACTGGGTATGTCAACCACACTCTTGGGCAAGCATCATGGCTGGGAGTAGTTTGGCTTTCTTGAAGCAAACTTCATATAGTTTCTTCCTGGTAGGAAATTGGGAATGCCTCATATCTGGCATGTTTGTTCCTCGTTTGCATAAGATTGTTTTCATGTGTGGCCAAAAGCACAATCATCTGTTAAATTTTGGGCACAAAGCAAGGGGGATACTAGTAGACATGCTAATGTGAGTGGGGGAAAGCACACAGAAAGAACTACAGAGAGTAAGTAATGCTGAGATTGGAATAAATAGTCTTGCCTAGGAAAGAACAGTGTTTGGTTATCCTGAGTTGAATGGCCATCCCTGAAAACATACATAAAACTAACAAGGAACAGATGGAGCAGGTAATGGATATGTATTTATGAGAATAAACACATTCACATGCACAGAGAGAGGTATGTGAAAACAATAAAAGTAAGGTTATAACTTTGAAAGAGAGCAAGTAGATGAAATGAAACATTTGGAAGGAGAAAAGGCGTTAGAAAATGATGTTAATATTATTATATCAAAAGTAAAAGAACTAATTATTTTAAATGAATATGAAGAAGCAATGCAAAAGGGATGACACATTTAAAATGAAGTAAATATCATGCTATCACTTACCACTGTGCCTACATATCACAGACTACTATTAAATATACAGCATTGCTTGTAGAAATGTATTTGGTATCCAGTCTCAAAGATAGATCTCCATGATCCTTTTCTCTACATATATGCATCCTCAAACTCTCACCTTAATTACTGATGAAGAGCTGGCTTCTGCAATTCATATGTACTGTGATAGGTAACATCCTGTGACTACTTAGTTACTAATGTATTCCAGCATTTGCTGATAAAGACAGGAAAATATGACAGTAACAAGCAACATATTTGGGTGGTTACCTCAGATAAGATTTGAGGTTAGGATATAAAAATGATATGTGAGGATATTACGTGTCATACTAAATTCAATTGAAAGGCAATCTAAGTCATTTAGAGTGTGAGCATTTGATGGGAATGCTGTGCTTATTTGTTGCCTTGTTCTGTATATTACTGTAAGTTAAAATTACTTCACATTTAATGGATTAGTGCAGATGAGAACCATTTACAATTGCATGAGTGATAAATGAAATATTTTATCCAGTGCCATTCAGTCAAACATCCCTCTAATAGATAATATCAAATGATGATTGTCCACCAAGAGTGGTAACTCATGAAAGGTTTTTTTTGCATCATTCTAGTTCCCTTCGTTAAAATATCCTTTTTGACATAGGAATCAGTTGCCACAAATAAATACGTGAAACAGATTCTAGTCATTTATGCAGACATTGATAATTAATGTCAAATGAACAGTTATTACCATAATTTTCTCTGACACTTCATTTTACATGTCCATATTCAATTGCTTCTGTTTTAAGTTTAACCTCTCAAGTTGTTATTAATACGTGATTGTATCTTGAATTCATACCATACAGTCAATAGTATATGACCTTTATACATACAATAACATTAGATCATTATAAAAAGCAACCACATGATATGTCATGAATATTGAAACAAGTGAAAATATTAGGAAAGGAGTAATTAAATAACTTACTACCTAGTGAGTCAATGCTGGTATTAAATTTCTGCTAGAGAAGTGCTTCTCAACCTTCCTAATGCCAGGCCACTTTAATACAGTTCCTCATGTTTTGGTAACTGCAAGTTTTGTTGCTACTCCATAACTGTAATTTTACTACAGTTATGAATCATAAGATCTGATACTGCCAATTGTCTTAGGCAATCCATATGAATGGGTCTTTTGACCCCTCATAGGGTTATGACCCATAGGTTAAGAACCACTGACCTAGATACTCCAATATGTTTGCTATACTATATATTTTTGATAATTATTGCCACCCTGGTTGTCTTATTATCACTTTAACCTTACCTTTAAAAAAAAACTTTTATGCCAGGCGTTGGTGGTGAAGGCCTTTAATCCAAGCACTCAGAAGGCAGAGGCAGTTGGATCTCTATGAGTTCCAGGCCAGCCTGATCTCCAGAGGGTGTGCCAGGATAAGCTCCAAAAGCTACACAGAGAAACCCTGTCTTGAAAAAAAAACTTTTAGTAAAAAATTCTCATGTCTTGAACTCAGATATTTGCCTATATTGATTTTGATACCATTCCCAAAAGAAATGAGGCTATTGTTACTTAGAGTCTCTAACAACTGGAAAATTATAAAGAAATTTTGTGGCTCTCAATTTACCCGAGGAAAAACCTCTTACTTATAAGGTGCATGAAATGGACCAGGCAGGTAAAAACAGACATTGTAGGGCCCTCTTTTTGGAGTCTGTGTATGTTTCTGGAGACAGCTCAGCCCTGGTACTCCACTACCCTCATACATCCCATTCCACTCAGGCGTGAGATAGGAGAGACTCAAACTCTGAAGGATGATCTTTGTATAGAACTTAAGGGATATTTAGCTTATTAGTACCATGATCAAACTTGTGAAACATGTTCAAATGATCAAAGCTGCTATAGCTAAGATATGTAGCCATTTAATAATCAGGATTCAAGTGTGGCTGAGCTTCTGTACCAGATGGATGCAGTCTTTAATGAAGAAAGAAGTGTATATTGACAGTAGTGTCCACATGGCTCCTTACTTTTCCTTGGGTTGTCTATTTCTCAGGGTTTGTTTCTGTTTAGATTATTGGCAAGCAATGAATTTTCAGTGGAGTAATGAGAATGGACAACTACAGGGGCCTTCCATTTTCTTCTTTAGACGAGTTTGTCTGCCATAAGGATGAAAAGACAGGTTAGAAAAAAAAACTACAAAGAAACAAAAAACCCTCCCCCACAACCCCCCAAAGGGCCTCTATGGTGTAAATCTTCTAGTAGGCAGGAACCATAAAATGTTGTTTCAGGCCCAATAAGTTCTTTATCTTAAATTTTTGAACCATCAGGAAGGACTAACAGTCAGGAGAACTTGGCTGCCTAAGACATGCTGGGGTAGCAATCCCCTGCTAATGACATCCTTGCCCACTGTTAAGCAGGCTTGGTTTGGGCCACATTTACTCTTCTAGGGAGGCATTGAATTAGAGGCTGTCATGGCAACTACCAGCGTAATAGTCTTTGCTCTTGTTTTTATTTTCTTGTTTTGGGGGATGATTCTGATCTTAATTATAAAATTCCTTCATGAAACTTCTTAGTGGGTTATCCAGGGTGTTACTGTGACTCAGGGGGAACTTTCCACATTTTCTTACAAATTCTTGGTCGTTTTAGGCTTTAGTGTTCTCTTGGAGTCCTTTTATTGTTTTCAGAATTTGGGTTGGTATGTTTAAAGACTCTATGAAGTTCTCAAAAAGACTACGATAATTTCTTCTACTCCCAGGTTATTTAGCACAGCATGGCGTAATTGATGGGTTTGCTGAAGTTTTCTCTTGTCCCCTCTAAGATGTAGCATGGAAGATGTCCCTTTATTCCCAGGGAAGTTTTCAGCTAAGAGTAATCAAAAGTTACAGTCTGCCTACCAGTAATAGAATTGTCTTTGCTCTGTCAATAGTTTTACTCCCTGATTAATTTCATGCAATCCATTACCATCAGTCTCTGCACCCTGACAAACAGGGCCTTTTCTGTATCTACCATGCTGGATTGACAAGTACCATTATTCTTTCATTCTCAGACCAGAAGACTGGACTAACAGCCACTGGCAAACCTCTAGATATTTACTTGGATCTTCTGAAATTTCTCTAAAATGCATTTTAATCTTTCAGGGCTTGGAGGGAGAAGGAAGCAAGCCTTTTCAGTCTTCTTCTGGTCCCATCTTAACACATTTCCTGTAGAAAAGAAATGTATACAGGGGACATTGTGGCTTTCATTTATTCTTAAAGATAGAGAATGCTGGAAGGGACGGAGAGTTTAGTCTGGTTTAGGAGCCCAGATTAAAATGGGAGCTTTAAAGGGAGAATTTTGAGCTTCCTGGATAAGTGCTGCATGGATAGAAATGTACACATGTTATTTATTAATTATTTTCGGTTATCTTTAGATGAGAATAAAGTTCACATATAAGGTACCTTCAAGCATTTGTCCTTGATCTTGCAAATAAAGTTCACTTGCAAAATAGTATTAATATTTACTTCTTTTGGTTAGCATTTGTCATCTTCCAATTTAATATCCTGGTTATACTGGGGTGCAGGGATATATCAGATATTATTTTTGGTCAGTTTAATTCCAGTATAACAAGATATATTTTAAAAAATTCTTGAAATAGATGGATTATTTTCAATTCTCATGACAAAAGGGTATATACTTAGGGATGTCACCTAACCATGTCTTCTCCATCCTTGTGCTGCTCTCCATGAGTGACTATGAAGACTGAGAAATGCAAGATTAGTAGCTTATATGTGTTCATCCCTGAAATTTTGTCTTCATGTGGGCTCTGAACCTCAAGGTTCTCATTCTAGTCTTCCGTTACTAACCCACCACTAACTAAATTATCTTGGTAATGGGAACCAAGCTTGCTCACATTAAGAATTCCCTGTGGGCACTGGGCAACACCCTCAATAGCAAACAGTAAATTGTGGCTGATTCCTCAGATTGATTCAATAGTTTGCCCTATATGGTTCAGGATGAAGCCCCCAGAAGAGAAAGCCCAAGAGTTTTAGCTATTTTAATCATATCTTTCAAGGATAACATATCTATCACTTTTTCCTACTTTGGAAAAAATTCAGAATATCGGACAAAAAGGGTTTGCAGAACAATAAAAACAAAACAAGGATTCCAAGGCAACCGTTTGTGGCACCATCCCATCAGTTTTAAATGTGGACATTAAATAGTTCATCATTGTTCACTTTGAACAAAACTTGAAGGTATTTTTATAGTGATACTGCAGTTCTTCCACTGGATTCTTTCTCAAGCATTGCTTTCTTGGCATCAAGATGATGTCAAGTTCAGCTCCTAACAGCATAAGGTGCTGTGTAACTAAACCAATTCAATCAGCACTGTTCAATTCCCAAGTGTTCTCTCTGGGAATCCAGATAAGGGCTCTGTGAACTGTGCCACCCACTCCTTCCCTCCTTTCAAGTACTGTTGTGTCCCTCAGGACTGAGTCTTTGCTCATGATTTTTAGACAATAGGTTACTTAATGTACTTAAATCTCACTTTGAACACAATTCAGTTCCCTTTCAATCGAAGAGGGAGCATAAAAAACTAACTTTGAACAATGTTAAATAAGAAGATAACCTTGCATCTATTCTAATTTGCTTGTGAAGTTTTGATTTATAATGGAGTTTCAAGCCTCTGGGTTTTATCCTCTTTCTAGATCTTTGCTTGCATGCTACAAATCAGGATTGTAGTGATAGTATGAAATCTCTGGCTTTTTTTCCACTTTGTTCTTGGATAGTTTAGGAGATCTAAAGCAGCCAGTATGAGGCCTTTGTATCTGATAAAAATCTTTGCTAGAAAAAGTCATAAAGATGTTATTTTACTACTCAGACTTCTCATAATATTCTACTGGCTTTTTCTGACAATCCGTATGATATAATCCAGTGGACATTAGGCAAGAGTGTCTGTGATAGAACACATTTTTATCACACTCAAAAAATGGACTCTTCTATCTGATCTGAATTAGCAGAAATGTTGAACAGTGTACTTCTTCTTCCTTTGCCAGTCTAAAATCATGACTAGTGAGAGTTGTCTGGTATCTAAATGAGGAAGTGAACTACTGCCTAAAAGTTTAAAACATTTAGTGCTGTTTCCTAATGAAAATTAAAAAGTCCCTTTGGTGTGTATTTTACAGTGTTGAAATTTTCCTACTTGTATTTTTCACAATAAACAAATTATTGCTAACATTAAATTATGACTGTGATGCAATTTCCTATCTGAAAATTTCTATCTGATTTGCACAGTGGCAAAGATAGGGAAAATTTTCACAACCTATTAGAAGTTCTACTTGAGATTTGAAAACTGTCAACTTGAAATCAGCTTGAATATATATTTCAAATATCTAATTTATTTACTTTTATTATTAAAAAACAGTAATAGAATGGAAAATATTTACAAAGTTTTACTGTGCTCTGCATATATTACATTAATTAATCCTATGGTTTAGGTACAAATATTTTGCATATTTTACACCTATTGGAATGTGCTTATTGCATTAACAAAACTGTCAAAATTATATGCTGAGTAGGAAGTGGGAAGCTGTGGCAAACTGTAAGTGCTGTTTTTCTAACTCTAGAGAATTCATGTGGGAGAAAAAGCTAAATGTATTCAATTTTATTACTGACTTTAAAATGTGGGAGCAGAATCTAATAAACTACAGATTTGTAAGGAGATCATGTGCTTCTTCTAAGTGCAAGATATGAAACCTCTGACTTATGAGATTTCAACTTTTTAGTTTGAGTTCTCTGATGAGCATGCATTTTGCCATTATTGAAAACTCCCTCACATTAGAATTTATTGTTTCCCCTTCTTCTCGTTCATCATATTTTAATTTTATGAATCAGTTTCAAAGGTAGCAGGAGAACAACCACTATTCCCAAGTTTTGACAAAAACAACTCCTTTAAAGGACAGTAAAATATTTGTGTTTGTGCTACATTTATCATCAATAGGTCACAGCTCCCAAGTGGAGAAAAGTTAATCTGCACACTATGTTGAAATTCTGTTCTCTACTTAATAGATGTAGGGCTGTCAGGCTAGAAGAGTTAAAGGTCTCTGTTACTGGTGGACACAGGTGGTGACCACATACACTCAAAAGACAATTCAATCACAAATACAGTATTTTTTTCAAAAGTAAAAACAAAACTCTGGCCTTTATATGCCTTCATCAGTTAAGGTAAATTTAAAACATATTCTGGGCTTTAGTAATACAATTCCTTTTTTAAATTTCTTTTTATTTTAAAACAATATTCTCTGATTCTTCATACCAATCCCAGTTCTCACTCTGTCCCCTCCTATTGCTCTCCCCTACTTCCCCCTCACCCCACCATCCCTTCTACTCCTCAGAGGGTAAGGCTTCCCATGTGGAGTCAAAAAAGTGGCTCATCACTTTGAAGCAGGTCTAAGGCCCTCTCCAGTATATCTAGGCTGAGCAAGGTATCTCTCCAGAGATAATGGGATCCAAAAAGCTAGTTCAAGCAGTAGGGATAAGTCCTATTCCCACTGCCAGTGTCCTCACAGCCTTCCCAAGCCACAAAACTGTCCCCCACATTCATTGGTCCTAGTTTAGTCCTATGCAGGATCCCCTGCTGTCAGTCCAGAATCAAGGAGCTCCCACCAGCTCAGGTCATGTGTTTCTGTGGCTATCACCAAAATGGTGTTGACCCCTTTGCTCATGTTATCACTGCTTCTCCCTCTCTTCAACTGGGTTCTTGGAGCTCTGCCCAGTAATTAGTGGATGCCTGCATCTGCTTTCATTAGTTGCTGTATGAAATTTCTATGATGACAATCTGATTACAGGGAAGGCCACTTCAGGCACCCTCTCCACTAATGCTTAGGGTCTTAGCTAGGGCCATCCATGTTGATTAATGGGATAGGGTACTACTCAGTGGGGAAAAAGACATGAAATTTGCAGACAAATAGATGGAACTAGAAGAAACCATCCTTGGTGAGATAATCCAGACACAGAAAGACAAACCCGGCTTGTACGCACTCACAAGTGGATATTAGAAATAAAGTAAAGGATAATCTGCCTATAGCACACCACCCAATAGGAGCTAGGAGACAAGGAGGACCCTAAGAGACACATACATGGATCCCCCTGGGGAGGGGTAATAGACAAGGTCTTCTGAGAAAATTGGAAGTGTGGGGCAGGGAGGGGGAGCACAAGAGGAGGGGAGAAGGTGAGGGAGGAGAACATGGGGGAAAAGGAAAGATGTATCTTGATTGAGGGAGACATTATATTGCTAGAGAGAAACCTGGCACCAATGAAACTCCAAGGAATCGACAATTTCTTGAAATGAATTAAATCTAGTTGTTGAAGACATACTTATGCTAATAATTATTATCTTAAACAATGTGATAAGTGAACAATACCTGTTAGTATTTAGAACTCCTGCTTTTGGAGATCTGACAAGATACTGCCTCAGCTGCTGCCATTAAGAGTACCACCTGTGTCTATTCAACATATTCCCTTTTAAAAGGATCCTGCCCACCTCCTATCCTTCTCTTTCTCTCCTGCTCTATTATAAGAAGTTAATGGTTAGGGTATCTTTATTCAAGTAATACCGGCCAAGCACAAGCCAGAGCGTGCTCAGAGACAGCAGGCTAGGGAGCCCAGAGAGATGGGCTCCCCATGTGTCTTCCATCCCTTAAGAACTCCCCCCTAGTCATCCTGAACATCCCCTGACCACGCCCTGGTAGGCGTTGTCAAGCACACCTGTAGCTAGCTCCCAGGCGGCATGGCTATAGTGTCTCTCCCTACAATTCCCCTTTTAGTCTAAAAGAGGATTAAAACTTAATAGTGTAAAACATCCAAAATTAACAATCATAAAGGTGAAATACAAGAAGATACAACAATCTGCTATTGCACATCCTAACTATGTCTATTCCAGCTTAGCCCTAAAGTCATCTGAAAAGGGTGTCCAACTTATACACCTCCTTCCAATCCCAACTCTAAACAATAAGAAAGTTTTTCCTAACTAGGCTTACACTACTCTAATAGATAATAAAGGTGAACAGGGACGTAGCATCTTCCAAGTTATTTCCTGCAGAAACGAGATGATGGTAGCCTTGTGGGGTCGTGTGGGAAGAAAATGTTATTAAAAGTCTCTAATTTGTTATCTCCAGTACGTGTTAGATGGACTTTGCTTGATTGAAGATCTATGGTGAATTCCTCAACTTGATAGAAGGCAGAATTCAAAGCTCTGGTCGGAGTGTCAGTTGAATCAGAGTAAGTTGGATCCAGTGAAGTCTAGGAGGTATGGCCCAATTCCTTTTCCAGAGCATCCAGGGATTGTTGTCAGGTGGGTCTTCATTGGCTGTATGAGACTCAAACATAAGTGTTAGCAGAGAAATGTCCGCTTGTATATGTATGTATGCTGGGAAAGGCAACTGTGGGAAAACGACAATTATGAGAGAGTGTATGCCTTAAAAGAAAGCCAAGAAAAGATCAAAGATAGTCCTAGTCCTCAAATCCTTCATTTATTCTGTATTACATCAATTGGCTTCTTGATATAATACAAAAAGTCTAAAATTTAGTTAAACAACATGCTTGGATTTTATGGGAGGGAAGCTAAATCCTACTCTAAATCCAGCATTGATTTAATTGAATAAGGACTAGGAAATGAAGAGAAATAATTATTTGAGAGACAGCTGTAAAGTTTACCATATGGCACGTTCTTTTTGTTTGATAGTTATAGCTACCTTCTTTTCTTTAAGTATCTACCCATGTAGTGTCCTTTGACTTATGGAGATGAGTTTTCCTGTGAAGATAAAAACAAAGCAATCCCCTTTTCTTTGGGAGGCTTTTATTTAGTTTATGAGATATACCTCAGTAAATACCTGTCAGTCATCATTGTCAAGAGGGTTGTCTTTTTCAACTCGAATCTTGGTCAATTTTGATGGTATCCAAAATTTTTCTTCTCCTGTGGAAACACATGCAAAACCCCTACCCCTATGTAACACATGTCCAGGTTTCCATACCGAGGTCAGCACATCTTTGAAGTACACTGGTTGATTTAGTTCAGCAGTTTTTTCCGTAGTCCAGTGTCTTTCTGCAGCTGTTTGTCTTTGTCATTGGCATTAAGAAAGTTTAGTGTAAATAAAGCATTATGCAACCTATGTTTGGGTTGCCTATGGAGCATCTCCTTAAGCATTCTATTAGATCTTTCAACAACTGCTTCTCTGGTAGGATGGTGTGGTATACCTGTGACATGCTTTATGTTATAATATTTGAAGAACTGCTCCATTTTGTGGAGACATATGCTGGAGCATTGTCAGTTTTTATCTGTGCAGGTATACTCATAACTGCCATCACATCTAGCAGGTGTGTAATAACAGAATCAGCTTTTTCAGAGTTGAAACCAGTAGCCCATTGTAAACCTGAGAATGTGTCAATAGTATGATGCACATATTTCAACTTTCCAAATTCTGTAAAGTAAAAGACATCCATCTGCAAGATCTCATTCCTCCTGATGCCTTTAGGATTGCAGCCTGCTGGCAGCGGAGTTTGATTATAAAAAGTAAAATTAGGCAGTTTCTCACTATCTCCTTGGCTTGTTGCCAAGTGAGGGAGAAGTCATTTTTTAAACCTTTGCTATTTACATGATGTTTTTATGAAATTCTGAGGCTTCTAGCACGATGACAATTAATAAACAATCAATCTCGTCATTGCCTTGTGCTAATGGGCCTGGCAGACCTGTATGGGATCTGATATGTGTAATGTATAGAGGATTACTTCTGTTTCTGATTGTTTCCTATAATTCTAAGAACAACAAGGTTAATTCAGTATTATCAGGGATGAATTCTGTGGTCTCTATGTGTAAGATGACCCTCTCTTCATATTGAGAATCAGTAACTATGTTAAGAGGTTCTGCAAAATCCATAAGCACCATGAGAATTGCATATAATTCTGCCTTCTGTACAGATATATATGGACTTTGAACTACTTTACTTACCTCACCTGCTTTATAACCAGCCTTACCTTATTTGTTAGCATCAGTTTAGAAGGTAAAAACTCCAGAAATGGGAGTTTGTCTTACAATTTGTGGAAGAATCCAGACTGTCTTTTTTATGAATTTAATTCTGTCGGTTTTGGGATAGTTGTTGCTAATTGTTCCCAAAACGTCTGTAAGATCTATTTGCCAATATTCTATATCCTTCCATAAGGAGGAAATTTCATCATTAGTGAAAGGTACTATAATTTCTGCTGGATCTTTTCTAGTCAACTGACAAAGTCTTAATTTGCCCTTTAAAATCAATTCAGAAATCTTTTCTATATATGTCTTTAACTTTTTATTCTGTTTATGTGGCAGAAATATCCATTCTAATATAGTTTCTTCCCTCTGCATCAGAATTCCAGAAGGATATTCTCCGATGGCAAGATGAACAGAATGCAGTCTAAATCAAGATTTATCCAACCTACATGTGCATCCAATATTCTGTTTTCTACCCATTGTATTTCATTCTCTGCCTTGGCAGAAAATATTCGTGGACTGTTTCGGTCCTTATCACCTTTTAGCACCATTTTTAAATGTTTTAAGTCATGTCCTTCTACCCCAATAATCGTCTGTAATTGAGAAATTTCTCCTAGTAACTTCTGAAGACTATTTGTGGGTGCCAGGTATTTCGAGAAGTTACTGGTTAGGGTATTCAAGTAATACCGGCCAAGCAGAAGCCAGAGCATGTCCAGAGGTAGCAGGCTAGGAAGGCCAGAGAGAGAGGGGCTCCAGATGTGTCTGCCACCCCTTAAGAACTCCACACTCGTCATCCTGAACCTCCCCTGACCACACCTTGACAGGTGTAGTCAAGCATACCTGTAGCTAGCTCCTAGGAGGCATGGCTACAGTGTCTCCCTACACTGCTCTCTGTCTGTGGCTTTCCCTTTCCCTCTCCCTGTCCTATCCCTGACCCTCTCCCTCCCTCCCTCCCTCCTTCCCTGTCTCCCTTCCTTCCTACTTCCCTTCCTCCCTCCATCCTTTCCATCCTCCCTTCCTCCTTCCCTCCTCTGTGCCTATCTTTACTCTTTCCTACTGATCCTGTTTCTTGGAGGCTGGTCTTCCATCTCCCCTTTCCCCCTTTTAAGATAATTTTCCCCTTAATTAAAAAAATAAAACTTTTGATTTGCATTTCTCTGATGGTTAAGGATGTTGAACACATTCTTATATGACTTTCAGTAATTTTAGATTCCTCTATTGAGAATTGTCTATTAAGTTCTGTACCCCACTTTTTAATTGGAATATTTGGTGTTTTGGAGACTAGCTTCTTGAATTCTTTGTATATTTGGGAAATCAACCCTCTGTGAGATGTGGGATTGGTGAATTTCTTTTCCCAGTCAATGGATTGTTGTTTTGTCTTGCTCCCTGTGTCCTTTGCCTTACAGAAGCTTCTCAGTTTTAGGTGGTCCTATTTATCAATTGTCATCTCAATGCCTGTGCTACTGGTGTAATGATCAGAAAATGGTCTCTTATACCAATTAATTCAAGGGTTTTTCCCACTTTGTGTTCTAATTGTTTCAGTGTAACTGAATTTATGTTGAGGCCTTTGATACATTTGGACTTAAGTTTTGTTCATGGCGATAGACATGGACCTATCTGCAGTCTTCTACATGACAGCATCCAGTTATGCCAACATCATTTGTTAAAGATGCATTCTTTTATTCCATCATGTAAATTTAGCTTCTTTGTCAAAAACCAGATGTTCCTATGAGTGTGGGTTAAAATCAGCGTTTTCAACTCAATTCCATTGGTCTACCTGTCTATTTCTGTGCCAATACCAAGCTCTTTTCAGGACTATGGCTCTGTAATAGAGCTTGAAGTCAGGGATGGTGATGCCTCTGGAAGTTCTGTTATTTTACAGGGTTATTTTGGCTATCCTGGGCCTTATGTTTTTCCATATAAAGCTGATAATTGTTCTTTCAAGGTCTGTGAAGAATTGATGAGACATTATAGGTCTAAAGAGAAACCAAGCACCAAGGAAATATCTGGAGATCTACAAAGATGGCACCAACTAACAATCTAAGCAACATAGTAGAGGCTGTTTTAAATGTCCTCCACTGATAATGAATTTGATGATTGAATTATATGCCATTCTATAGCATTCACCAGTAGCTGATAGAAAGAGAAGCAGACACCCACAGATAAACACTGAACTGAACTGGAATCCAGTTAGAGAGAAGGGGGAGTGATGAGCAAATGTGTCCAGAAACTCACAGAAACAGCTGACCTGAATACCAGGGAGCTCTTCGTCCCCAGATTGATAGCTGGGAAACCAGCATGGGACTGATTCAGACCCTGTGAATGTGGGTGTCAGTGAGGAGGCCTCAGATATCTATGGGGCCTCTTGTAGTAGAACAGCACTTATCCATAGCATAGCTATGGACTTTGGGATCCTATTCCACATAGAGGGATGGGCTTAGGTCTTATCCCAAGGATTTGACAGACTCTGAAGACCCCCTATGGAAGGCCACACCCTCCCTGGGGAGCAGAAAGGTTATGTGATAGGTAGGGTTTATTTGGGGGGGGGTGTTTTCAGGGGAGGAGGGAAGGAGAGAAGAAAGAGGGAACAGAGATTGACATGTAAAACAATCTTGTTTCTAATTCAAAGAAAGCATGATAAAAATAAATGTACATTAGGATACTGCCCTCAAAAACTTGTCCACTTGAACTACATTGCATAGTATCTTTCTGGCTCAAGCAGCTTTTTTCCCTTATTTATTCTACTTTGTATTGATTTAAATATAATTTGTTTTAGTAATAGTTCTTTGGTTATATTTATTTTTGTTTTTAGATACTTGATTTTTCCTATATTTTTGTTTATTTATTCATGGTTATAGAATTTCTTTGTTAAGGAGATTAGATAGTTGACCAAAGTAGTCACAACAACCAGTGCTTTCTTCTAAGTTAAAGGGTTTAGACTGAAAGTTCTTGCCTTAAAGGTCTTTCATTTATTTGTTTATAGTTACCTCGAGTTATTTTATATTATTTATGGCTATTATAAAGGGTGATTTTTCTCTGACCTGTTTATAATTTGTCCGTAGGAGGGATAGTTTTTTTTTTTATTGGGTTAATCTTGTATACAGCGTCACTACTGAAGGTGTTTATCAGGTGTAGGAGTCCGCTTGTAGAATTTTTTGAGTCACTTCAGTGTACTATGCTACTATCTTCAAGCAGCTTTTTTAAACTTTAAGGCTCTCCTGGCATTTTCTCCTGCATGCAGACAGTTTGAGGCACACCAGGACCCTGGAACTCTGTAAGTGACAGACTTTCCTCTCCACATCTCTGCAACCCTTCCTCCAAATCCCATGATTGACCCTCACCCCTCCCCACCTCTATTTTCCATGAATGAGGACTCCTCTTGTCTCTCCAGCTTGGTTTCTTGTCTTTTGGCCTTGTTAAATCCAGATGTCATGGAACCACAACTCTCTCTGGCACATGTGATACATTGAACCCCATCCTTTGCTTTACAATCCACTGGATGGCCTGTGCCAGTCTCAGATCCTCTGGATCTTGTTCTGTCTCACTCACCAAGAATAAACCTACCCAATACCTGCTTCCAAGCACTTTGTAATCACTTCAAGCTAGTACCATACCCACCCACTTCTCCTTCAATAGATCTGCTCTCTTCCACCTGTAACAAATCTGATTTTTCATTTGCCTTCCATTCAGTACCAACAATTGGGTCTCTGATGGGGTCATCCACTTCAGCCCATTCCCCTGAATGTGAGGCTTTCTTTCTCAAACACAATCCTTTCCTTGCCTTCTGACTATTCTCAGAGTCATAGTTCCAGGTGATTGCATCTCTCTTCGGCTCAGAGTCCTTGGCCCCCACACTTTAAGTGATGACTCATCAGGTGCTGTGTTCCTATCTTGAATTTGATTCTCTCTGAATTCCTGGGATTCTAGGAATTGCAGACCCTTGGATCTTACTTCTCTGCCTCACTCATGAGAGTTGTGTCATCATCTACAACTCCTTGCCCCCATTGGAATGTTTTCCAGAGACACACTGACCATTGCCAATCAGCTTTTGTTGCAAGACTACCAGTTGTTGGCTATGAAGCAGGAGGCAACCAAACATGTCCAGGTGATGCTGTGGTGACAGGTAAGGAGCAGGTGCTTTAAGCCCTAGGGAGTGGATTTGGATCCACCATGAAAGGCATTTTGCCAGGTCCAGGAGGCACCTGATGGTTCCACAGGGCATGTATAGTTAAGTGACAGTCAGTTACTCCAGGTTTTGGCTAGCACCCCAGGTTTCTCAGGTCCCCCAAAGATGAAAGACTCCCCCCAGGAGAGCAAAGAGTTTTGAGAATACTGTATCCTCATCCCTTTCTAATGCCTCATCTTTTTATGATAAATAAAAATAAGGAATTTTAGTATTTAGGTATTTTATTGGCTTGTACTTGGAGTTCTGGAAAGATGTACCCTCAACTGCTGCCCCAAGAACATCACCTGTGAATATTCGCTATGTTCCCTTTTAAAAGGGTACTGACTACCTCCTCTCCCTCTCTCTCTTCCTCTCTCTGTCACTGTCTATCTATCTATCTATCTATCTATCTATCTATCTATCTATCTATCTATCATCTATCTCTGTGGTGTGTGTGCGTGTGCGCGAGCATGAGCGTGCACGTGCCTCTCTTTCCTCTTTCCCACTGCTTCTGTCCCCAGAGGATTCTCTCTCCCCTCCCCTTAACCTTTTTTATGATCCTTTTCCAATAATAATAATAATAATAATAAGAAGAAGAAGAAGAAGAAGAAGAACAATAAAACCTCCACTTGAACTCTGCTGCATGTTGTCTTTCTTGAGCAGCATTTTAAATTACTACTATATTAGTAGTTTGATTTTTCTGAGTGATAAATTTTCTAGGTCTTTAAATAATGACTTTCAGCAACTATTCCTTTAGGTATTTGAATGTCCATTGAAGAAAAAATCCAAGAAACCTAAAAAATGCCTTCATTTAATGAAATGATACAATATTTAGTTTCTTCATGCTTGCTGGTAAAACTAAGTGACTTCGGGCTTAGAAGTTCAAAATGAGGAAGTGCTAGCTGACAACTTGAAGAAGGGAGATAAGATTATGCCCAATGTAGCTTTAACAACATTCCATAGACCAAACCCTGACACAGATTGGGGATAGAATTTGTCTCAGAATAGATCAATCATCAACCCCACAAAGACGGCCTACTTAAAAAGGCAAGATTTCCAGTTTTATGCCTCTAATCATTCATGTTTTCTCTCTCCAAGGCTACCTTTCTGTAATTGGTTTTAGAGTATTTTCTTATATGAATTTCTTGTAAGTATACAATTTTCTCAATGAATTTTCTCATCAAAACAATTGGCTGCCTACCTTTTACTGTATATTTAAATTTTCAGAGCACAGGACTCTAAAAATGCTCAATTCTTCATTTCTTTCTTTGTTCCTTATTTAAGTTTGTTCTTTTTTTGAGTAATTTTTCCTATTACTGCTATGAAAATGCAAACAGGTGTCTTTGAGCATTGTAATTCAGGTCCTGTAATGTGGTCTTATATGAAGTTGACATGTACCTGAGAAACTAAGGACACCAGGCTTATCAGAAAGTTAATATTGTTTTAAAGCTAACCATGACCATATATGTGTTCTGCAATAAAATTAGTATACAGTTATCCTAAAACACCTTCTGCCTTGTTTTGTTCTTACTTTGGTATTGAGATGCCTTTAATCCAATTGTCTAACTACTTAGTGAAATAATCCACTGACTTCTATTTGCTTCAAATGATAGATTATGAGACTATTATGTGAATATGCACATTTTTATGCTGACTACTATTCCTCTCTCCATATTTTGTCCATCACAGCCTAATCAGTGATTTTCTCCATCTATTAAACATTATTGCATTAAACACCTGCTACTTATAAATTTCTATTTCCATTATTTTAAATGTTCTTTTTGAAGCCATCATTTCATGCCTGGAGCACTTTCTATCCTGGCAATGGTATATCTTCTGCTTCCAAGAATCCTGAAGTTACTAATTTCTCCACAGGGACATCAATGTCTTAGAGTACTTTGATTTAGAAGTTTGGGTGGTTGCACTCTTTCTTTTAATATTAATTTATTGATATTTCTATGCATTAATTCCTTACTACTTCTAACACACACTCACACACACACACACACACACACACACACACACACACACACACACACACACACACACAGTGCAGAGAATGCAACATCTCAACATCATGTGATGAAGGGACTACAGTAGCTAGAACAGCCTAAAGTCTACTCTGGTCTCTGAACATGAAGCAGGATATGCTTCAGTGATTTTAGCCAAGTTTTATCCTGTGACTTCAAAATGCACAATGCTGTTTGAGGAGCACAAGCTTTTGAAATCTTAACACATGGACATCTTCTGAATTTTGGAAGAATGTCTTACAAAGAGTCTCAGGCTACAACTGTCCCCTCTGCCTATCAGTATTCATAAAAATGCATGGCCTAGCTTGTATTTGGATGTTCTTTTCCTCTACACTCAGAAGTTGGTAAACAGACAGGGAGCTTACTTTATAACTCATTTTCTTTTTTCATTTCAAGTGCCTATTAGATTAATTCATTTTCCTCTCTTTGACTGCAACAGTCTATCATTTCCACAGTTAATTTGTTTTTCAAGTTCACTCCAACTAAAGTCATTTATACTCCTGTTTTTCTACTTTCTCCAGACATCAATCTTTTCTTTCCTTAGGTATTTACTTATCTCATTAAAAATGTCATTAATTTCAGTAAAACTTTTGAAAACACTAAGATTATTTGTGCATATTTTATAATTCCTAATTGAGCATAACTACCATAATTCTACAATGGAAATCTTCTCAAAGATCAACAAATCTTGTAGTAGATAAATGCCATTTTAATTACCTATAATTCTTCGAACCTGTCAGCAAATATCACAAGCTGCTATCTTCTCAATTTCACTTACTTTGGGTATGAGACAGTTAATTTCCAGACACATTGTATTATTGTAATTTTCTTCTCCAATGAAATGAATATCCTCTGTTGATATTGATATTTACCTACTTTTTCTTTATTATATCTTAGAAAATTTAAATGAACATGGATGGTTATTATTATGTAATAATACTTCATGATTTCTTTCCTTTTATTGAAAAGAGATTTTCTTTCTCACATCATATAAATTGACTAGAGTTTCCCCTTTCTCTTTTGCTACTTCATCTTCCCCACCTACTATTCCATCTATGTCCTCTTCCATTTTTCCTCTTATTGGGGAGCAAACAGGCTTCTATGGGCAATAATAAATTATAATTAAATATAATATATGATAAAAGAAAAGCTAATACATCATGATTGGACAAAAAAGGAAATGATCCCAATATAGTGAACAAGAAACAGAGAACCACTGTGTCATACACTCAAAACCCCCATAGAAACATTAATGTGGAAGCCAAAATATATACAAAATGACATGTCTGGTAAAATAGAGAAGAAGCAATGTCAGATATGGATTCCCCTCTTATGGAGTGGGCCTTCAGTCAAATCAGATGCTGGATGGTTATTCTCACACATAATGTGCCTCCTTTGCACAAGTCTCCTGAAGGAAGATATTAATGAAGATCACAAGTTTGTAGCTGGGTGTACATATATGTCCTTTATGATCATTCAGAATGACTTCCTGTACCAAAGACTAAAGCATATAAAGACTCTATTTAGGCAGCATTTCTACATCTTCATGTTCATTTAATAGTATAGATACTCTCTAGAAATGGGACCTTAGCAGTGTGTGGAGAGCAACCTATATTCTTTACAACAGCTTGGAATTTCAGGGGATTCAGGTGGGACCCCTTTGTTAAAAATCTCACTTGAATATAAACCATCCCTAGGCCTGGAAGCTTCTTTAGGCCCCGAGAGATAGCCTGTTGGAACTCAGTCTCTACCATTATTTGGAGATTACACTTACATCACCTTCATATATGTGTATATTCTAAGAAGTTTCTACTCTGTTAGGTTTCCATACTACCCTCCAAATAGCCTCTAATTTTAGTCTTCCCCATATTTCCTCCCTCTACCCCTCTCCCTTCCTAGCCCTTTCCACTGGTCCTCTCTTCATACCTAGTTATTTCATGACTCTTATCAACACTCCAGTCAACTAATACCAGAAGTTACCTGCTCTGAGAACTTTAACTGCTTTGCAAGGCCACTGGATTAGTCTATTCAGACAGTGATAACAGAAGACTTTCTCTTGGCTAAATTCTAAGCAACCAAACTAATTACTTATAATGTGGAAGTCTGGGAAGTCAAATATTAAGGGAGTTGCAAGTTTGGACTGTGGCCACATCCTGTTTATTGATTCATAAATTATTATCTTCTTGATTGCTTCGTAGAGTAGCAGTTCCAAGCCTCTTTAGTAAGAGAGCCACCCTCATTGAGGAGCACAGAAATAATTACTTATGATACCATGCAAGTGGGAAATTTAATGCTTGACTTTAGGAAGACACTGTCATTGATTCTAGACCTATAGGAAGATACATTCATGTAACTGTCAGTGACCAAGAGTACCAGAAATGTTTCCCTGTACATTCTTATTTTCAAGGGCCTGGCCTACATCTCTCTGTGACTTTTGCAATGGGAATATGTAACTAAAAACAAAACATGGATACTGGTCTTAGAAGAGACAGGTGTACAAAGACAAATAGGAAAAAATAGAAATGTCAGAATGAGACAGAAAGACAGATAGAGGCTTTGTGACACAGAGAGAGGCTGACAGATAAACAGAGCAGCAGAGAACCAGTGAGTTCACTGAAGCCTGAAAGACCTGGCCCTTTGAAAACTTTATATTGCAGTATTATTCTTCTAATATTGTCGTGTTTTATTTCTTAAGATGTGGTAATTAAAGTGTTGGGACTTGGCTTATTGGTTGTTAGTACTTGGTTGATTTTCAGATCCTGGTTTAGTTCCCAGCACACAAATGATGCCTCACAACCATCAGCTCCAGGACCATGGTGCTGACACCCTCTTCTGATACCATGAGCAACAACAGGTGTAAAGTGAACATGAATACATGTAGGAAGAATACACATATATATCTGAGTATATCACATATATATCATAATATTTAATACTCATATATCATATATGTAAATACAATAAATAAATCTGAAAAATGAAAGTAAAAAAGAAACTTGGCAAACACAGGATGGGAAGAATATAAAGTGTGGCCATTGGTGAAAGAAATATATAAAATTAGGGGAACATCTTTAGTAGTGGCATAGTTCATTAACACACTTATAACCATTTTAGAACATTAAAGAAACCATTTTATTTAAACAGCAATTTAATTACAAATTTGCAGTTCTGAAACACTGTGATTGACTTTGGCAATGACCCAAGTACATTCAGGTATAGTATGTCTTTACATACATGACAGGGCCACACACTATGAGATATATAAACGTATTGCTTAAAGTTTGTCAAAAAAATGCTTAACTTTTCAAATAAGCTCATTCATTAAAACTAAAATTACCTTTGTGTTCATTTTAGCGGTAACCTTTTAACAATCAATGACTCTATACTTGCTGTAATCATTCTTTAAAATTAGAATTATTGAAAAGCTTTGCAATCACCAATGAATGAAAGAAAGAGATATTGATTTGTGAACAGGAGAGATGATTTCTGGCAGTGACCAGGTGCAATCCCCAAAGAAATCATTTAAAATGCTGCTCTTTGACACTGGTGAATTGGGCCAGTTTGAAATCAATTCACCATGTTTTTCCATTTTAATTATGCATTGTTTCATAACATTTTGCTTAATATTACAGTTAAGTAAATCCTGTCAGATTAGATGGAATGGATCAATTAGTAATATTAAATAGCATTCTTAAAATTGAAGAGGTACACCATTTCCTAAAGCAATTTGCACTTTATGCTTATGTATTGAGTATTCATGTGTTTTCTCAGATAATCAATCTAAGTTATGTAGTAGATATTTACAAGTGAGAAAGGTGCATTTATTTGCTTCTTAAAAAAAAAAAAAAACATTTGTTAATGAACTCTTAACTTCTCCTAATTGTGTTTAGGATCAACAGGGAAGTAAGTTGACATTTTCATTACTTACTCTGGTTAATAGTTCCTCCCAGTAATTCTAGCAATATTGAAAAAACACACAGTTACAATCCGCATATATTTCCTTGAATAATAAGTACAGTCTACTACATCATAACTAACAAAGCTTTTTAAGTGAAAATGAATAATTTTCATTCTGAAAATCAGAAGGAATGAGACGCTGTAGATTGACAATCGTGTTCAAAGAAATTCTTTCTCTAGTCCGTGAATTTGTGCTTTTTTTGCAGAGGGGTGGTCACAGCGTTCAGTCATATATTCTTCATTTAAATTCACATGACACTTCTGGTATTCTCTGAGAAAAGTTTTAATTTAGAATTGATAAGCAGTTGTTAGGTGCTAAGGCTTGGTGTTAAAGCACATAATATTGTGTCCTTGGTTAATTATGAACCTTGGTTAAATCCTAAAAACTGTATAGAAATGCAAATGTAGAAACACATTCTTTGTCACTATTGAATGTTTTCTGTTGTCTATTTCATTTACCTTTTTTTACTAAAACTTGAGTACCATGACATATTCTCTTTCTTTCTCCCCCCTCTTTCTTCCTTTATCTCTCCTGTCTCTCTTTCTACTTTCTTCCATTCATGTCTCCCTCCCTCTTTCTCTCTCTTACTCCTTTCCATTCCTCTTGGTCAATGTGTAATGTTGTCTTTCTCTACCTTTCAATTCCATTTTAATTACCTTTTATTACACTTCTCTTTTTACAAATTATCTCATGAAATATGTGTATATGACAGCAAATCTAGTTTACATTCCTAGACTCCTGATATATATGTATATGATATGCCATAACTGTGTAAGCACTTTAAATTCTTTTCACTTATGAATGTTAGGGTTGGAGAGATGGCTGAGTTAAGTGTTACTGCTGCTTTGCTAGAGGACCCAAATTTGGGTCCTGACAACCCCATCATGTGGCTCACAACCAATTGTAACTCCAGCTCCAAGGATATAATGCCCTCTTATGGCCTCTTTGGCACCATCATATTAATGGCAAGTATATGCAAATGTGAGGGGGTTATACAAGTGCATATAAATAAAAATAAAATAAGAATTTTTGAAAAGGAAATTACATGCATATCTATCTGTAATCACATAGTCTCGCTTAGAATTTTCTTATATTCTACAATCACTTTATGTTTTGTTTCAGCAGCTCGTTTCTACCACTACCTACATTCAATTTAGCAATTTGGGGTTTGAAATTTTATTCTCATTAGAATATACTACCTTCTACTTTTTCTTCTTCCTATTATGAACTGTTGTTTAAGTGAATATAGTCAGTTTCGCTGGAATTGTGGTAGTATCTCTGAAATTGTACTAATATATTGCATTGATCTTTTCCTTCCCTGGAAATCCCATAGAATATACTCAACAGTGTATAACAAAGCACTGTTTTGCAGTAAGTTAACTGATTGTCTTAATGATGTGTTCTGTGTAGAGCTTGATTGCTAACAGTGACATGGGCTATGAGATGCTTCCCTCCACTGGTGGCTCCTTGCCCTTGGAGCTTGAGCTTTGATCTGTCACCTAACTCCAAATGTGGTATTTCTCCTACCACTATCTATAACCTTTAACCAACAGGTATAACATGCCTTCCACATAGATACTTGTAGCATGCAAGACTATAAGAGAGCAAGTCATTGGATGTCAGTTCTCCTCTACAGTTACATAGCGTCTATGACACACAGAATTACAACAGGGAGGCTGCTATCAGTTTAGTCCCAGGTCCTTAAAAAAAGAATATGCTAACTTTAGAAATGTAGTGTTACCGTTTAGTTTTGGTAAGTGATACATAACAGTGGCAATTACTTTTATCATATGTGGGGCCTCACCATACTCCAGAACCAACAACACCTAGGTAGGTAAGCCCACCACTAGCACTGAATTATTTATTTAACATTCTCATAGCATCTAGAAGTACCCTTTTAGTCATTTGAAGTGTATTCATTTAATTTCTTTTGCTGCAGTCTTTACTGTTCTTCCAAATGTCTTTACACTATAAAGACTCTCAAGTTATAATGCTTAGTAATAAAGGATATTGTGTTGTTGGTTTTCTTTTTATATAGCATGTGGATTATCTAAGGCTTACAACATTCAAGTACAAGCAAGAGCTAGCTGGTCTTAGAAGGAGCTAAGTAGGTGCTCTATTAGCAAGACCAATAGAGCTGTCACGTGTTTCACATTTCACCACTTGTATCAATTAATTTTGTAACCAGTAATTTTTAATTCATGAATGTAATTGTGATGCAGTACCATATTCAGCTATTTACAATCCAAAGGCATTCTCCCTAAGCTAATTTGCATTCTCATCCTGTGACACTTCTGTGGGGTAATCAGAAAATCCTCTGACCTCATTGGGGTCAGCACAAGTTTCTTGATTTGTCCCAAGGTCAAAAGAATCTGATCCCACTACAACAGATAGGAACTTCTGTGAGTGCTATGTATATGTATGGATATACGGTTAAGTCTATAGATCAAAGTTACAAGTTTTGCTCCTTTAGGAAGATGGAAGGTGTAGATTGTGTAGTGTCCATAACGTCACTGACCATGAGCAGTTGGCTTGGATTACATAACCATCCACGAATTCAGTGCTATTGAATGCACACTAAGTCCTCCTAGATTACTGTTGATTATATCCAAGATATAAGTGCCACTTTTACATCATCGTGTGATGCATTTATTTCATCTGATTACATGTTTTACTCATTGAATTATCTTTTGTATATAATTTTTAATTTGTTAGTTAAATAATTAGTTTGTTCTTTCAGAATTTTATGCGTATGTACAATGCAGTCTGGTCACACCTCTCTACCCCACACTCTCTATAGCAGTGTTGTTTAATGTTAATGCCCATATCGATCAAAAAAATGATAGTAATTTCTACAAGTCATGTTCAGACTCAATCATCTGACGATACTGAATTCCAGCCCAAGTAAACTTACTCTATACTTAAGACTTTTGTCACTAAAGCTGCATTGGTGCATATTTTCAATGTTTCCTTTTGAGTATTTTCTCATAGTTTTTTGGTATGTTATTATCCACCAATGCAAATAACCAATTGTGCATAAGCCTGCTGTGAATATGCAAACAGAAGCACGAGGAACTTTAAATGCTTCTTTTGTGTTAAGAAAAATCTTTGAGAACCTGAGGTCCGGATATTGCTGAGTTGAATTCTCTGGACTCTGTCACTGAAACTACTTGGAAAACAAAATAAATTTATCAGAAATTGACCACAACTGAAAATACAATTTTCATGAGGCAATAATAAAATCTAGGACTAAAGACATGGCTCAGGATTTAAGAGCACACATCTCTCTTTCAGAGTACCCAAGTTCAAGTCCCAGCCCCATAGATGGCTGTTTACATCCATCTATAACTTCACTACCACAGGATCTGATGCCTTATTTTGACAAGGTACAGTGCACAGTACACAAACATAAAAGCAGGCAAAATATTCATAAGCATAAAATGATGAAATGAATAAATCTTGAAAATATACTGTAATCAGTAAATCATATAATAAACAGGGAAAGGAGACAACTTTCCTCTCCAAAATATTATGTGTAGTTTACATACTAGTCCAAACTAGATAGACAACTCTGCTTATAAGACATTTTGTAAACAGATACACTTGAAATAATTATCTAAACATCCACTCAGAATTAATCTAAGTACCAGGCTGTCCATTCTGTATTATCTGAAAGTATGATACACTTTACAATTTAATGCTATGCCATTAATATTAATCAGTACAAGAGACATCTCCTTGTTTAATGATACATGAAATAATGCATTATACAGTCATTGGGCTGTTGGACATGAGAAAATAGGATATGTAAGGTTTGTAGCAAAGTCTGCATACCAACCAGGGCTCAAAAAGGAAGCGGATTTTTTGAATACCCATTCATTGGTCAGTTTTTGGTCTCTGCAGCCAATTAAATTCAAATTGGACAGAAGGTGAGAAACTGACAAAGCTATGCAAGCAGAACCAAGGACTTTACAATCAAACACAAACATCAAGTAGTTTAGGAATGGTGGAACTGTTATCAATGCAAATGGTCTCAAACAAAGCACTTGCAGAGCAACTGCAATCCCAAAAGGATTCAACTCTAAGGCTTATTAGATACTTGTCTCACAGTGGGAGAATTTCCAGCGAACAATACAAAGGAGGGGGAATTATTCTGTGCTATTAGGTAAAGTCATCATATAAAGTCTATCCTCATGGAGAAATCGAGCAACATAATGGATTTAGATCAAGGCAGTAGACATGAGATAAGTAATTATTTAATACTTCAACATATTGTAGACAGAAAACAGAGCACCTTTGTCAGATCACAGCAAGGGTATAACATTGCCTCTATGGAAGAACAATCCACTTCTTCTGCCTAGGCCCAAACTCTTAAAACATTCCCATCCTCCTAAGAAAATGTCACCAAGTGAGAAACAGGAATTCAAACCCTATGCAGCCCATTTCATTCTTTCAGCATCACCAATAGTATCCCTGGTGCATGAATGGGCTTTTGGAGCCCATTCCTTTTGGATGGATACTCTCACAGACTAAATTCATGGAGGCTGTCCTCTGTCCTGCCCCAAATGATGTGACAGACTTGGATGATCCCCCATGGGAGACCTCACCCTCCCTGAGGCATGGATAGAGGGTGGGATGGGGAGATGGTGGGGGAATGGGAGGACTATAGGGAGAGGGAACTGGGATTGGTATGGAAAACAAGACTGCTTTTAATTTAAATAAAAATCATTTAAAAAAGAATAGCAGACAGGGCAAAGTTTTCTACAGGCAAGGTAACTTTTTTGTAGTTTTTTTTTTTTTTTAAATTTAGAAACAAGCTTTATTTATTTTTTCTTTTCTTTCTTTTCTTCTTCTTCTTTTTTTTTTGTGTGTGTGGGGGGGAATTATTTCCCCTCTTGTAAGTGACTGTTTCGGGATTCTTCCCTTGTTAACCCCTTCAGACTGTAGGGTTATTTTTTTATTATTACTATTAAACTTTTTATTTGAATAAGAAACACGATTGTTTTACATGTCAGTCCCAGTTCCCTCTCCCTCCCCTCTCCCTGCCCTCCCATCCCCACCCCACCCCCTCCCCCGCAACTAAAACCCTACCTATACATTACCTTTTTTGCTCCCAAGGGAGAGTGAGGCCTTCCTTATGGGGTCTTCCTAGTCTGTCATATCCTTTGGGCTAGGGCCTAGGCCCCTCCTATGTGTCTAGGCTCATAGAGTATTCCTCTATTTGGGGTGGGCTACCAAAGCCCATTCCTATGCTAGGGATAAGTAATGATCCCTACAAAGGGCCCCATAGATTTCTGAGGTCTCCTCAGTAACACCCATATTCCTGGGGTCTGGATCAGTCCCATGCTGGTTTCCCAGCTATCAGTCTGGGGACCAAGTGCTCTCCCTTGTTCAGCTCAGCTGTTTCTGTGAGTTTCACTAGCCTGGTCTGGACCCCTTTGCTCATCACTCCTCCTTCTCTGCAACTGGATTACAGTTCAATTCAGTGTTTAGCTGTGGGTGTCTCTTCTACTTCCACCAGCTGCTTGATGAAGGCTATAGGATGGCATATAAATTAGTCTTCAATCTTATTATCAGGGGAAGGCATTTAAGGTACTCTCTCTTCTGTTGCTTAAATTGTTTGTTTTGGTGTCATCTTTGTATATCTTCAGACATTTCCCTAGTGCCTGAATTCTCCTTAAAGCTATAATGTCTCCCTCTATTATGGTTTGTCTTATCTTGTTCTTTTCTATTCTTCCCCCAACTCAAAATTCCTGCTCCCTCCTCTTCTCCCCTCCTCATTCTCCTAGCTCCCTTTCCCCTCCCCCATGCTCCCAATTTGCTCAGGAGATTTTTTTTAAGATATGTTTTTTAATGATTTATTTTTGTTTTAATCTGCCTTGGTGTTTTGCCTTTATGTATGAAGGTGTCGGAACTGCTGGAGCTCAAGATGCAGACAGTTGTGAGCTGCCATGTGGGTGCAGGGAGTTGATCCCAGGTACTTTGTGCTTTTAACCACTGTGCTATCTCTCCAGTGAAAGAAGCTACTTTTATGTGTCAATCCCAGTTCCCTCTCCTTCCCCTCCTCCACTGCCCCCCATAAAACCCCTATTCCGACCACTTTCTGCTCCACAGGACAAGAAATGGTAACTTTACTCTTCCCCTCATCCTTATGTTCTTGTGGGCCACTAAAACTGCAATGCAATTCAGCATTTCATATTTTTGTATGTCTTTCCCATCTATTCTGGACTAACAAGATATTTGGGGTAAATTTCAGAAGTATGGTCATGCTCTAAGTATCCAAAAATTTCTTAGGTGACAGTGTCTGGTATTATACTTTCCATCTCTGGTTTCATGACAGCGTTGACCTATAAATATAGGAAATGTTGTCAAGCTTGTGTCTTTTGTTTAATTAACTGCATGTGACTCCTTTGGAATTAATGAAAAGAAAGGAAATTATCCTGTAATGAGTAGAAAATTTGGTTCAATTTCATTAATTCAACTTTTTGGGATTAGTTGATAGATCATACTTGAACTTTGTAATTTGATGGATTTTTTAAAATATGGACAAGTGTCTAACACAGAAATCCCACTGCTATGTGAAGATTGTCTCTCATATACATTGAAAAATGATCTCTCATTATGTATGGCCTCGAGAGAGGTACTAGACTCAATCTTTTCTCAATAGACATGAATGTTTAAGAGATTGTATTATAAAATTTTTAATATTTGATTTTACATTTTAAAAGAAACTCTTGAGGGATTTTCTATGTATTTTTGAAAATAATGCTTTTTTAACATTCTTGTATATTTTGTGAATATTTTATAAGTAGGCTGTGTTGTTTGGGATTTCATTCTAAACAACCAAATATGTGTACATTTGCATCTTTTTGTGTGTTACATTCTGCCTCATGAATTTATGAGCTTCAAGATCCCTGAAGCATTATATTTGAATATACTTTAGATAACTAGAATTCACTGATTTTGTCATTTGAGAGAGTTTCTTGCTCTTTCCCAATATTAGTTGTATTCAGTCTTGGAATTCACACATTCGTTGTTCCATTTCAGGGTGGTTTCTCTTCTCTGAAGAGCACCACCCATGAAATGTTTCTGAAATGCAGATTTAGTTTCTCCTAGTTACTTTCAGCTTCACTTTCTGTCTGTTATAACAGCTCCTCATTCAGCTTTTCAATTTCTTTTGTATATTGCAAATGAAGTCTCCATATTTGGTATTTATGGTTAAGTATCATCCTGTGTCTGGTGGTGTACAACAGTATTTCTCATAGCCATCATGAAAAACTAACACAATGACAAACGGCTATTCATTTCTGTACCACTGGATGCCAGTAGTACAGTCTATCTACTTAAAACCAGATATGTTTGAGGACATGGGAATGTCCTCTGCCTGGGGAGATGGCAATTGAAGGAATATACCAATCTTTAAGAGCAGAATGATTAGGGTGTGTTAATATATATATATATATATATATATATATATGTATATATATGTGTGTGTTTATTATATATTATGCTTATACATTGTACATATAGTGTGTATATGATATACACATTATATATCACATATAACATACAATCTATGAATATAATTAATATACATATATAATGTTGCATGTAATATATGATATAGATATTATATAATATATATTTGATTGTGTATTTCATGTTCAGGGAGATTAATGGTAATAACAAAACCTTTTATTGTTTGGTTGTCTGTCAGTTTACCCCGTCTAGCAACTTGAAGGTACACTTACAATGCTTGGCATTGGGCTTTTTGTTAGATGGTCTATGTCCTTTTCTGAGGGTAGCTTATGAGATCCCAGACAGAATCATCACAGACATTAATAAAAAAAATGAATTTATTTAAAAGCACAACAGACCAAGGATAGCAAAAACAAAATCCTGAACAAAAATAATACTGAATAGACATTGGGGTATTGCTATACATGACTTCAAATTATATTATAGATCCATACTGACAGTGTGACATTGTTTGGATGTATGTGCAATACACTTGAATATTTTTCCATAGTAATGTTCTATATATCAAATGGGAAGGACTTGGAAGCTCTACAAATGAAAAATTACATATGATATTACAAGTCAACCAATTGCATTATTAAGATTACTATAAATTTCATAATGAGATCATAGACAGTTGAAGAATCAATGAAGATTTAAAATACCCATTATTTCTATAGTGTCCACATTGTTTTGTCACTATATCAATTACTAACCTTTTGGTATGGGATGCAGCTCTTGTAATTTCACCAAAGTCTCAAAGGCAGGTGTTCTATGTGTTCAGGAATCATCTGTATAAGTTTACATGGGTTTATTCATTCCTATGGTGGGAAGTGATAGATATTACCTAGTTGTAACAGGGCAAAGGTGGTGTTCAACAACTACTACTTCAAGTACAGAGACTTAGGGTAATGCTCTAATGTTCAAAATTGGAACAGTGACAAAGTTCAGAATATTTGTGTGATATATTACATTCTAATTTTTTCCAGTAATTACTGATTCAATTCTATATTTTGTTTCAGTCATGCATATCCTGGCAACCTTTAATGCTATTATTTAACTTTACCAATCAGAGAACTTATGATTTATGTAAAAGTCAACTAAGTCATATAGATATTTAAGTTAATGGCATATATATCAATATATATTAGAGGTAAAAATAATTAGGAATTTTGTATTTGTGTAAATAGATTGAGAATTATTAGTAATAAATTATGGTTTTTATCTATGTAGTCTAAGAAAAAAATTTATAGACTAACTGTAGTGATGGCTAACAGTTATTTTTCATGTTATTGTCATTTGGGAGGAAATTGATGGTTGCAAACACTTAATTTAGTTTGAGTGTCTTCAGATCATATTTATAGCTTTTAAGTCATGTTTGATGAAATTATATCTCAGAAGGAAGATGCTGACTTTATGGTGATATCTACTTAAATGCTCTGTTATTCATGACTCTCTTTCAAATTTTGTTAGGCTAAGGTTTTTAAACAAAACCTTTTATGTAATAAAGCCTTTGATCGCAATAGTAAATCCTCCATTATGAAACTCACATTTTATTTTTGCAGTTTGTGAAGCACATCTGTGAGAATAATTAGATATGAACTGTTGAATGCAATTGAATGGTATGTAAGGAGTTTGAGCTGGATTAATCTTGATGCTAGTCTCAGAATAACGTCTGTCTTTTATAAATTAAATTGGATTTATAAATAAGCTTATAAGGAGATATTTTGGATCCATTCAGACAGCTAAATTCAAATTTCTGTAGTCAGTAATGACATTATTATTATTTGTTGAATATTTTCATGTCATCAAATTAGAATAGAGTTTTCAGTGGTTGAGAAATGTTTAGGAATAATAGGATGGCATTGAATAATGAATATCTGACACACCATGAACAAACCTTAGTAAGACAGCTTTTCTATTTAGTTGAAGTACAACTTAAACCAGCTTATTTATTTATTTTCACATTTTTTTCTTTATTCTCTTTGGCCCAGTCCTAATTTAAAATTATCAAGCATTGGAACGACTGGAATTAATAATCCTTCAGTTTGTGACATTTTTCAGGATTTGTTTTGCTTTAAGTCACTTATCTCTTGCTAGGATGAAAACCAGAGTCATTAAACACATATAAATCAGTGTCTATGAGGAAGGAGACAGGTCTGCTTATAAACCATTGTTTTCTCATTGTAGCTTAACAAAGTAACACGGACGTGTTTAATCAATCAAGTGTTTTAAAGCATAAACCTAGCAGAGCAAAATTGTATGCTTTATACAGTAATATGTGAGAATCAAGTACACGGATATTTCCATGAAAAACATACAGTGAAAAGGAGTGTTTATAATTATGTATTTCATTTTATTTTTTTACCAAAAAGTGTAGACTTTATTTTATTAGTTGACAATCTAATCGAACATGTATATTTATTAGTTTATACTCAAAATGATATAGAATTTATCTGTGAAATACTTTATATACATATTTTTTACTTTTTAAAAGTTAGTATTTAATTTTCCTATTATTAAATATGCATTCTTTTCTCATATAATACATTTTGATTACAGTTTCCCCTCCCTCTACTTCTATCAATTCTTCCCCACCTCCCATCTGGACTGACTCCCTGTGTTCTGTCTCTCATTAGCAAAGAACTGGCTTCTAAGAAATAACAATAAAATCTAACAAATTTAAATATAATAAGATAAAAATGGACACATCTAAATTGGACAAGACTAACGAATCAATATAAAAGAGTCCAAGAGAAAGCACAAGAGTCAAAGACACACTCATTCACACACTTAGGATTCCCATTAAATACCAAACTGGAAACCTAATATAAATGTTGTGAAACTAGTGCAAACCTGGTCAGTCCTTATACATGTTGCTTCAATCTCTATGAGCTCATAAGAGATTTGAACACTTTGAGTTAGAATGTCTTTTTTAGGACATCCTCCATCCCCTCTGGATCTTATATTCCTTGTGGCACGTCTTCGTGGGATTCCATGAGCACTAAGGCTTGGTATTTGATACAGACATCCCATTTAATGCTAAGTGTTCCAAGGTCTTTTACTTTCTGCATTATGTCTGACTATTGGTATCTGTATTTGTTTCTATCTGATTCAAGTGGAAGCTTCTCTGATGATAACTGAACAAGGCACTATCTATGAGAGTAGCAGTGGGGAGGGTCCCTATCATTAGGAGTAATTTTATTAGTAGATTATTTTAAGACTAGTAGAATTTGGTTTTTACCATAGGTCTCTGTGCTATCTAGTCTCCGGTTTGTGGTCACTCAAGGATAGAGCCTTATGTCAAGTCAGTTATTCACTGATTACTTCACCAATTTTTTTTTTTACCATAGTTGCCCTAATTTAAATCTTTAAACAATGTAATATGAAGAATTTTAATGAGCGTAATATCATGGTTAAAATAGGTTGGTTAGTAGGTGCTTTATGATGTCTCTAAGAGTGACAAAATGTATAAAATAAGTAATAATATACAGCCTGACTGTCAAAATTCTCTTATGAGATGTTTACAGTTACAAGTAATATTTTATATTTTAGTAATGGGAAGAATCAAAATATTCAGTTTGATAAAAAAGAAATAGTTATGAGGACAACTCAATTACTAAGTGTATTAAAGAATGAGATAAAACAAAATATTACATTAAGAAAACAACAGCACAAATATATAATACAAGACAGAACATAATTGGGTTTTATATGTTGGTAATGTGTGGAAATATATGGGCTGTGTTGACATATGTCCCAAAGAAATTATGAAATCTGTGATAACAGTGATAATGACAAATATGTTCACCTTTATTTATTGCTTGAGAAATTATCTTTGTCACAAGAGTTTGTACCTATTCTTTACATAATGTTTACTTTCCCAGGATTTGGATATCTATGCCAAAGGATAATAGCTTGTGACTAACAACCTTACATAGTTACAGACTGTGGTGTGCCCAACAACAACAAAAAAAGATTACAATAAACAATCAAGCAAAGACAGGACAAGTTTTCTTTCAAGAAAACTCACTAGCCAAAAGTTAACTTTTTCCATTGCACAGTCAATGTAAGCCTTACAATTTTCTATAGGCTCTAGGTAAAGTTGATATCTCACTACACATTTAACAAAGACCTTTATATCTCTTTGTCTAAACCACCCATATACAGTGTAATGAACTGATTAATATGTTATCCTTATGCTAATGAAATGTTTTTTTTCATTGTTGCTTGCTGGTGTACATTTGTACACATGAATGCAGATGATCACAAGGCATTTGACATTGATTCTTGTAGACCTGAAGTTACAGGCCATTCTGAGCTGCCTGATATGGGGCTAAGAAGAAATTTGGGTCCTCTTCAAATGAAAGAAATCTCTTAATGTTTGATCACATCTCAAGCCACAATAAAAAAAAATCTTTTTCATTACACAGAATCACCTAATACCACCAAAAATCTCACTTATGAAAAATACCATTAATTATATTATGGTTTATGTATTGGAAGGAAAAACAATTGCTTTCTTAAATATAATTTTACACTGGTGTGTTGCAAATGCTTTAATTTAAATAGGATTATTAGAAATAATTTTGCAGACAGACATGCTACAGAATATGTCTTTTAAATGATAATATCCATAGGTCCTCTGTGTGTTGAATTATTTCAATTATTTCACAATAACTAGAATTTTGAAGAAGCATATGTCTTTTTATAATGTTGATAATTTTGTTTGTATTCTCCCTTGTTTCTTAATTATTGAAATACCCTCTGAAGATAGGTGTACATGTGCATTTTTAAAAATAGTCTATTCAAGCTTAGTGGAAAGTCCAAAGAAAATCACCTCTCTGTGTTTGATATTCAAATATATCTGTGTTTGATATTCAAATATATTTGTTTTTTTAGAGTTTTCCAGATGTCACATTGATAAAACATGGAAAAATTAAGAATGGGAATTCAGTATATCAATTTTTGTCTTAGTGAAGGAAGCATAGAAAGTACAGTTTTTCATGTACTTTTCATCTCTTTCACCTGATCTAAACTCACAAAGACTGCATACCATAGATCTAGTAGTTTTATCTTACCCAGAACATGGTAATGATAAATGTTTGAGTTTTACATGTATGTACTTCATTTTATATTAAATCAAAATGTACATTGTGTAAGTATCACACCTTGTATGGAAAGGTATCCTGGCAGCCAGGAGGCAAGAAATGCCACAAACTCATACCTCACAGTAAATCACACACAAGAGATTTATTGAGAAGAAAAAAACAAACAACAACAACAATAAAAGAGGAGCATGGCTGCCTCTGATTGGGCAAGAAACAGCAGCAATACAGGATACAGGGCTTACATAGAGTTTCCTGGGAAGAGACTGGAAGTTTTCAGGGTAGTGCTTTCTAAGGTGGATATTGGTAGGATTTCATGTCCAGAGATTGGGCTTTTACTTTGTAGGATGGGGACAGTGTCTAGCAGTTAGGGCAGTTAGAGTATTCCATGGGTGGAACCAGGTAGAGGTCCTTGGGGGAGGGGCCTTCCACTTGTACCCTATTCACATGTACAGTTATCAAGTGAGTTACCATATTAATAGAAAAATTAAAACCATGAACATTTGAGTTTGCATAAATACTACAAAATTTTAACACTATTATTCAACTTCAATAACAGAATAAACTTATCTGTATTTAATCACTTCAAATTTTCTCATTCTTCAATTAACTTTTATTTGGGCATACAATTTCCTCATTATTTATTTCAAAGATTTGGAAAATATGTGTATAATATCTAGGGCCAAGTTTACAAATGGATAACCTGCTATCTCATTTGGGATAAGAGTATCTTGGACTTCCCATCACTGTATTGTGAGCTTTGGAAATAAGGTCTTACAAGAATATAAGAACTTTGATCCACATTATCCTTTAACTGAGACAATTTTTAAATTACTGGTGGTCAATATATCTTCTAATCCTGCTTACAGCAACAAATACAAAATATCATTCTTGTACCAGCATCTATGTTCATCACAATTATTTTACATTTAGTACTATTCTGTATCCATTAAAATTTGTTTTATCCAAAATTCCCAAAAGAAAGTTCTGAAGTCTAGGTGGGTTTAAAAGATGTATTCCTATTTACTCAATTTCTTACATTAGTTCACACATAAATCAGGAGCAAAACATGCCTTTGATATAACAGTGTGTCTAGTTATGTAAACTCAGTATTTCTTGAACATGTATACTGTTACAAATTTCAAAGGGATTATTGGTAAATCAATTAGTTTCATTGCATGGTAAAATACTCAGATTGCTGTATAAGTTTAAACACAAGAAAGTGGTTGACATTGCAATGCTTTCTTTGAAAGGGGATGGGATAAACTTTTAAAGTCATACAGAACAACACAAGATACTGAATGACTGCCTGATTGCTCAAATCACTTCCAGCTAAACTTACATGTATTACATTTCAGATAGTGTGAGATTTTTCAAGTAGGAACTACTATGAAAAAACTATAATGTAATACCATGACCAGAAAAATACGTTTATCTTATGATGGCAAATGACTAATTTCAGAAGTTACAATCATTCCTGAAATAGTCTGAAATATTCAACTATATTATTTCCATATGTAGGGTCCATGAGACCATATTTCTCTCTAGTGATTTATCTAATAATAAATGATACAATAAATGATTAATGTCTACACATTTTGGTGTCATAATTCTAACTTTTCAAACTAAAAATTGACAAGATTAGGAAAGATAACAGATAATGAATTTAAGAAAGAAGCTACTCAGTGTTCAGGACTTCCCTTGTGTTACATCCAGAAACAGGAAGTGTTGAGGAGGGACAATATAATGGAAAACACAGCATGATGGATGGAGGGATAAAAAGACAGATGTTTCCTTGGCTGATTCCTTTTGGTGCTGAATTAAAAATCTTTCTTATTTTATTAGAGATATCTACCTTTTTAAAATTTGTTTATATGCTTTGAGATTATAATAGAATTGTATCACTTACCCCTTGCATTCCTCCTTCAAAAACCTCCCATGTATTCTCTCACTCTGGTTTCTTTCAAGTGTATTGGCTTTTTTGTTGTTGCTTAACAACAAATGATTGTTTAACATTTGTGTGCATGTATGCGTGCATGCGTTCCTGTGAGTCTGTGTGATATATAAACATCTTGAATAGTTTGTGAATTAAATCTGTCCAACAAATATATACTATTTTAAATTTAAAACTATCAGAATTAGTGGGAGTGGCTAACTAATGTCTGGTTTAACTGGAAGACCATGCCACCAGAGGAACTCCATGCACTGACTAGATGACCAAGATCCAGTGATTATATAGCCCAGAGACCTAGAGTAGAGCCAAACATGACTGCCCGCAAGAATGCATATTATGCTATACTCATAAATCAGTTCCGTTTTCATTTGTCATTGGAGAGGCCTTCCTTCAGGAGCAGATGTAGAGACCTGAAGCCAGAAATTATGCAGAGACAGAGACAGAGACAGAGACAGAGAGAGAGACAGAGAAGAGAGAGACAAAGAGACAGACAGAGAAAGAGACAGAGAGAGACAGAGAGAGACAGAGAGAGAGAGACAGACAGAGAGAGAGAGAGAGAGTCTAAATTGGAGTCTCAACTGTGTCTCTCCCCTCAAAACTATGGGTACCGGGCAGAAAAGAAGGAAGAAAGGTGGTCAGAGTCAGAAAAGATAGAGGAGACCAGAAGAACACGACACACAGAATCAGCTAATCCGGGATCATAGGAGCCCACAGAGACTGAAGTGTCCAACACAGGGATCCCACAGGCCTGCACCAGGTCCTCAACATATGTGTTATGCCTGTTAGCTTGGTGTTTTGTGGGACTCCTAACAGTTGGATGTCTCTGACTCTTGCCTGTTCCTGGGACACTTCTGCCTATTGAGCTGCCTTGTCCAGCCTCCATATAAGGACTTTTAGCTTGTTTAAATGTATCTTGTTTTGTCACATTTGGTTATTGTCTCTTGGAGATTTGCTCTTTTTTTGAAGGGAGACAGAGGGGGAGTGGATCTAGGAGACAGGGGAGCTGGGGGCAGCTGGAAGGAGTGGAGGGAGGGGAAACTGTGTCTGGAATGTATTGTATGAGAAAATATACATTTCAATTAAAACAAAACGATTATTAATAAACTAATCAGGTACACTCCACAGTCAAATATTCATGCTGTTTTCAAAGTCTGTAGAAAACAAATAGTGTACTTTGTACAGGCAGGTGAGGTAAACAACCTTGTCTGTTCAGAGGTAGAGGTGTTAAGAGTAAGGCTTTTGAGGTCAGTTTCTATGCCACACATATATTTTTTTAGTTTCAATTTCTTAATCAAAAAGACAGAAGTATCAGATTGTCAGCCTTCTTGTGGCTCTTAATTCGTTTTTGTAGACACAATGAAATTGAAATTACTTTCAAATAAACTTTAGAGAAATTTCCCTATATTGCATTCCATTGGTATGGGTTAGCCTGAAATTATAGGTTAAGTTGTCTATCTTAGTGCAGTGAAGATGAGTGACAAAGGCAGTCATTAAATAGTGCCTAAGTTATTTTACTGAAACTTTTAACCATATCTTTTTCCTGTATTACACATTAAGGGTTTAAGAAGGGTAAAACTATAAAGTGTTACTTTGCAAAACCTACAAATAAATTTCATAAAGTAAAGTAGGTATTATATTTAAAGTGAGATGTCAATATTATACATTTTCTGATGAGTAGAAAAATATCTGCTTTATAGTCTAAAGAATTCTTATTTTCTCCCTTACTAGTAGGCAAAATGTTCATTTTTACTAGAATTTTATTTTAAAAACTTGACAGAGCTCTCACTTAATCTTATTTTACTGTTTAGAATGTATGGGACCATGTTCACTAAAGTTCACAGGGAACTCAAATGTACATGATCTAAGGGAGTTCATTTTTTTCTGTATGTTACCTGTAGTTCATTGCTGAAAGTAAAGCCAGGGATTTAGAGTATTACAGAGATCATAATATCTATGTTTCTTTTAAAACATCGGTGATCCAATCAAGAAAATCTCCTTTTGTTATCCACAGAGGCTGAAATATTCATTGATACTCCTTAAGCAATGCTTTTTGAATTGATTTTCAAGTCTAGGAATTTTGTGTTGTGAAACAGACATAAGAAATGACTTCACTGGAGAGGTCAATATGAAGCATTGCAGACAACTTCTAAAGGCAGAAATCCCCACAAGGCTGATCCTCATTTCAAATATAAAGGACTTGGTTATCCTTGAATCGTGAGACATCTATTATAGCTATGAACTTCTTAGCAATGATTAATATTCTTACAAAAGTAAATAGTATCTTGAAAAGTCATCATGCTTCAGAAAACTTCAGAATGAGCAGGTTCATGCAAGATGGCAATGTTTATCAATTGATATTCACAGATTGTGTCATCTACTCTGTTATGTATAAATTTATTTTTCTTCATACATTTTCATTCTTTACGCATTATTTCTGCATTTAGTTTTCTGTAAAGTTGTTCCTCTTAATCATTATTCAGCATCTTACATATTTCTTACATCAAAGTACAGCATAACATACTTTGTTTATTATTTGACTGAAATATTCAAATGAACCATTTCTAAGATGACAAAATTTTTCTTATATCAAAACCAGCAGTTTGAATTATTGATAGTTTATCAACAACTGTTCTCACTAACTATTGACATGTTATCTGACAGGCAGGAAATTATAAGATGAAATAACACCTAAAATGCCAGTCATACCATATGAAGGGAGAAGTGATGAAATAGACAATTGCTAGAGGCCAACTATATAATCAATTCTTGAAGTCAGAAAATCTTTGAAAGAAGTGTAGGGAATACATGGTACATACCTCATAAGTTTATCGTACTATTCAGGCCTCAGAAAATGAACAATTATAAAGGCATCTGTTCTCTATGTAGGGAGTTCTGAGATAGTTACTTTTCTAGTGCTGTGATAAAACATTAAGACCAAGGCAATCAACAGAAGAACAATTTATTTCCACAGGGGTTTCCAAATGGATAAAGTTCATCATGACAAGGAGGTATGGCAGCAAACATCAGTGATGGTGGCTGAAGGAGAATACAAAAGGCTCACACCCTTATACCTTTAGCATGAAGCAAAGAGAACAAGTTAGAAGCAGGGTGAGGCTGTGAGCTCTCAATACGCACTACAAGGGACATATTTCTTCAGTAAGTTTTCACATCTGAAACATCCTCAAAGAGGAGAGTAAAAAATGACAGCCAGAGAGATTTGGGGTTTTAATGTGTGTGGTAGGAAACTAGAATCTTCCTTCCACAACAGAGATCAATGTGACACTCCCACCCCCACTCTTACCCTGCTGCTGTAAGTCTTTATCCTGGGAGGGGGATGTGTGTTTCAATAAACAACTGAATAGAAATTTATAGACAACATCCTGAGCAATCGACTTAGCTATTCAAGATTATTTTACCCATTAAAACTTGCCTCTGAATACTTACCTCACTCTGTCCTTAGTCCTCTTTCCTGAATGCCTCAAATTCCCTTGGGGTATACTCAGGACAATTAACATTGTGCCTTTTTGGCCTTCTTTTAGACAAATAGCAAAAGTCTGTCAAAGCCCGGATGTCTCTCATTCAATGGATTCTTAACACATTCAGTTTTACTTTATTGACAAGTTACTTCTGTAAAATTATGATTACCTTGCTACTGACTGCCATTACAATACATTTCTTAAAAAACTTTTTTTTTTAATTTTTTAACTTTAATTTTTAATTAGCTTTCAAAGTATATATATATATATATATATATATATATATATATATATATATGTCTTGGCTTTGGCAGGCCATACCCTGCCCTGTTTTTTTGCATTCCCTATATTCCAATGCCCCATTTTGATTTGTAAAATATGAGAGTATGTAGGTTGAAGAAGGAACACTGGGAAACTAAGATAAATGTTTATTCTGTCAGTGAATAATTATTTAAATTTTACCCCAGGGAGAAAGTTTATTCAAATGATCACACAGTGTACATTTACTGGCATAGGGATATTTTGCTATGCATGCCACCTTGATGACAGGTACCAATACATTATCGCTTTAATTATCCAATAGGCAAATCAATCACTAACATAAGAACATTTATCAGTCTGTTTTATATGTTTGATACCTTTTTCTTTGACTGTAATATTATATTATCTCTCAAAATTTTATGGGAGCCTCACTGAAAAAAATGACCATTTATATGTTCTTATGAGAAATGATTGTTTATTGTTAGAAATTTAGTTTATCTTTCCTCCAGTGGGCAAGTGTCTGTTTGAAACCCAGTGATGTGATTACTTTTAAATATAATCTGGGTAGGAAATACACATGGCAATCTGGACAGAAAGCAATCACACACAGTAATTGCATAGAAAAATCAATTGACACAGCATTCTTTTCACATACATGTAAGACTATTTTCCACTCTGTGCCACACACAGAAAAATCGGGTGGCAAATAGGCATCTTGCCACTTCACAAAGATCAGTTGAAGGGCATTCATTGTGCAATGAAACAAAACAGGGATGGACTAAAATGATTGTTGTTATTTTGTTGTGCTGTCAAGTGAAAGTGAAACAAGACTAACCTTCTTTTGTTAACTATTCTATCAATTTCACTTTTATTTATTTATTTTTTTACTTTCTCCTGGGAAGTTCATCATCTCAATCCTGTGACACTGAAGGACAAGGCATCCCTGTAACAGTGAAAAAGAATGTTACAGAATTTGAATGAATCCTTATTAATGACAGCTTGCAACCAAATCAATTTCTGTTTCTCAGGCCATTTAAGCAAGAAAAATGTTTACCAGATTACAAATATTAAAGGTACTTTCTTACTCTTAAAAATAAATTACATATTTTCTAAAAATCAGATTATTTAAAAAAAATATTTCAGTGAAAAGTTGGTGCTCAACAATGCCAAGCACAAACATTGACTGGACATTACAGGGGAGACATTCAAATGAAGAGCTCTGTTCGTCAGATTAGCCTGAAGTCCTATCTGCAGTGTAATTTCGTGATTGCTAATTGATGGTTGAAGATCCAGGCCACTGTGGGAAACAACCATTCCTAGGCAGATGAGCCTGAATTTTATTAGAAATGCAGTTGAATGTAACCTGAGAGCAATCCAATAAGTACTATTCCTTGATGACCACTGATTGAGTTGCTGCCTCCAGGGTTCTTCTGAAAATTCTGCCTTGGCTTCCCTCCATGAGAGCTATAATCTATAAGATGAAATAAAACATTTTTGCTTTTGGCCATAATGTTTCTCACAGCATCAGAAAGTAAGGAAGAACAATTTTGAACATTGTTAACTTCCATTATTTATGTTTCTATTTTCTCACATGACCAACTATATTGGACATATTTTAATAATAGTATATTTAGTATTTATAATCTAAATATTATTCATTAGTAAACAATTCTTGCTTGTGTAAATTGCATACTGATACTCTATATTTTTACAGACATTCTATGCTTCCTTCTCCAAGCCTAGCTAAAAATTAAATGCAATTTGGTGCAGCTTTGCTCACATGTATTCTCCTGAAAAATAAATACTGAGAAGAAAAAGAATTTTGAGCTGTTGTTTATAATTTAATCTTTTCTTCTGAAGTATCAAGCATTATTTTCCTTTTTGCTGTAACAAATGACGATAAACTTCGTGACCAAAAATAATGCAAATATATTATTTCACAATTTTAAGGGTCCACTGTCAGTCAAGGGCCTAATGAGGGTGGAATGCTTGTATGGAAGGTGGAGTGCTAAAGTCTGTTATGGAGGTCTTTCAAATTTTTATTTGCAAAGGAGATATATATATATAATATATATATATATATATATATATATATATATATTTCTTTTTTTATTTGAATTAGAAACAAGGTTGTTTTACAGGGCAATCCCAGTTCCCACTTCTTCCCCTCCTCTCCTACCAACCCCCAACTAAAACCCTGCCTATCACATATATTTCTGCTCCCAGGGAAGGTGAGGGTGTCATCAGAGTCTGTCATATACTTTGTGATAGGGTCTAGGCCCACCCCTGTGTGACTTGGCTCAGGGAGTATCCCAGTATGTAGATTGGGCTCCCAAAGTCCACACCTATGCTAGGGATAAGTACTGAACTAATACAGGAGATCTTGTAGATTTCCTAGTTCTCCTCACTGAAACCCACATTCCTGTGCTCTGGATCAGTCTCATGTTGGTATCCCAGCTATCAGTCTGGGGAAGAAGAGCCCTTCGTTGTTCAGTTCAGCTATTTCTGTGGGTTTCAACAGCCTAGTCTGGACCCCTTTACCCATCATTCATTCTTCTCTTCAACTGGATTCCAGTTCAGTTCAGTAATTAGTTGTGGATGTCTGCTTCTACTTCCAGCAGCTGTCTGATGAAGGCTATAGGATGACATATAAGTCAATCATCAATCTCCTTAGGAGGGGAGGGCACTTAAGGCAGCCTCTCCTCTGTTGCTTAGATTGTTAGTTGGTGTCATCTTTGTAAATCTCCAGATATTTCCCTAGTGCCTGATTTCTCGGTAAACCTAAAATATGTCAATTATGGTATCTCCTTTCTTGTTTTCTTCTATTATTCCCCCTACTCAACCTTTCTGCTCCCTCATGTCCTCCTCACCCCTGCTCTTCTCCCATTCTTATTGTCCTAGCTCCCTTCTCCCTCCTCCGTTGCTCCCAAATTGCTCAGGAGATCTTGCCGCTTTCCCCTTCTCCAGGGGACCATATATGCCTCAATTAGTGTCCTCCTTGTCTATTAGCTTCTCTGGCAGTGTGGAGTGTATTCTGGCATTCCTTTACTCTATGTCTAAAATCCACATATGAGTGAGTACATACCACGTTAGCCTTTTTGTGATTGGGTTACCTTGCTCAGAATGGTTTCTTCTAATTCCATTTTCCAACAAATTTTAAGATTTCATTGTTTTTTTCTGCTGAGTAGTTCTCCATGTGTAAATTTACCACATTTTCTCTATTCATTCTTCGGTTGAGGGGCATCTAGTCTGCTTCCAGGTTCTGGCTATTACAAATAATGCTGCTATGAACATGTTTGAACAGATGTCCTTGTTATATGAATGTTCTTCTTTTGGGTACATGCCTAGGAGTGGAATTGGTGGATCTTGTGGTAGATTCATTCCCATTTTCTTGAGGAGTTGCCATACTGATTTCCAAAGTGGCTGTACAAGTTGGCACTCCCACCAGCAGTGGAGGAGTGTTCCCCTTTCTCCACATCCTCTCCAGTATAAACTATTATTGGTTTTTTTTTTATTTTAGCCATTCTAACAGGAGTAAGATGGTATCTCAGAGTTGTTTTGATTTGCATATCCCTGATGGCTAAGGATGTTGAACACTTTCTTATGTGTCATTCAGCCATTTTAGATTCCTCTATTGAGAATTGTCTATTTAGTTATGTACCCTACTTTTTAATTGGATTGTTTGGTGTTTTGGAAGATGGGAAAGGCTTTTTACATCACCTAGCTAATAATGTCCTTTTTCCACTAGGCAGACAGAAATTGTGTGACTTGACCATTTATTCTGGAGTTGTATCTTTTTCTGATTCTAGCCTAAAGAGGTACTTTTCCTTTCTTAATATTTTCTCATCTGCTTATTTAAGGCAGTGTCTTCCTGTGCGGCCCCAACTCCTCCCAAATGCACCATCTCATGTTTTCATGGGACTGACATTAGAGGGTGCTTGCTTCTCTGATTTTAATTTGTGTGTCTCAAGATTTCCACAGTGAAAACACTAGATAAATTGATATTCCAAATGTGAAAACTTACAAAGCCAGTTAGCCTTCAAGGTGGTAAATTCACTGAGTTTATTGACCAGAGTGTGTGCACTCTTGACAGATTCGGTCCAATATGAAGTTTTAAACTCACTCAAAATATTTTAAATAAATTAAGAATTAATGGGTTAGTGTTTCTGAGTGAAAATTAAATGTCAGTTGTTATAGTATAAACATATTTTTAATTTTATTCAAGTTTTTCATACATTTTTATCATTACAATAGAATTTTAATGCACTTAAATGTAAACAGGAAAATGAGATGTTAATTAAATACTATTTCTTGCTTGACTGTATAGTATGTTTTTCTTGAATGAAATATAAATTTAAATTACCTGTTTTTAATTTCAAAAGATAACATAAAATCCAAGAAGTATTGGTAATTGTAAATATATTGATGATATAGATTTGAAAACTCAAAATGAAAAACACTAACAGTAAACACAAATAATCTAATTTAAAAAATGGATGAATATAAAACTTAATAAAGAAAAGACATGCTAATGATAATATAGTAAATATGCAAAATAAGTATTTCGTATTATGAAAGAGAAACTGACAGACATATATTGTAACAAAATTAAAAACTTTCAATAGAAAAAATTTGAATTCCTTCTAACATTTAACCTTAAGATAATCCACATAATACTCAAGCTTTTAAACAATAGAAAATGAAACTTCAAGCATTATTGATTAAAGAGTGATGTATGTTTCTTATAAGTAACACAGGAAGTGATGTTGATTATGCAACAATCATTTATATAGAAACAAGCTATTTCTACATAATCCAATCTGTGGTTTCTAAAACTCTAGCCCCTTAGAAATATGATTATCATTAAAAGAACATGATACTGTTATGGCTTTGGATTCAGATATAAGATTAAGTAGAAAGCCTGATTATGGTGACTAATTGCCAATTTTAAATGTAAAATGGCTCCTTTTAATTTGAAGTGGCAAAGACAAGTATGCTTTTATTGGAAAGTAATGGGTGATAAAATTAAACAAACAAAACCCTGGATCTAAATTAATTTCATAAATTGTTGCTCCTTTGGTAGTTTCAAGGTAATCATTGGGAATCTGTAATGGATAAGTAAAGGAACAGTGTTATTTCATTGAGTGAAAATGCAAAAATGATAGACCATTTCTTGTGCAATTATCATGACCATTTGCATTCACTGGGGAACTTATTATAATACAGATTCATTGGGGCTGTTTTGCAGCTCAGATTTCCAAATTCAAGTGAGTCAAATTAACAAAAAGAAGCAACATTGAATTCTTTGGTACTTCTTCTGCATATCTATTCTGCAGCATAGGCAAACTACATATTTGTTTCTTTTTTAAATCATTTATCTTATAAAAATGAAAGTAATGTATTCTCAAGAGTCTTTTTCTTTACGTTCATGTTTTATCTATTTTTAGAAGGATAATGGACTCTTGAGTTCATGTAATTCTATATTCCAAACAGCAAGAAACTTTAAAGTAGCAATTGTTCACCATTAATAATATTTCCCAAGATATCTAATGCAACAGAGGACAAAATAGCTGCCCTCCAGTGATTTCAATTTATCCAATTCCCCAGCACTGTGTCTGCCCACACAGTGACAGATTACAGTTTCTTTTTCTCCATTTTCAGAAGAGCTAAGCCAATTGTTTTCAATCATTTTCCTCCACCAGCTCCATCACTTAAAGCACTTCAGAGTAGTTCCTGAAGTAATTCTATACTTAAATACTTATTCACCACTCCCATCATACAAACCAATCAATAGAGAGAGAGCAAGATTTTTCTTTACATGAGGATACTTTCGTTGGTTGTTCTCTTTAAAAATATATATATATAATATATATATTATATATATATATATATATATATATTCTAACAAGAAATATGTAGTTTCTTAATCTTAGGGGCCACTGAATTTCTGTGCCTATCAGACTAGTGGTTATAACATATTAATGATGTTATGGTCACCTTAAGATACTTACAGGGAACAGTTGTGTGGCATGCACAAACTATAATTAAACTAATGATACTTTAACTGTTAATATGACCTATTTAGCTTTGCTTTTAGTTTTATGTGATTCTCATCTCCCAAATTAGATGTTACCTGAGTTCTTACTGTTGAATAAAATTTATGAATATTTATATGACAGGCAGAGAAAATTCAAAATCTATAATTCAATGGCTTTTGAATGTCCATGTGAACAGAGAATTAAAGATTACACAATCTTCTAAATGGAATGAATTACTCAAAACACAGGGTTACCTTTCACAAGACTTACATGAAACAAATTTCAAGTTTAAACTTGGGTGTCATCCCTAATCTCATGAAAATGTTTCAAATTTAAAAAAAAAAATTCTGAAAATGTCTAGGCTTGAGCATTTTGGAAAAGTGGTTCTCAGCCTGAATATATTTTCCACATGATCTCTCCTTTTTCTTCAGCTAGGAACCAGTCAGCTGTCCTTCATTCAATAATCATCATATTTCAAACATGATTTCTCTTGCATGTAATCCCTTGGAATCATCTTTACCTAAAAGTCCATTACTACCTATTCCTGGATTCTACATTTGCACAGCAGAAAATTTCTGGCTTGCATTAACCATTTGCCCTCTCAGATGCAGTCACAAAGTATGTGCCTATAGATGCTTATTTTGTAAACTGATGGTATCATGAATTTTGCATATACTCTCTATTTCTGAAGCTCTCTTGATTCTTTAAAATGTGTCTAGATGTGGATTTTTGAAATTCTTTTATACTAATATTTTTCTGGATCCCGCAATCTATGTCTTTTCCTTTTATTGTATTGAGATTTCTTTTATTGCATTTGTATATATGTGTGTGTTTAGACATATGTGTATTTTATTTACATTACTAGTGCTTGAACCTGGGCCCTATGTATGCTGATCTATTATCCTTATAGGAATTATAGCTCTTTGATTTTTGCATTTTATGTTGTAATAAGATGTTCATCTCTCCTGTCCTCCTCTCTGCTCCTCTTTTCCCCTTCTCTTTCTCCTAACTCCCTCTCCACTCCATCCATGTTTCCAATATACTCAGGAGATCTTATGCCTTTTCCCTTCTCCAAGGGACCATGTATGTCTCTCTTAGGGTCCTCCTTGTTTCCTAGCTTTTTTGTCTGTGTGGAATGTAGACTAGTCATACTTTGCTCTATGTCTAAAATCCATTTATGAGTGAGTACATACCATATTTGTCTTTTTGTGATTGGGTTGCCTCATTCAGGATGGTTTCTTCTAGTTCCATTTACCTGGGATTTCAAGGTTTCATGTTTTTGTTTGTTTGTTTCCCACAGAGTAGTTGATTCAGGGGATGAACAAAGGAGATCAAGAAAAATAATACCATAATATAGGGAGCCAATATAGGTTTAAAGAGAAATCTGTCACTAGGGAAATGTCCAGAGATCTACAAGGATGACTCCCAATAACAATCTGAGCAATAGTGGAGAAGCTACCTTAAATGCCTTTCCCCAATAATAAGATTGATGATTTGATAACTACCTTATATGCCATCCAAGAGCCTTCATCCAGTAGCTGATGAAAGCAGAAGAAGACACCCACAGGTAAACACTGAGCTGAACTCCTGGAATCCAATTTCAGAGAGGGAGGAGTCATGAGCAAAGGGGTCTATACCAGGCTGGTGCAAAACACATAGACAGCTGACCTGAACAAGGGGGAGCTCATGGACCCCATACTGATAGCTGGGAAGCCAGCATCAGACCACCTGAAAGTGGTAAATTTAGAGGTCTGGGCAATCTCTGGGGCCTCGGGTAGTGGATCAGTATTTATCCCTGGTATACAAATGGACCTTGGAGCCCAATCCACATAGAGGGATACTCTCTCAGCCTAGACACCTATGGGAGGGTCTAGGCCCTGTTCCAAATGATATGACAGACTTTGAAGATCCCACATAGAAGGCCTTACCCTCCCTGGGGAACAGAAAGTGTACAGGATATGGGGTCAGTGTGGGGCAGGGGAGGAGGGGAGGGAGAGGGAACTGAGATTGACATGTAAAAAAACAAGCTTGTTTATAATTTAAATTTAAACAAAATCTGAAAGAACAAAAAGAAGTTGCTTGAATGCCAAAGCTTGTCTTGCAATTCAGTCTTTAACCCAGGTTAGTGCTGAACTTGTAACCCTTTTATCCTCTTACTTCTAAGCAATTAAGATTACAGTTCTCTGCCACTGAGCTTTGCAGTCTTGAGAACATTTTACATATGATATGTTAGAATACATTCTATATTTTGAGGAGGGCAAGTGTTTTTTATCAAGTGCCTTTTTTGTTTCTGATTTTTATGTTTTATTTAAATTATAAACAAGCTTGTTTTACATGTCAATCTCAGTTTCTTCTCCCTCCCCTCCTCCCCAGCCCCACACTGACCCCATATCCTGTACACTTTCTGCTCCTCAGGGAGGGTAAGGCCTTCTATGTGGGATCTTCAAAGTCTGTCACATCATTTTGGAAAGGGCCTATGCCCTCCCATATGTGTCTATGCTGAGAGAGTATCCCTCTATGTGGAGTGGGTTCCCAAAATCCATTTGTGCATTTTTAAATCACATTAGAATACCAGCTTCTTAGTATTTCCTCAGATATAACCACTCACATATGTAAAAAAATTAACATTATATACTATACAATGAATATAGATATTTTTATTTCAGGCAATCAAAACTTTGAACAAAAGACTTATATACATGTATATATATGTATCTGGTATCTGTATATGTGTACACTGAACATAGACAGGTATTGTGTTAAAGAGGTCATAGCATGCAAATTCTATGAATTGGTATGTAAATTTTCCATGTTTTATTTTTATAATGTATGCAAAAAATATAATTTTTGATCATGCAACTCACATCTTGCTAATGTAACATGGTTTTGTCTTTCACATTCAAGGTTTATAATATAATGAGGTATGAGTAAAGAAAAGCAGCAGAAAATCCATGCACATAAAATGATCCTTTCAGTAGCTTTGCTAATACATTCTTGTACTTGTGCAGTGTTTAAGGATATTAAATATGTGTTTTCAAGCAAGAAATGTGATATACAAATGATACTGTCTGTAAAATCAGTTTACAAATGTCAGTAAAAAATATTTTCTTATGGCATATTTCAAGATGCATTATTTCAGCCCTTATTGTATGATACCTTTATGGATAAATTATAATGTTTATTATAATGATGGCTAAAAGTTTTTCTTTACCTGCTAGAAAACCGAGAGGAAAAGATGCAAAGGAAACTTTTGTCTTAGAGGTAAAATTTTGTCCAATGAACTTTAACCTGTAAAGGATTATAAAATTTAAGTTAGTGAAATCGAAAACTGAAAGATAATCTTCTCTTATTGTGAAAATGTGGAACCATAACAAATCATTTCAGAGAGCTGTCCTCAATGTGTGGAGTAACATGAACTAATTTCTCTGCCTTATAAGTACAAATCACTCCTCATCGAAACTTCATGAAGAAGAGATACAAATTTTTGTATGCTTTGGAATTCTGAGACTGACTTTATACTCAGACAGGATAGAAAAACAAAAGTGATATCCAGTTTCTTTGACATTAGATCATGAAGAACTAAAAGTTGGCAATAGGGCACATGGATAATGAAAGCATCCGTAAGGTGTTGTTTTCATAGTTCAACTCATGCTCAGATTTTTCTTCATTATTCATAGTAGATAATCAAATTCAACTTTTTAGGTATTTAAGTAGTGTAAAAAATACAAAAATGAATTAATGGCTAAAATATAAACAATGAAGCTGGTCTTTCTAACTGTACAGATGCTTAGTTAGATCCCTAGCGTTGGTGTTTGAGAGGTGTAATGAAGCCAGCCCCTTGATATTTTATTTTTGAGATAAGTAGATTAATTTTTTTGTTTGAAATAGAACAAAAAGAACCCTCAAAGTCTTATCTTTTTGTCATTGAAGAATGTAAAGTTACCTGTAGAATACAGTTTCCCTATATTACTATAAATACTATATGAACTTTCTTTTCTCTCACTTTCTTTTCAAGGCCATTATTCAACCTCCAGGTGTTTCTCCTGCTTTCTTTTTTAGGACACTACAGACTTCTCTGAATGTACATTTTCAATAAATGTACTGACTTTGATGTGATATCCTATTTCAGGTTATACATTTTTTCAAAACATTTTAAATTTTCATATATTTTCTAGTAAACTAAGTGTCTATTTAATTACAATTTATATGAGATAAAAGTGATAAAACTCACAATTATATTCATTTTGAAAATGGGTCACTATGTGTATGATCTAGTGTATAATAAAAAACATGATTAAAATGCTAACTGATGTGACCTTGTGGCACAGATCATAGGGATTTTGAATGTTCTTGGGTGTGTAGAAAAAAGATTCTAGTTAAAAATTCAACAATACGTATTTTGAAAACTCTTACAATATATAATTGGCAGAGAAAAATGTCCATTGCTCTTTTGGAAGGAATATTATAGTTCTATATTCTAGGAAAAGAAAGACAAACTGAACTATATAATATATATATATATATATATATATATATATTAAATATAAACATAATCTACTCAGTTTTCATAAAGTTAAAAGTATGTATATGATTCTACTTGGCATTGGATAGCCAGTACAGGGAATTTATCTTCCCTATAGAATCTATTTCTGCTTCTATTAATATTCTGTTGTTCCCTATAGCTCCTTATCCAGAGTTGGGGCTTGGTGAGTTTCCCACATCTACATTAGCTTATGACATTATCCTATCTTCTCTAGGCAGCCATAGTGTTGACCTATCTTGAGTGTAGTTTCCCTGAGATTTTAGGATGCATAAACTCAAAGCAGACTTATTGTTCCTTTAAAATATATTTGTCCCTATTTTATGTTAATTCCTCAAGTTGAGGTGCAGGAGTGATTACATGATTACTTGTTCTTTGCATTTTGGTTGGTTTTAGTTTTCTGTAATGGTCTTTTGCAAAGAGAAGTCTCCTTTATGAGAGTGACACCTATACTTTCTGTGAGCATAAGGATAAACATTTATTTCCTTGAATAATTATTTAAACAACAACAATAAAATATCCAACAACCTGTGAGGTTCAAATGCTGAAAGTCTGATATGTACACATCTTTTTCTCTGTCTTACTTTTACAATTTTTTCCTATGACAGTACTTTGCCCTTACAATTTTTTTCTTTGTTTTATGATTTGTTGTTTGTCTTTGTTCTCATCTTGATTATATTTTATAGTTTTTCTCTCTTTTTTTTTGATTTTTTGAGACAGGGTTTCTAGTTTTTCTCTCTTAAATGAAATTAATTTACTTGAGGTTACTCTTGGGCTGCCTATAGAAAAATATGTAGAAATGTCTAAATATCTTCATTCATTGTGAAGAGTTTTAGAATAAAAGCTGCATATTAATCTAAATGCACTAATTACATATCATTACTTTAAGATTCAGATTATCTTAATTTGTCTTTAATATGCACATTGATAGAAAATGAAGTGTTGTTTCTCTCCTGGATAATTTTATGTGTGTGTGTGTGTGTCCTTAAGCATTATGTTTTTGATTCCTTGCTGATTTGTGGTGTGAGATTTCCACTTTTTTGGGCAGTAGCTATTTCTTGATATTTGAGGAAACAATATCCAAATGTAATACAAGTGAGTTGCATGTTTTTACTCACTATTAATATCCTCACAGAAGATCATAGTATAGTTAATCCTCACATTTGTCAGAGCACAAGATCATGTGTAAATGGATCTTTATATTCCAAATATCTACAGATTATCTACAGTCACTTATTTATTATTGTTAGTAAAATCTATTCTCTATTCCATAAACTCTCCAAGTGTGGCTTTAATTGGGGCATTGTGCACAGACTCTGTCACATCCCTTGACTGTTTTTCTTGGCTATTTTCTCTAAATCAAGGGTTCTGATGAAGGGCATTGTTCTATAGAAGCCTAAACTATGTTTATTAAGTGGGTAACTGGCACTAAAATTGTATGGCAGTTTTTGTCTCTGAGAGCAATTTTTGAAATTGAAATAATTTTTAAATGCTATGTTTATTTTTCTTAACTGAAAATTCCTGCTAATTCTCCCTTTACCAAAATGTCCGATGACAGCCTGACATCTGTTAAGGAGAAATAATTGAATAAATATTTATGAATAAATGAAAGCAGATTCTTAATGAATGAATGCCTACACTTTGGCAGAATGCAGTAATTGTGATATACTCCAAAACTGTGCCTATCCCTCAAATTTTTAATTTTAGTTTGAGTTATAACTGTTTTTATTAATCTTCTTTTAAGAAGAGAGGTTAATAAATTATTCAGAATATTATTGCACAAAGATAAACACTGCCAGTTTCTATTAGAAATTTGTAGGAAAAAGTTACCTTATAGGTCCAAAGAAGAAGATTTGCGTCCAAGTATGAGTTATATGAGCTCCAGCACAGAGAAATATAGCTGTCATAAATAGTAGCTGTTTCTTGCAAAAATGAACCTTTTGAATCTTTGGTGTATTAAGGGTTTCAGAAAGTGTTTTTTTGGCTAGTTAAACTGTAATTCACATTGTTATTTTGCTATTGTTCTTGCTCAACCATACACATACAGATATTTTCTCCATGGGTCAAACATATAGCCAAATACATGGAATTCATAATATCAATTTTATTTTTTCCTTTAGACCTCAGTATTCAATATTCTTCTTAGAAAACAGTCAATATCACCTTTTAAGCTGTTACTTTGATTTTATTGACTTTTTCAACTTACACAGCAAAAAAAGAGTGAGTATCAAATCAAGCGTGTTATTGGAAGCATCAAGAGCAAGCTCCCCTGAGAAGCCTGTATTCACGAAAGGAGACTGAACTGTCTTTTATTTTTTTGTCTAAGTAGCACCATCCCTCTTAATGCCCTTGCTTAAATCTCCATTATAAGGTCTGGAAGAAGCATCCAACTTCTTCCAGAAGGTAGGGTATATTCTTCTTTAAACCAAATACTTTTACATAATAAAGAATATTGAGAACTCTATTAGAGTAATATAGATAATCACCATTACACAAGACTTGATATGAAGTAATAATTCCCTAATACTTAATATTGATCCACATATAATTCTGTAAAGCCTTTGAAATTCTTTCTCATAGGTTTATAAAGGGATTCGATCTACAATATTTCATGCTGTGCTTGTATTTACTGGGTAATTATATCCTTTGTCCTTTTATCGCCAGCAATCTCAGCAGCAGTAAAACTGTTACTGACTTTCTGTGATTTCAAATTAGTTACTTCTGTATGGCATTTATTACATCCTGGGCCAATTCAATTATTTCCTGTTTGTGTCAATTAAGTTAGACCTGCATTGACTGTATTTCTTGAGGACTGTATATTAGATTTCATTCACGTTAAATGTATTTCATGACATTTTCCTAAGTAATGCAATTCTCTTTTTTCCTTCCTCATAAAGCTTTTGTTGGATTCCCATGTTTTTCCTGATGCCAAGTTGTGTTGTGGATCTTGTGCTATCAAAAAAAGTAATCTGCTGATGTCCATAACTAATCTATTACAGGATGCTGTGACAGTGATAATTTTACAACATTGCCTATTTTTTGCCTTTTACTCATGGCATCTATTCCCTGGTAAGCCACCTGAAATGAAGGTAAAATTAAAATAACTGGTTTAAAAAAACAGTGTCTTCAATGGAAGTTCTTTCCTTTGTCAGTCTCTTAAGCAAGCTCTATGTTTTTAACCTTTGGTGAAACTACTTTGGAAGTCATTGGAGTTATCATGACTAAAATTATGCATTAAAGCATGACAATGAGGAGTCTAGGTCAAGTTTTCTGGTGCCTAATAATGCAGAAAGAATAAATACATCTGTGGTTTTGCTTCTTACCTCTGCTTTACCATTTGCAACATGCATCTGTCCTGTTTTATGTTATAGTTCCCCTTCAATAAGTTAGAAACATGTGCAACAAAAAAGGGAGTAGGAAAATGAGACAATTTCTTTTCTAGATTCATCTGAAAAGCATAAGGAATGAAACTGATCATTGCAGATATGGCTGCAGAGATGTACCCAGAGCAAGTAGATGCAAGGAGAATGGCTGATATGTTAGTAAACAATTGATTTAAAGTGACTCTGAAAACTATACAATAATGTGGTTAGAAGTGGTAAGAAGTCATCTTAACTGGTATCCAATAGAGTTGAGAAGGAATGATCATTGTTGTTGTAAAGATCAACAGGAGACAAAAAGTTTAGTTATGCAAACTTGCATATTGGATTCAATAATTTATTTAAAAATATTACAATCCTAAGAAAGTTTTGTTGTTGTTGTTTTTTTTCAAGTTCACATAGTAACAGATAGAAGGTTAGCTAATTAATACAAAGATTTCAGTGACTGTTTTTGAGATATGGAAATTGAAGTTTTCCTTTAAATATAAACAAAGTAACAATATTATGGAGCTGGCAGGCAATAGAAATAGTGTTCATGTGTGGTTTCTTACCTTCTAAAATACATTTTATTTGCTATTTTATTTTATTGACTATAAATCTTCATATTTAATTCCTTAACCATTGAACCTATACAGTGATTGAATTATGTATAACCTAGTACAGATATATTCAATAATTTACCATTGACTAAAAGTTGGAAAGCCAAAACATCTAACTTAATTTTTGAACTTATAAAATGAATTAATTTGTCTGTTAGGGAATACAAGATGATCTTTCACCAAAATGGGCTTGCCTCATAATCCTGACAACCTGAGTTTGTTTCCCAGATCCCATGTAAACTTAGAAAACAAAAACAACAAACAAACAAACAAACAACAAAAAGACTGACTCTGCAGTTATTGTCTGATCTCCACACTAAGGCCTGATGTGAAGCACAACTGCTCACCCCCACACATATACCATACATACAAATGCCCAAAATAGTAATAAATAAAATTAAAATAATCTCCTATGAAAACAATATAAAATGCAGTAGGACTTAAATAAATGATATCATATATTTAGCAAAAGGATCTTCACTTTTCATTTTATCCAACACTGCTTCCCAAGTATTGGGATTAAAGGTATGCACCATCTCCACCAGGCTTGGCTTTGCTGTATATTGACAAGTCTGGTGGTGATGGTGCATACCTTTAATCCCAACACTTGGGAAGCAGAGTTACGAGGATCTGTGTGAGTTTGAGGCCAGCCTGGTCTACAAAGCTATACAGAAAAATCCAATCTTGAAAACAACAAACAAACAAACAAGAAAACAGCAAAGACAAAAGAAAGATAAATTTAAATAGTATCATTTCTACTGTAATGCTTGTTAGGAAGATGTGATCTCCCCACACAGAACAGACACATGTGTGAATCTTGGGCTCCCTATGTGAGATTTTGATACAAATTAACCTTAGTTGAAAGTACATCAATAATATTGTACAGGGTTATTTTGGCTATCCTGGGTCTATGTTTCTCCATATAAAGTTGAGAACTGTTCTTTCAAGGTCAGTGAACAATTGCGTTGGGATTTTGATGGGAATTGAATTGAATCTGTAGATTGTTTTTTGGCAAGATTGCCATTTTTACTATGTTGATCCTGCCTATTTAATAGCACGGGAGATCTTTCCATTTTCTGGTATCTTATTTAATTTCTTTCTTTAGAGACTCGAAATTCTTATGGTACAGGTCTTTCACTTTTTTGGTTAGTGTTACTCCAAGGTATTTTCTGTTGTTTGTGGCAATTGTAAAGGGTGATGCTTCTCTGATTTCTTTCTCCACCATGTGTCATCCGAATATAGTAGGGCTACAGATTCTTTTGAGTTAATCTTGTATCCTGCCACTTTGCTGAAGGTGTTTATCAGCTGTAGGAGTTCCCTGGTAGTGTTTTTGAGTCACTTATGTAGACTACCTTATCATCTGCAAATAGAGAGAGTTTGACTTCTTCTTTTCCAATTTGTATTCCCTTGATCTCCTTTTGTTGTCTCATTGCTCTAGCTAGAACTTCAAGGACAATATTGAAGAGCTATAGAGAGAGTGGACAGCCTTGTCTTGTCCCTGATTTTAGAAGAATTGCATTGAGTTTCTCTCCTATAATTTCATGTTGGCTGTCGGCTTGCTTTTATTATGTTGAGGTATTTTCATGTTATCCCTGATTTCTCCAGGACCTTTATCATGAAGGGATGTTGGATTTTGTCAAAGGCTTTTTCGGCATCTAGTGAGATGATCATGTGATATTTTTCCTCAGTCTGTTTATATGGTTGATTACATTGATGGATTTTCATATGTTGAACCAACCTTGCATCCTTGGGATAAAGCCTACTTGATTGGGATGGATGATTTCTCCGATGTGTTCTTGGATTTCATTTGCCAATATTTTACTGAGAATTTTTGCATCAATGTTCATGAGGGATATTGGTCTGTAGTTCTCTTTCTTAGTTGTGTATTGTGTGGCTTGGGTATCAAGGTTATTGAACCCTGTAAAAAGAGTTTGGTAATGACCCTTCTGCTTATTTTGTGTGAAATACTTTGAGAATTGGTATTAGCTGTACTTTGAATTTCTGGTAGAATTCTGCACTGAAGCCATCTGGCCCTAGGGATTTTTTTTAGTAGGGAGGCTTCTAATGACTGCTTCAATTTCATTAGAGGTTATAGGTCTATTTAAGTTGCTTATCTATTCTTGATTTAATTTTGGTAAGTGAAATATGTCCAGAAAATTGTCCATTTCCTTTAGATTTTCAAATTTTGAGCAATATAGTTTTTCAAAGTATGACCTGATGATTCTCTGGATTTCCTCTGTGTCTGATGTTATGACCCCTTTTCATTCCTGATTTTATTAATTTGCATGTTCACTCTTTGTTGTTTGGTAAGTTTGGATAAAGGTTTGTCTACCTTGTTGATTTTCTCAAAGAGCTCTGATGGGGAATGTACTGTGTATGTTTATCTTATTGATTGTTTAATAAAATACTGCTTGGCCAATGACTAGGATTCCTCATCTGTTAGCTCAGTCTTAACTACCATAAATCTAAATATGTTATAAGACACAATATGATCCACAGCAAGGAGGGACGCCAATAAGGCGTCCAATTAGATAAGTCTTATAACATATATAGATTTATGATAGTTAAGACTAAGCTAACAAATGAGGAATCTTAGTCATTGGCCAAGCAGCTTTAAACCTAATCAAGTTTTTGTGTATTCATTTGGGCCTAACTCGGGCGGGCAACCAGTGTAAAGATCACATGTGACAGGGGGGCTCAGGCAGCTTTTGGCAGAAAGATTTATCGTAACAGCGCTCTATTACAGAACTATAGTCCTGAAAACAACTTGGTATTGGCACAAAAATAGACAGGTAGACCAATGAATAGAGTTGAAATCCCTGATATTAACCCACACACCTACTAACAGCTTATTTTTGACAAACAATCCAAATCTATATGCTGGAACAAAGAGAACATCTTCAACAAATGGTGCTCACATAACTGGATGCAAACATGTAGAAGACTACAGATAGACCTAAGCCTTTCACCCTGCACAAAACTTAAGTTGAAATGGATCAGAGACCTCAACATAAACCCAGCCACACTGAACATATTAGAAGAAAAAATGGGAAGTACCCTTGAATTAATTGGTACAGAAGGCTGCTTCCTGAGCATAACACCAGCAGCACAGACATTGAGATCAACAATTAATAAATAGGACCTCCTGAAACTAAGAATCTTCTGTAAGGCAAAGGACACAGTAAGCAAGACAATACAACAGGCCACAGACTGAGAAAAAATATTCACCAACACCATATCTGACAGAGGGCTGATCTCCTAAATTTACAAAGAACTCAGGAAGCTAGTCTCGAAAACACCAAATAATCCAATTAAAAAATGGGGCACAGAACTAAATAGACAATTATAAATAGAGGAATCAAAAATGGCTGAAAGACACATAAGAAAGTGTTCAACATCCTTAGCCATCAGGGAAATGCAAATCAAACCAAATCTGAGATACCATCTTACTCCTGTTAGAATGGCTAAAATCAAAAACACCAATGACAGTTTATACTGCAGAAGATCCAGAGAAAGAGGAATACTCCTCCACTGCTGGTGCGAGTGCCAACTTGTACAGCCACTTTGGAAATCAGTATGGCAACTCCTCAAGAAAATGGGAATGAATCTACCACAAGATCCACCAATTCCAATCCTAGGCATGTACCGAAAAGAAGAACATTCATATAACAAGGACATCTGTTCAAACATGTTCATAGCAGCATTATTTGTAATAGCCAGAACCTGGAAGCAGACTAGATGCCCCTCAACCGAAGAATGGATAGAGAAAATGTGGTACATTTACACAATGGAGTACTACTACAGAAAAAAAACAATGGAATCTTGGAATTTGCAGGAAAATGGATGGAACTTGAAGAAACCACTCTGAGTGAGGTAACCCAAACACAAAAAGACAAACATGATATGTACTCACTCATATGTGGACCTGCTTTATGATACATAGTAGGGACCGTGCTTTATCAGAGCTGTTTTTAATGATGTTGCTCAGAATGGTTTCCTTCCAGATGATGACTGAGAAAGTAATTTAAAAAAAATGGTGCCAGGTACCACAAGAGTAACAGAACCGTGCTGTTTTCTGGGATTTTGTTTTTTACTTTATTTTTCTTGTTTTTCTTTCTTTTTTTTTTTAAATATTGAAAAAGTATCCCAGTTTACCATGTTGAGTTGGCATTGTACAGAAATTAAGAGCCATATTGGTCTAGAAAGGTTGAACTTAATTGTTTCCATTTGTACAGGAGTAACGCACTGTATTAAATATGTTTTTTTTTAACACTTTGTGACCAAGATAATTTGGGGATGTTTAAACCATTGAATGCTACCAAAGATGACTTTAATGTGCTTTTGAATATGTTTATAGTAAATTATATAAAATTCTTTGAATTGCATAGAGTATATTTTCAGAAATTAACATACTTTTTCTAATTAAATGTAATATTGATGTAAGTTCAAAGAAATACGACCTTGAAATTTAAGATATTATTAAAATGGTTGTTATCTAAAGAAATTTCAATGTTTAATCTTGTTCAGCATAATTCCATATTGATTCTTTGGGAATTCACACCATGCACTTCAATCCCACTCACCTCTCAGTCCCTCTATATCTGCCCCCCTGCAGCATGCCACCCATATTAGTTAAAAACAAAACAAAACAAAACAAAACAAAAAAAAAAACAAAAAAACCACCTCATTCCTCTGTCCTTCCAATGCCTCTTCATTCATCCTAATGACATTGGGAGCTACAGTGTTTAATATTTTTTCAAAGCTGTAGTTTTTATACAGTAGTGACATATGTACAGCTGTCTGGGATATAAAGTTAAATCGCTGTGTATATATTTACTACTGATACTACTGATTGATTCTGAAAATTTATAACAATAAAACAACACAAAGTAGGAACTCCAAAGCAGCATAGCTTCTTATGGAACAAAATAGAAAATGAAGTATGTCACTTGAAATGGTGGAAAATGAGTACACATATACTTTAGGCAGCACAATTTAGACTCAAGTGTCTAGAAATCAAATAATTCACTGGGAATCACTTCAAATGATTTATTTTGCCTTTATCACTATACACATGCTATGTAAACATTTTAGTTACTTAAATTTAAACTTAAATGTGTCCCTTATCAGTACCAAGGACTCTGAATATATAACCTGTAAGTACAGTGCATAATTAACTTTTAAATATAGAGTGTTTGGCTTTTTAGAATGTCTAAAACTCACTACACATTCTTAGCATAAGATATTTCCTTTTGTGACAATAAAGTAATTTTGAATTTCATAAATTCCCAATATTTCAAAGAGTGGCTTTAAGATCTGTTATTACCCCTGTTTCAAAGCAGATAACTATATCTTAGAGAACTGTTCAAAGAGTGTTTTTGTTTTTTTCAAAGAAGCATATTTCTATTTTTTCAACTGACATTTCTTGCCTTAATTAGCATACTGAAATCCCTTGAAACAAATGGGAAGGGACATATGTGGAGGGAATGAGAAGACATGAGAGAGAGGGAACTGGGATTGGTATGTAAAATAAGATTGCTTTTTAATTTAAATAAAAAAGTTAATAAGAAGAAGCAATCTTTATAAGTGGAAGAGTAAAAGTTTTGCCTTGTTCTCAGACTTTCATATAAGGTTTATAAAGTGTGTTCCATGTACCCACAGGATTAAGATCTTCTGTGGTGTCTAGTGAATCTGCCTATGGGAAATCGAAAATTTAACTACATAAAAGTGACAAATTCTGGAAAACCCACTTTAAAAGAATGAAGATAAAATTTTATTCTGACAAGGAATTTTTGACTAATATAAGTTATGCAACCTCAGCAAACTTGTTCTAAAGAAGATCTACAGTTTATAACCTTTAACCTTTGTTAGCATGTATAATTGTTCACCCATGATATAAAAAGATTGTGAATGATGTGTTGATAATGAGTGACCACATCTAAAATATCACAAAATAAACCTCAACTTAAATTCTTGACTACATATGGAAATAAACATATGAAAAATACAAGCTTAGTGTTGTTGTCACATTGCTACATCAAAAAGGAATATTAAATTTTAAGATCTCAACTGCTAAAGTTATGTGAAAATACTAAGGCTTATTTGTGAATATATTGATGGATTGTCACAGAAGCATGACATGTGGCTTCCTTTAGTTTGCTAGTGATCCCTTGCTGGTTGACTTTATTTCACTATTCATAAAAGGAGATGTGCCAAACAAAATCTCCAGTCTGAAAGGAACCCCAACCAAAGCCAAGGTCACAAGCTTGAGTTATATGATGTCACCTTCTGAAAAACCACAGAATTCAACACTAGTTGGACCTATAGAAAAATTCAATTAAATTTGTGTGTCTAGCACAATGCTATGGGTCAATTTTTTCAGATAAGTAGTTAGACTACTTTTCCATATTGCCATAGAAGCATTTCAATTTTACTATCCAGAGACTCCGTCACACAGAAAACTGGTTGAAAGCTTTCACAAACTTCAAATAAATCCTATTATAAAATATGTAAAGATCTCTAAAATGTGCTGTCATATCTTAAAAATTGGAAAATGACAAAGAAAAACCAGTTAGTATACAATATTATTTACATTAAAAGCTACATTTTTCATATAATCAATACTAAAGTAATTTGTTTACATTTACCTACATAATTCTGAAGGAAGTATATAATTTTAAAGGTTTAATGCCTTATTGCCTACACTATATATATATATATATATATATATATATATATATATATTCTCTCTCTCAATCTGGTATTTTCCTGAGAATCTCGTTTCTCAACAGGTTGAGTGTCCTTTTTCTTTCCCCTTATTCAAAGTGTGCATCTCTAAGAGAACCTTCCCAAATGAAGGCTTATTGCTGCTTTTATTTTCCTCCTTTGTTAGCAGCAAGAGGCACACTAGGTGTCTGCAAGGAACAGCAGGTGATACTACCTGTTTTTGCAACAGGAGAGGCACCTATTGGTAGAGTAGATGGTGCTCCTGTTTTTCCAGTGGTAGAGGACTCTATTGTTACAGTAGATGCAGCACCTGTTGTTAGAGTAGTCAGTGCTCCCTGCTCCCAGTGTGAGAGGCCCCTTTTGTTGCACTTGGCTTTATCCCCTGTAGTTAAAGTAAATGAAGCTCCTGTTGTTACAGCAGACATTGCCCCAGATTGTTACAGTAGGTGATGTTCACTATTATTAAAGTAGGTGATGACCCCTCTTGTTACAGTAAGTGATGCCCCTTATAGTTACAGTAGGATGCCTCCTATTTTCATAGTAAGTGATGCCTGATTGTTAACATCGATGATTGCCCCCCCCCCCCGTTAAAGTAGGGTATTTGCCCTATCATCACACCAAGTGATGACCCCTGTGGTTACAGTTGGGCTGTCCCTGTTACTACAGTAGATGATGACTTCTATTATTACAGTACTAATGACTCCTATGGTTACATTTTCCTTGCTGGTAACTGACACAAACATGTATCCGGGCCCTTGGCCCTTTACCAGAAGTGTTACAAATTTAAGGAGGCCTGGGATTTTTCTCCCTAACTTCTTCACAATGTTAACTCCACAGGTCTCTGAATGAAAGTATTATGAAAGTATTATGGTGAACAAGGCCTTCAGGATCTGATGTTTTGACCTTTATGGCTTTATAGCTATTGATCTTTCTTTAGTTCTCTCTCTCTCTCTCTCTCTCTCTCTCTCTCTCTCTCTCTCTCTCTGTCTGTCTGTCTTAATCTCTCTCTCTCTCTCTCTCTCTCTCTCTCTGTGTGTGTGTATGTGTGTGTGTATGTATGTATGTGTGTGTATGTATGTATGTACGTACGTATGTATGTATGTATGTATGTATGTATGTATGTATGTATGTATGTGTCTGTGTCTGTCTCTGACCTTCATGCCTTGGCTGCTCTCAATAGTCTTAACTGTTTCTTTACAACTTAAGTACCACCGCAAGGATGCACTGAAATCCTTCCCTTTGCTGTGATTGCTTTTGAAACTTAAGTGAGAACCTGGTCCTGTTGTTACTAAAGATTCATGCCAAACTGCTCTGGAAATACATGGCAAATATCCAGAATCATTCAGTGTGGGTACCTGCTACTTAGGGCAAGGACATCAGGTGGCTTGTGTCTCTAGAGGATATGCTGGTATCACATCTACTTCTACTTCAAATGTCCTGAAGGCCACCTTATTGCTATTACAGCTTGGTGGTACAGCTGTTCTTTTCGGACCACACAGAGCCATTTATTTTGAACACTAACAGCCTTGTTTTAAGATAATCATAACTTTGCCACCAAGCACTGTCTCTGAGACCCCATAGTAGACCAATGGCAACCTTGAGTCTTAACAATAATCCCAATGGTTACTCTTCTAGCACATGTGAAAATGTATATCAGCTAGCTTTCCAAGGCAGAAACAAGAGTAAAAGCCACATATAGTTCTTCAAGTTTTAGAGAGCAAATATCTGCTTCTAGCTTTTTCAGTCAGCCTTGGCTAGGGATATACTTTGGAAGCCAGACTAATCTACATCTTTTATGATTTTTCTCTAGATAGTTGTGAAATGTGCCTGTTTAAAATATACAAGCACACATACACATGAATGCATGCATGTACTCAGGCACAAAACAGAAGAATGAAACAAGAAAGGCACCCCAACACACACACACACACACACCACACACACACACGCACACACACACACACACACACACACACACACACACACACGTGCACTCATGCCTGAGTACCAGAAACAACTTCATTTACACAAAATAAGTACTTGCCTGCATTTGACTAGAGAAATTTATCAATTTTGTGTTTTAATTCATTGATAAGAGGAAACACATTTAAAATATTCACTACAAACATGAACAATAGCTTAATCACGAAGCATGACTACACAGTTGAATCTGTCATAGGAAGGGCTGTATTAATGTGCAAAATGTCAGCATGTCATTTTAGAAATATTCCTTCAGTTCATTGCACTTTGGGCTAGGATATCCAACCTTTAACGGTGTTAATCTTAACTGAGTGGAACATGAAATCTATTCTGGAAATGAGCCACAGGTAGTCTATGCAAATAAAGAGTATGAATTCCCAAGAGATAAGGCAGGGAAACCAATGAATTGAGTGTTGTCCTGAGGTAGGAGAGCATCTATGATAGAACATACTGAAAATAAAAAGTATATGATATATATATGAGAGGAAATGGTTCATGTCATATTATATGTGTAGTGTCTCATTCATGGAATCCATGGCAGGTACCTAGAGACAGGAGATGAGGCAGAGACCATGGAGAACTCTGGCTAATTGGTTTTAAAATTCTGGCTTTGTTGGCTGCAGGGGGATATTTTCTTGACCAAGTTCATCTTCCCAAATGACTCTACATTATGTCAATTAACATAAAACTCACCAGAACAGTGAGGGGTTAACACAATAACATTATTAAAACAGTTCATTATAATAAATATTAGGTAACTATTCCTTGTCTCGCTCAGTTATGTACAGAATATCTTTCTATGATTTATTTGTCTTACATCATTTGATAGCATAAGATGATATGAGGTCTGTATAGTTCTATGAAGTGAGGTCAGTGACAGGTAACTCGGATTGAGCAAAGCTATTACTGACCTTCTGATAATCATAGAATAAAGGAGCATGCCCATCAGGTGACACTGGATCATAAGTCTTTTGATGTGGAACCATGGGTGTTAAGGAAATTTTATTTTTATTTGCATGAAACCCTCATGCCTGGTGACATTTTGTGATGAAAACTTTCAAATGAACATTGTAGTAAAAAGTTTCTAACTCTATTATGGTCATGTTCTCTATTTCAGTTTTATTATGGGTATTATGTATTTTAATTTTTTTCTACTGAATAAGTAGTGTTTCATCATAATTTCATTATTGATATATTTATTATATTAGCATTTCTTCTTTATCAATTTTAAATATGTTATCATAAATTCTTGTTTGGAACTCCTGGCCCAATTTGTAAACACAATCTTTCTCAGAGCTGATTAAAAAAGAAAAGAAAAAAAATGGAAATTTCATTATCCACAAGAATCTGTACAAGAGGTAGAAAATAATGAAAAAGGTAGGATTTTTAAATTGATGACTTTTTAACTCTTTGATATGCTAACACTTTCTTCACTAGCAAAACACCTTCTACATGTATGTATTTGTTTATGACTATGTGTTGTTTGTCCAAATGTCTCCCCTAGTCTGTGTGCTCACCTTTTTTCTTGCAGTATATGACTTGTAGGGAATGTAGATATTTTTCAATGTGTTTGTTCACAATGTGTGACTGCCACTTAGGCCAGGTTTTCTGTGTGTCTCTCCCTCCCACAAATGTGTCACTGTTTCTATGAACACTTATCACAAAGTGGGGCAGTAACTTTACAGTTTGACGTGTGAAAGCAAACCTGGAACACCTTTCTATTTCCTACTTCACACATTCCTTGATAGATTTGTTGTCAGTGCATTTCTTGCTAATTTTGTGTTAATAGCTCCTAGGTATGGTTTGAATTTCCAATATTACTACTCTAGCACTCTTTATCTGGACACCTTTGCTCAATTTAGGAAGCTTGCATTAAAATAAATGACATCAGTTGAAAATAAGCCACTAGAAACTGCAATGGTTCATCTGATAAGAGTACCAAATTCTGCAATTCTCAGAGTGGTCCATAACTGAAAAGTTTTGAGATGATTTAGTCGTTTTCCTTGTAATATTTTGAAGTATTCATGATCAGAAAAACTGAAGCTACCTGCAGTGAAACTATAAATGGAAGACTGAGGTTTACTTCCACGTGCTTGATGCAGTCTCTAAAGTCAACACATGTGATTCCTACTTCCTGGTATTTGCACTCTTATTAGAATATTCTACCATTGTGTCTCAGGTTGTTTCTGATTCACAGGGGAGAACTATGAATTCAGTTATGTGAAGCTGATGGATTCTCTTTTGGTAAATCTGACAAAAATTCCTTGAGTATTTCATTGTCTTGGCTTTAGGAGTCAGGTCTTCAAAGAGACCAAGAACTAGAAGACATGAATAATTTGACAAGAGAAGATAACATTTTGGGCCTCTTTTTTGTCATAATTTACTAAATTTAGGAATACTGTGTTAAATTATAATGAATACCTAAAGGAAAGGCTTGTTTTAAAAAAGGAACTCTGTGCAAAAGAAATTGAAGATAACAGTGATCAATGTTCTTCTTTGATATTTGAAGTTGAGAATTTCAGAGAACATTTGCAGAATCTCACTAAAAATATGGTTCATGATATTAACACATGACAACAAATATTTGCATGTCCCTCAAAAACATGAGTATTTTCGTCATTGTAAGCTCAGTGTTTAGAGGCATTTGTTGTCTAGCTTAGCAACTGAAATTTGACCTCAGAGACTCACATAGTAGAAAGAATTCCACAATTTGTTCTCTGAGTTCTCTGTGTGAGTATAGTATGTATATATCCAACTTTGTAAAAAATTAATGGTAGACAACACTAATAGATATGCTAAATTGCATGGTGAGAAATGTTATGAAATTTCCCCTTAACTAAAGAACTAGAGGAAAATAATGACATCTGAATGACAAATAATTAGTGTCCTCTAAGGATGTAGCCCCAAAGTCATTTATTAATTAATACCTAGTGGTCAGCCCTGAAATCATATACATTGCAGTGACAATAACAGGACTCATGAGATTACATTTGTAAATGTTTGTTTATGTATGTAAGCATACACATGTATATTAAAAAAAAACAAAATCCAACAAAAATGTTTTCATGAAATTGAGAAGTATTGGGGCAGAAATGCATGGGAACAGTTGGAAGGAAAAAGAAAAAGTGGGATAATTTAATTATTATTTAATTAAAAAAGACAAATAAAAGAAATCTAAAAATGGGTATCTTGATTCCTGGGTAGATAACTGAACTTTTACCTGAAGTATAAGTGCAGGTCAAATTTAAGTATTTAATTCAATACAGCAAGTAGTACATGGGGAGCAGGAGATAAATGCATTTATATGAAAAAGTCTGGCTCTTCTCTCCACCTGCTGCCTGAGCCTCAGGTGAGTCTGGGCACTGCTCTGCCAATAACCTCACCCATCACTCCCTGCTTGCTTCTTTCTGAGCCTCCCCCCTGGACAAGCATGGACCTGCACAGACCGGAAGACCCACCTTGAATCCGGATGCACCGCATCTTTGTCCCCCCCCAAACCCCCGCCTTCTTCCCTCCACCTGCCACCTGAGCCTGAACCTGCTGCCTGAGCCTGAGCCCTCTGCCTGCAGCCTGAGAAAGGGAGAGACCGCACCTGCACCCCCTGGAATAAGGGATGGGAAAATGACATAATAAGAACAGACTCAACAACAGAAAAAACAATATGACACCACCAGAATCTAAGGACTCCACACCAGCAATACCTGAAAGGCCCAACACAGAGCATGAAGAAGAGATGGACCTCAAAAATTATCTTATGAAGATGATAGAGTCCATTATAGAGGAAACAAGAAAATCCCTTAAAGAAATAGAAGAAAAAACAAGCAAAAATTACATGAAATGGAGGAAAAGACAAACCAAAAAATTAAAGAAATAAACAAATCTCTTAAAGAACCTAAAGAAAGCCAAGAAAAACAGCCAAAAATGTGAAGGAAACAATTCAAACAGTTCACAGTTTGAAATCAGAATTAGAAACAATAAAGAAAACTCAGAATGAGGGGATGCTGGAAATTGGAAAGCTGGGTATATGATCAGGAACCTCTGATGTAAGCATAACCAATAGAACACAAGAGATGGAAGAGAGAATCTCAGGTGTTGAAGACTCATTATAGAACATACAGTCATCCACCAAAGAAAATCTCAAGTTCAACAAATTCCTAACACAAAATATCCAGGAAATATGGGACACCCTAGAAGACCAAACCTAAGAAAAATAGGTATAGAAGAAGGTACAGAAATTCAGCTCAAATGTACAGAAAACATATTCAACAAAATCATTGAAGAAAACTTCCCCAATGATATGCCTATAAAAGTACTAGAAGCTTACAGAACACCAAATAGATTGGACCACAAAAAGAAGCCTGCTCACCGCTTAATAATCAAAACACCAAACTTACAGAATGAAGAAAAAATATTAAGAGCACCAAAAGGAAAAGGCCAAGTAACATAAAAAGGCAGAGCAGTGTAATTTGGATAAATTACACCAGAATTTTCAATGGAACTTTGAAAGCCAGAAGATCCTGGATAGATGTTCTACAAATGCCAAGGTAACGTGAATGTCAGCCCAGACTACTGTATCCAGCAATGCTTTCAATCACTATAGATGGAGAAAACAATATATTCCATGACAAAACCAAATTTAAGCAATACATATCCACAAATACAGCCCTAAAGAAATTACTGGAAGGAAAATTCCAATGCAATGAAGATAACTATGCTCAAAAATCATAGGCAAGAGATAATCCCACTTTACCAAACACACACACAAAAAAAAACCTGGGGAAAAACACACACAATAACACCACCAACAACAAATCCAAAACAAACAAGAATCAACAATCAATGGTCATTAATGTACCTCAATGTCAATGGTCTTAACTTGCCTGTAAAAAGATACAGACTTACAGAATGAGTATTAGACAGAATCCATCCTTGTTCTGCATACAAGAAACACACCTCAACTTCAATGACAGGCATTACCTCAGAGTAAATGGTTGGGGAAAGATTTTCCCCAACCAATCAAATGGACCCAAGAAAGAAGCTGGTGTAGCAATCCTAATATCTAAAAAAGTAGAATTTAAACTAAAGTAAACCAAAAGAGAAGATGAAGGGCATTTCATACTCATCACAGGAAAAGTCCATCAAAATAAAGTCTCAATCCTGAACATTTATGCCCCAAATACAAAGGCACTCATGTTTGTAAAAGAAACATTACTCAATTTTATGTGTAACCTAGAAATGATGAACTTATGGGAACAGAGAGCAGAATTGTGGCTATTAGGCTTCAATGTGGGTTTTTAACAATGGGGAAACGATTGGTTTAAGGATATAAAACTGCAGTTGGACAAGAGTCATGGACTCTGTGAAGTCTTGAGGTCTACTGAGAGCATGATGAATATGGTTGATAATAATATGCTATATTTTAAAAGTTGTGAGATAGTATACTTTAAGTGTTCTCAAAACAAAAATGATGAATATGTGTGATATAACATGTTAATTGGTTTAAGTTAGCCATGCCATTGTGAACATATTGTATTGTGTATCATAATTGTGCATGACTTTATTTATGAGGTAAATAAATGAATGGAAAAAATAAATAAATTTCTATTATAGCAAAAAAAGAAACATTACTAAAGCTCAAATCACATATTAAACCTCACACTTATAGTAGGAGAGTTCAACACCCCACTCTTACCACTAGATAGGAACACCAGACAGAAACTTAACAAAGAAACAAAAGAACTAACAGATTTTATGACCCAATTGGGTTTAACAGATATCTATAGAACATTCCATCCAAACACAAAAGAATATACCTTCTTTTCAGCAACACATGTAACCTTCTCTAAAATTGACCACATACTCAGCAACTTAGCAAACTTACACAGATACAAACAAATTGGAATAACCCCATATATCTTATCAGACCACTATGCTTTAAAGATAGAATTAAACAACAACACAAATTGCAGAAACCCTATAAACTCATGGATATTGAAAAATGCACAATTTCACCATTCCTGGGTCATGGAAGAAATAAAAAAGAAATTAAGACTTCCTAGAATTTAATGAGAATGATATACAACATATGCAAACCTATGGGACACTTTGAAAGCAGTGCTAAGTGGAATGTTCATAGCACTAAATGCCCACATGAAGAAAAATGAGAATAGTCACACTAGAGAATTAACAGAAAAACAGAAAGCTCTAGAACAAAAGGAAGCATACTCTCCCCAGAGGAGTAGACACCAGGCAATAATCAAACTTAGGGCTGAAATTAATAAAGTAGCAAATAGGAAAACACTACAAAGACTCCATGAAACAGAGTTGGTTCTTTGAGAAAGTCAACAAGATAGACAAAACTTTATCCAAACTAACCAAAAGGGAGAGAGAGAGAGCATTCTAATTAACAAAATCAAAAATGAAAAGGGGGACATGATAGCAGACACCAAAAAAAAAAAATCCAGAGTATCATCAGGTCATACTTTGAAAACCTGTACTCCATAAAGTTCAAAAATCTAAAGGAAATGGACAATTTTCTGTATAGATAACACTTACCAAAATTAAATCAAGAGCAGATAAGCAATTTAAACATACCTATAACCCCTAATGAAATAGAAGCAGCCATCAACAATCTATTAACCAAAAAAAAAAAAAAAGCCCAGGGATAGAAGGTTTCTGTGCAGAAAGAATTCTACCAGAAATTCAGAGAAGAGCTAATACCAGTACTTGTCAAATTGCTCCACTCAATAGCAGCAGAAGGGACATGGCCAAGTTCTTTCTATGCAAGCCCCACAAAGACATAATGAAAAAAAGAGAATTACAGGCCAATATCCTTCATGAACATAGATGCAAAAATATTCAACAAAATACTGGCAATTGGAATCCAAAAACACATCAGAGAAATCATCCACCATGATCAAGTTGGCTTTATCCAAATAAATCATGGATGGTTCAACATATGAAAATCCATCAATGTAATCCATATAAACAAACTGAAAAAGAAAAACCACATGATCATATCAATAGATGCTGATAAAGCCCTTGACCAAATCTAACATCTCTTCATGATAAAGGTCTTGGAGAGATCAGGAATAACAGGAACATACCTAAACATGTTAAAAGCAATATACAGCAAACCAATAGCCAACATCAAACTAAATGCAGAGAAACTCAAGGCGATTCCTCTAAAACCAGGAACAGGACAAGGCTGTCCACTCTTTTCATAACTCTTCAATATTGTACTTGAAGTCCTAGCTAGAGCAATAAGAAAACAACAGGAGATAAAGCAGATACAAATTGGAAAGGAAGAAGTCAAACTTTCACTCTTTGCAGATGATATTGTAGTTTATATAAGTGACCCGGTAAAACTCTACCAGGGAACATGTACAGCTGATTAATAACTTCAGCAAAGTGGCAGGATACAAGATTAACTCAAAAAAACAAAACAAAACAAAAACAAAAACAAAAAACCGTAGTCTTACTATATACAGGGGATAAATATGCTGAGAAAGAAGTCAGAGAAACATCACGCCTTACAATAGCAAATAACAACATAAAATATTTTGGGGTAAGACTAAACAAAAATGAGAAAGACCTGTATAGTAAGAACTTTGAGTCTTTAAAGAAAGAAATTAAACAATAGACCAGAAAATGAAAAGATCTCCCATGCTCTTGGATAAGTAGGATCAACATAGAAAAATGGCAATCTTGCCAAAAGCAATCTGCAGATTCAATGCAATTCCCATCAAAATCCCGACACAATTCTTCACAGACATTGAAAGAACAATAATCGACTTCATATGGAAAAACAAAAAAGCCAGGATAGCTGAAACAACCCTGTACAATAGAGAAACCTCCAGAGGCATCACCATCCCTGATTTCAAGCTCTATTATAGAGCCATATTGCTGAAAACAGCTTGACATTGGTACAAAAATTGACAGGTTGACCAATGGAATTCAATTGAAAACCCTGATATTAACCCACACATTTATGAACACCTGATTTTTGACAAAGAAGCTAAAGTTATACAATGGAAATAAGAAAGCTTCTGCAACAAATTGTGTTGGCATAACTGGATTCAGACATGTAGAAGATTGCAGATTGATCCATATCTGTCGCCATGCACTAAACTTATGTCCAAGTGGACCAAAGACCTCAACATAAATTCAGCCACACTGAACCTCCTAGAAGAGAATGTATATGGTACCTTTGAACAAATTGGTACAGGAGACCACTTTCTGAACATAACAGCAGTAGCACAAACATTGAGATCGGCAATTAAGAAATGGGACCTCCTGAAACTAAGAAGCTTCTGTAAGGCAAAGGACACTGTCAGCAAGACATAATGACAGCCCACAGAATTGGAAAAGATATTCACCAACCCCACATCTGACAGATGGCTGATCACCAAAATATAAAATGATCTCAAGAAGCTAGCCACCAAAACACCAAACAATTAAATTAAAAGATAGAGTGCAGAACTAAATAAAGAATTCTCAACAGAGGAATCCAAAATGGCTGAAATACACTTGAGAAAGTGCTCAACATCCTTAGCCATCAGGGAAATGCAAATCAAAACCACTCTGTGATACCATCTTACTCCTGTCAGAATGGCTAAAATCAATAACACAAATAACAATCTACGCTGGAGGGAATGTGGAGAAAGAGGAACTCTCCCCCTTGCTGGTGGGAGTGCAAACTTGTTCAACTACTTTGGAAATCAGTGTGGAGGTTTCTCGGGAAAATGGGAATCAGTCTACCTCAAGATCCAGCAATTCCTCTCTTGGAATACCCAAACAATGGACAGTCCTACAATAAAGACATGTATTCAACTAAGAGTCAGAACCGGAAAACAACCTAGATGCCCCTCAACTGAAGCATGGTTAGAGAAAATGTAGTACATTTATACAATGGAGTACTACTCAGCAGAAAAAAAAAGCAATGGAATCTTGATTCTCAGGCAAATGAATGGAACTAGAAGACACCATCCTGAGTGAGGTAACCCAATCACAAAAACGATAAACATGGTATGTACTCACTCATTTTTCATTTTTAGACATAGAGCAAAGGACCACTAGTCTACAATCCACACTACCAGAGGAGCTAGGAAACAAGGAAGACCCCAAGAATGATTGTATAGTCCTTTGCAGAAGGGGAGGGGACAAGTACGCCTGACCAAAGTGGGAACCTGGGGGGCAGAGAATGGAAGGAGAGTCTTTATCCTGTTGCTGTTCAAAGCAGAAACAGACACCCACAGTTAAGCACTGAACCACACTAGTGGAATTCAGTTGTGAAGAAAGAGGAGGGATGATCAAAGGAGCCAAGACGTGGCTAGAAAGACCAGCAGAAACAGTGGACCTGACATACTGATACCATAGAGATCTTCGTCATAAAGCTGGGGAAGCAGCATTGGAACAAACCAAGCCCTCTGGAGGTAGGTGCCAGCTAGGAGACAAAGACAGTCTATGGCTCCTCTAACAGTAGAGCCAGTCTTAATCCCTAGAGCACAATGGACTTTGGTTGCCCATTCCCTATGGAGGGATACTATTGTAGCCCAGATAGAGCAAGGAGGGCCTAAGCCCTTCCCCAAAGGATTTGACAGGCTTAGGAGGTCCCTTGTGAGGGACCTCACTATCCCTAGGGTGGAGTTGGGGGGTGGGTTGTGGAGTTGGTGGGGAACATGGGACCATGGGAGGGTGAGGGAATGGGGGGAATGGGTATGTAAATATGAGTAGTAATTAAAGAATTTAAATTTAGAAGAAAAAGAAGAAAAAACTGCAAGTAAGACACTATCAGTTTCATGGTGAAACCTGCCAAAGCCGAAGAGTAGGAATAATGCAACCACTTGCACTGTGCCTCTATAGGATTGGCCATTAACAAGCATTTAACCGTAGGTCCTTGGAGGCAGAGATTTTTGTCCAGATAGTTGGCTCTCAAATAACCACATGGAGACTTTTTATTAATAATTAATGCTTGGCCAATAGCTCTGGCTTGTTGCTTCCTAGATCTTATAACATAAATTAACCTATGTTTCTTATCTATATTCTGCCATGTGACAGTTCCTTTTTTCAGTATGACATGACCAGTCCCAATTTTCATTGCATCTTGTGGTGACCAGCCTATGATTCTGCTCTTCTTCCCAGTGCACTCTTAATTTGGCTATCCTGACTACCCTCTTACTGGGTAGATATTGTCCAGTCAGCTCTTTTATTAAATAAAATAAAGACACATCTTGATTATGTACAAAAATATTATTCCAAAACAGGTCTTCTCGATAGTTCTAAACTCTTTTTTCCTGGGACATAGTTGTGATGTCACTAACTGCATTGCTTACCAGACAGCAATGGATAGTTGCAAACTTGCTGCCAAAGAGATGGCTCTGGTTAAACTCAGTACTTCAAACAAAACAGTTAATAAGAGTGTGATAAAGATTTTATAAGAAGGGCATGATATTCAGGGTTGATAGGAGGGCAAGGAAAGTTCAAGAATAGGATTTGTCAGTACGTGTTTTACGCACATATTAAATTATCAAAGAAAAAATTTTTCTAAAAATTATAATTGTTGGTAGAGTACACTCCAACTCAACGGATCAATTGCATTATGAAGCCGAAAATGTTGTATCTAGATTTGGCATGTACTCCATGGTTAATTATTTGAGGACTCTCCCTAGTGCCAGTGAGGAGGGAAGTGGGGAGTGTAGAAGGTGGGCGACAATGGAGTGCATAGGTCATGCAGCCTAAGCCCTTCAAGACTACAGTGAAGACAGCACTCTCTACTTACTTTCTCTACTCCATGAGCTGAACTGCTTCCCTCCACCACAAACTTCTGTTGTGATTTACTGACTTGACCATGGACTAACACAAAACAAATAAAACAATAAATAGAAAATAATGTGTCTATGAGCAGAGATTCCTGAAACCACATCCAAAAATAAATCCTTTTTGCTTTTAAGCCACCTTTCTCAGAAAGTACTTCTGGGCAGCAGGAAAATAAAGTGCTGGGTGTTGCTTTGTTTTCTCCAAAGAAGCATATTAGCTACACTTCCTGTTTAGCCAGAAATCTTGAAGAGAGTTAATAGAACAGAACTTTTTTACTTGCTCCAGCAACCATTCCGAGGAATGTTTAATAGTTTTATTAAATTGGTAGATAAAATAATCAATGTTATAAACCCAGGCTATTGAAACCCAGACTAATTCCTGAAGAACCTCAGAAAATTAGGAAATTTATATTAATTTCTTTGACATTATAATAAATAAGATTCAAGGGCAAATATTTGAAAATAATATTTCTGCTATAGAGAAGCAATTTGAAAATTCACCTAGCAATACTATCTAAAAAAACCTAGTAGCACCAAGAATATTGTAAATATACATTCAATAAATTTGGGAAACAAGCTATTCATTTTGTGCCAGGAATATCAAGGAAGATACAGTTTCACTAGCAATGAAATAGGCTTCCACAAATTTATTTTTCTTTGTGTGTAGTCATCAGTGTAAATACAATTAAAATATAAAGTCTGTAGTTGTTCAGGAAAACAAAAAATGTTTTCTGTACATCCTTATGCTATGCCAGTGCTACTGGCTTCTGGTAAATTGTTGTGCTGTGAAATTCTTGGAGGGTGATGAAAGCAATAAATAACTATTAGTGTCATAGAAACAGAGGGTTAAAATTGGTGCATTTACTTAAGAGATCATTGTTGGGTGTAGTGATGCACCCCTTTAATCCCAGTACTTGAGAGGCAGATTTCCATGAGTTTGAGGCCAGTCTCATCTACAGAGTGAGTACTAGGAAAGCCAGAGCTTTACAGAGAAACTGTCTCAACAAAAATTAGAGTTTTTTTCTAAATAATAGCATCATAAATATTTATAAAATATTTTAGTATGCTTAAATCATCTAAAAATTTAAAATTACCAGTTGTGTGATAAAAGTATAATTATTTCAAATAAAATTAAATTAAGAGAAAAAATCAGTTGCATCCTTTTTTAATTACAATCTTCAATATTTATATCAATTAATGCTTAAAAACTTCAAAGCACAATGTAAATTTGTGAAATGATTTCAATTATGCAATGATCTTTACTGTCATTATAAACATTGCTGATTTACTAATACTAACAACTTCACTAATTTTAGTTTTTTAAAGGACCTTAGGTGCTAATTAGCATATCTGGTGTCCTGAGGAAAAACTGTCAACTCAAAGTTTATTATTGAATCCAGAACCATGATGCCATTAAACTATCGCATGGGATTCAATTTTCACTAGACCCAAAGCTTATACTAACAGTAAAAATTTATTCATGGTCAGTTCTATAAGCTCCTACCTCCAGTAATCTTTATATGTATGAGAAAAGTGAATACTAAGTCTACCTAAATAAGCAAAATCAGACGTTCTAAAATATGCTGCATGATGACAGGAGGACAACTGAACTGTTTCTATACAACTAGAAACTAAAATGTTATAGATGCTTGAGAGAAAAGCTACAGGAATGGATAGAATATTAGTAGGATCAAACATTAAAATTATTTGAATGTCTCTAATTTCTAGCCAATAATGACACAATTGAATAATTTCAAGCACTAATTGGTTTTATTGGTTTTTAACTATGTCAGATTTCATAAGCAATGTGTTCATGATCTTCAGAAACATACACAGGCTTTCAAAAGTTTGTTCTATATTCAACTACCCACAATTGCCTTCCCAGAAAGAAAGAAAGAAAGAAAGAAAGAAAGAAAGAAAGAAAGAAAGAAAGAAAGAGAGGGAGGGGGAATAAACAAAGAAAAAACAAAGAAAGAAATTAAAAAACAGAATAATCCAATGACATTAAAACATTTCCTCAGTAGTTACCCTCATTAATTCTCTTTTCATACTACAGGCCATAAATTAGTGCTGTCCAGAAAAAACTGAAAATGCAGTACTTAGTCCATGTGATTTTGTGTCTACCTAAGCACAAATAATCTTTTTGTATTGCTGAGGAAACTGTGATGGGATATTGATTTAATATCCCATCACAGAAAAAAGACCTAATTCCATGATATGTCAATACAGAAAGCATCATGAGTGGAGCATGTGTTTCCAAGGTCAAGAAAAATCACCCTATTGCCCATTTACCAGACATACTACCTATTGAGTTACACTAAAAATGCCAAGATAAAAATATTTTTCACTTTTGGATGTTTTTATAATTGGCTCTTCATTTATAACTGCATAATTTTGTGATGGATTAATTTAGATGAACCCAGTGCCATTAGTTTATGCATTTTAGATAAACTTTAACAAACTGAAAGTGTAGCCACCCCTCCTGAAAAACTTGTAAAACTTAAAGTAATTAAATTGTACTGTGGTGCCATTAGGATTTCAGTGGTTAAGACACTCATTAAACTATGAGTTGATATTTTTAACTCTTAGAAGTTTTAAAATTCAAAACATTCAGATGGCAGGCATTTCACATAAAGTGAAGCATTTAGAAGTTTTCTTTAAGCATGTTATACAATTGATGACAGTTACAACATTAACAGCAGTGTGCATATAAAAATTTTCACTTTTGTCCAAAATATTATAAATTAATTTACTGAAAGCATTCAAGTTCATATTCTGATCATTGTGGTAAATACTTGTTTTAAGAAGTATTAGGATAAACTTGTCCCTCATATAACATCTGCTAAAGGCAATCTTTAAAAATGTATAATTACTCAGGATGCTTACAACGAGTGTGCATCTCAGTATGTTGTAAATGCATATTTCTTTACTGACCACTTTCAATCAAGAATATTATTATATAAGATTTGATCATCTCTCTATGTCTCTCACTGTTTGTGGATTAGGATGAAGCTCTCAGCTACTTTTCCAATGCTATGTTTGCTACAACAAACCCTGCCATAATTTTAATGTACTGACTGTCAGAAACTGTAAGTAAGCCTCAATTAAATCCATCCACTTTGTTCTATAGTCACTGTCATATTGCTGTGAATAGAGAGAATAAGGAAGAGGGAAAGCATGATCAGAACATATTGCCAGAAAAATAATTCAATAACAATTTAAAATACCAGGTCATTCTTAAAAATACCTCCTATAAAATTTTCAGATTTCTGTTTATCTTCTTTATTAATTTAAATTTTCCTTGATAATTTCATACATATATGTATACATATATGTATGTATGTATAACATTTTGATTGTTTTTAATATCTTGTGGTGATATCTTGCTTCTACAAATAAATCCTGTCTGAGTTTCAGAGAATGCAGTTTGCCACCAGCTAACCAAAGAGATCTGGAGGTCTGTACAGACAGGAAGTAAGGTAGCTGGACAGAAACAGGATATAAGCAGGGAGAAAAGGAAATCACTCTCTTGTCTACTGAGATGCTAACGTGGTATGGTGTGCTGTGGCTTGCTCCTTCTCTCTAATCTCTCATCATTTCCCTCTATATCTGACTCTGATTTTTTATTATCTAGACCAACTAAGAACCCCACAAATGGTGCCCCCAACAGGGCCAAGAATTTCCACCTAAAACCTGAAAAAAAAAAAAAAACTTAAAAGGGGATGCTATAAACAAAAGATCAGAGACAAGCAAGGCTTCTTGGTAACAGCATTTTCTTTGGTGGGCTCTGTTTGCTACAGGCAAGCAGTGGTTGTTGGCTCTTATAAAGGAAGCTTCCTGACTCAACATTAGCAGTAAAAACTGCATGGCTCTTTTAAGAGGCCCTGCTACCAAACAATTAAGTGGTGTTAAGGAGCAACAGGCGACATGCTTTCTTGGTGGTGACATGAACCTAGAAACTCCACCATGAAGCCTAGACTCTCAGAAAGCCAAAGAATATGGCAGGGCCAGCCACCACTTTAATTTTTGCCAAGCTGTTCAGCAAATGTTCAAAGACTCATCTGGTCAGAAAAAGATAGATTGATGAGGAAGGAACAACTGCTAAAAGACATTTTCTAAAGGATTAATCCAACCTATATACTTTGAAAATACCTTGACTTCAAAATTTAAGTCTAAGTACATGTTACTTTAAAAAAGAGATTGTGCTTTTGTTTCCACAGAAGATGAAAAGCTATGGATTCCTCATAGAATAATATGGTTTGATGAAGCAAGGTCCCCTGAAACAGTGTCCAAGGTGATCCAACATCTAAAACACCTGAGATGCTGCTCACTCAGACTGCTACAGCCAGGATTTTAGCATGATGCTGGGTTTTTTCAGGATACCCTTGGAACTGAAAGTGCCCCAAAACATCAGGAAGCAGTTTGGAGAGAATGACCCCCAAATTCTTAAATATTATTTATAAATGTTTATTATCATTTAGATGGGGTTGGTTACAAATGGTTAATGATAATGTATATGTCTATCTCTTTCTAAATAAAAAAGGAAATATGATATAGAAATAAACACTTTGGTATGGATTTTTGTTTATTGATACAAATTTAAGGTCAATTTTGTGATATGCATATTGCTACTTTTATTTAGATATTGTGTTTATATAGTTCATTTAAAATGTAATGTATAGTTAAAATACAAATTAATAGTCCCCTCGATCCAAAAAGGGCTGTTGGGTCTGATCATCCTGACCTCCTTTCATTTGGATATAAGACACAATTTCCCCAGGGAAAGACATTTAACATAGAGTCAGACATGGTAGACTAGAGATTTTCTACTAACTAACTTTATAAAGATAGGCAACCTGAGCATAAAGCCCTAATTCAGTATATTAGAGGAGAGTTGTTCTGGTTTCTTCAACCTCCCTTGGGTGTTCTACTTTATGTTTAAGGGAGAAATTAAAGGAAATAGTCACATGGGCTGGAGAGTATTCAGGAAGACTTCATGAGAGGCAGTTTTGAGACATTCCAATTCTCAGCTGGAATCCTCAACTTGCCTAAGCTTTATCCCATAGCCTATAATTTTACTGATGCTAAAAAGACAAAAAGGAAATCTTGGCAGAAACATAATCATTGGTTTAGAAATCTAGGCTTTAATAGCTGCCTGACTGTTTCATGGAAAGCCTTGTATGTCATTGTTGATTGTTTCTTAAGATGAATGCCTGGGAAAATGGGAGTCAGAGATGTAAATTCCCTAAAAGTAAATATCAAACTGTCTTTAGGATATTGAAGAACCGATAGAATCCCCTATTTAATCTATTTCTATTTGAGTAGAGGGATAGGATATATATTAGCTAAGCATAAAAGGAAATATTTATGTTTTGCATGAATTGTGTGTGTGAGTTTAATAACCTGAAGCAGACATATCAGATAAGGTAAAGTATTAAACTTAGTGACACATCTACATCACACCTGTACCTAAGTACAAATGTTGTATACAATTTAGACAACTATATGTATGTATACGTATGTATGTATGTATGTATGTATGTATGTATGTATGTATTTATATAAATGGTTTCAGGGTTTGAATAAATGGAAATGCCTAAGAATTAGTTTTTTAAAAGTTGGCAAAACAAACAATCATTTCCCCCATATCTCCTTTTGTTGATCTTCAGATTTTACCAGCCAGGCAAACTGTTTCCCTAATTTCAACAATCCCCCTTATTATTTTCACTCTGGACACAAACCTGCAGTTTTCAAGTATTGTTTTGAAAAAAGTTCCCTATTAAACATTAAATTTATTATCGTTAAATGTGTGCTAAAGAGTTCCATTTTTGGAAACCAATTCCCCATCAATAATCCTTATTGAATTACATCAGATATAACCTCCAAGTCAGCAACCTGCTTCAAGGTGATGAAGTTATACAGTGGCTGCCTAAACTAATAATTGTATTAATGATGTGGATGAGTGAGCAAATATTATGACAGGGAAATACCTTGCTATTCAATATGTAGATTCTCAGAAACAAATAGGCTCAATGCTGATAGCTGCAAAATGACATAAAAGGTCCAAAAAAGTTAATAGGCATCTAATATTCTCCTTTTTGCTAAACCAGGTCACTACAATGATAAAGAAAAAAAACTGGTTAGTAGAGAAATTCAGAAACAATGCCTATGCCAAGAAGAGGAGGGAAAATTATACACTACATTTTTATGTAGTACATTAAAGAACTCAATACTTTATACACATTTATATTTGATTGTCTTCTCTGTTAATTCACAAATCATTAAAGGAAAACCAGATATGATAGTTCATGTAATCTTTAATGTAAGAAGCATCATTAATGTGAAGAAGTGTACTTAAATTTGCATAAGTATTATTCCTAATACCTTCATTTTATATATTTTAAACATTAAAATTTACTTGGTACTTTATTAACTGTGTATCTTTTTTAATTTTGTTAACAGTATCATTGGTAACATTAACAATATGTTAACATTAACATATTACTTATGTGTAACAATGTTACATAATGTTGTTAGTGTTAACATTTATGTTACATATAACAATATAACATATAATATAGAATGTTACATATAACAATAAGAACATTACTAGTAACATTAAAAATAATCACAGTAGCCAGGCCAGATTTTGCTGGCACTCTCCTTTAATCCCAGTACTCTGGAGGCAGAGGCAGGCGGATCTCTGTGAGTTTGAGGCCAGCCTTGTCTCTAGAGCGAGTGCCAGGATAGGCTCCAAAGCTACACAGAGAAACCCTGTCTCAAAAAAACAAAAAAAATAATCACAGTATATGTTTAACTGCAATAAATCACACCAAAATGACCAGAATTAATTTTTAAATATAACCAGACACAGGTAATATTCACTTATATTGAATCATAAAACAAATTAAACAATTCACCTGTGAGACACTGGGATTAAATTTTGCCAAGCAGGCTAATATGAGGGTCTGGCTAGTCAAATACTGAGAAAACATGATTAATGAGTGCTCAGCACTAAGTGACTTATGCATGTCATGAAAAAATTGCATGTACATATCATATATGTTCTCCCAAAGCTCAGAGCCTTTTTGATAAAGAAGGTAGAAAGACTGGGAGAACAAGAAGTGATAAATAACTACAAGTAGACAGTGTTCCCTGCATACAATCTAGGAGTAACACAAATAAATTCACAGTGATTCTTGCTGCATACCTTTGCAAGCTCAAGTAAGACAAAAATCTTGCATGGAATTGGGAAATGAAATCTCACCAGTAGTTGGCTATCTGTTTACCTTTGTTACTGGCTCTGGCTGGCAGAGATAAAGTCAATGTTTTTTAATTGTATGATCCTGCTTTAACATACCATACTTTGGGAAAGGCCCCATTCTCAATGTAAGTTGAACAATACTAACTAGCCTCAATGGAGAAATAAAACAAGAGTAATTGGGATGGAAGGGTAGAGGGGATGTAGAGGAAGACAGACCATAACAGGAGTGAGAGATAGGTAATCCACATGATCAAAACATACTGTATGAAATTCTCAAATAGTTAATGTATTATTTTAAAGAGTTAATTACAAAAGACATAAAAAAATGAAAGTCCCTAATGCCTTCAATTTTACTATGAATTAAATTGTAAAGAATTCAACCTCTAGGCCATCCTCTCCTCCACTGACTGGACTGTCAGATCGTGTCATCCTTGTAGGTCTCTGGAGATCTCCCTAGTTCCATATCTCTTCTCTGACCTATAGTGGCTCAGTGGGTTTCAAAAAACATGAATTTGGTAGGAAGCATAGGGAAGATAAAGGGGAGGCAGTGGAGAATGGACATCTACAAATCACATGTATGCATTAACCTATCAAATAGTTAATTGTATATATACTTACATTTATATATGTATATATATTTGACAATTATTTTTTATCACAATTAGAATTTGAAAATTTCATAGTGTCTTCTGTTTCAATAAGTTTAAAGTATACTGACAAATATTTGAAGTATAAAACTATCAAATAATCATTTCTTTATGTTAAATCATACAAATTTGGTCAATGTAGTTTCTCATGAGTTTGCTCATTCATTTTCTAATAGAAATTAGTTAACTATTCCAGTAGTAGCATTTATTAAATTTTGATTCATATAGTATGTATTGTTTTACTTTGATGTTTCCCTTTTGTAATCACACACAGTTAATTGAAAAGTGAGGATGAGATGTTTCTGTCATATTTGATTTCGTGTAGATGGAAATTTTATTAGTCAGGTCTAATAATACTCATAGTCCAATAATGCTCAACTATTTCCACATACATTTTGTTAATCATTTGATGTCCAGTTTATTGCAGCTCTTGATGGATTTGGCAATGGTTTCTAATCTATAAAGTAGATTGGTTGAATTTTTAAGACTGTGTCTTATATAGATTTTAATCTAACTACCAGATATTCACTCTCATAGGGAGACTGGCATTACCAGAGTAACTGTTACAGTTTGGTTATTCACATGCCTCAGTGTGGAGTATGAGGAACAGAGTTCAAACTACCTGCTAAGTTTAGAGGAGTTTCCCAGGGATTCCTTACTTTAAGAAACAAGGTCAAAAATGCAGAATGTTGTCATAATTATATTTACAGTAAATAACACCATGTCTCAAAAAAAATAAAGAAAAACTAACAAACCAACACAAATCATCAAAGTTGAGCAAAGTGAACAAATATGAGAAGACAAAGCTGCTGTTAAAATCTTGCTCTTATCAGGAAAAGACACATATTTAGATAACCTATGTTGTACTGCCCTCTCTTATATTAAATTCCCTACTAATAATTATGACAAAGTTACTGCAACATTGTCTTAACTAAACATTTGTATTTGCTCATTTTTGTATATTTTCAGCTCATCATAAAATGTATATTTATTTATATAAGAATGCAGTTTGAACTTGTATAATATATTGGGTCCTCCTTTCATACTACCTCCTGCCCCTCTCTATCTTTTCGTACCCTTAACCAACTGGAATATAGCCAGCATCATAATCAGCATTATCAAGTATATTTATCTGAGACTTCAAAACTCATTAGTGTGAGGAATCAAATTAGTTTATGGTGTTAGTTTCCTAAGAAAGTGGTCTGGAAGACCGCAGACCACAGCCAATCTACAAAAGGTATTGGGCATCTAAATCCTCATTGGTGAATCACAGATTTCATTGGACTTATTTATATACGTATGGGTGATTCAAAACCATCTATATGATGAAAAAAGTTCAACCCTATCTTAGATAATGACCTCATGGGATCCATCAGTGAGGTCTGACCCCTTCTCAATTTTCCACTTCCTATACATTTGAGCATTTCACCAAATAATCTAAAGTTGGGAGGCAGCAGGAATAAACAGCAGATGGCCAGTTGCAGATTATCTGAAGGGGAATATTAATGGTTACGTTACCATAATGTATTAAACTGTCCATTTATTGTCATTTGGAGAGTCAGGAGTGGCATGGCAAAAATGGTACTCAGTGCCACACTATTCTGTGAGACACTATAAAAATATCTGCTGCTTTTCCTTAGATGGAAAATTTCATTATGATGCTTGAAGGATATAGGCAAAATATAAACAATCACTTATATTTTATAGAAGCTTAAAATAAATACTACACAGTTTTTCCACAAACTTAGAAGTGTCGCAACTCTGTATGAAATGTCATGCAAGGGAATGTCCTTTCAGGATGGAGATCTCATTTTGGACTCTGCTCATCTCCCTTGCTCCTGTGATCTCTGTAGACAGTATTTAAATGAAACATATATTGTATAATATAGCAGATAGTAATTATTACAGATTGAAGTAAAAACCCTCTCAATAAGAGAGAATTAGCAGAACACGAATGGCTCTGTGTAATAAATCATGCTGTCAAAGAGTCTCTAAACTGGAGAACTTTCCTGGAGGATGCCTTCCTAACCAGGTAGTGGACAAGTACATTTGGATAAATTCTTAGGGAAGAAATAATTGTTTGTTGTGAACTTGACTACATCAGGAAAACCAAGTGTCTTGGTATAATTTTGTGTAAACCATCTGAAGTGAGAATAACCAGTACCAACTCAAATATTTTGAAGTGGAAAGATCCATCTTTAATCTGGGCCACTCTTTTTACTGGCAGCCTATGCCAAGGACCTGGAAAAAGGAAACATGCTCCTTTTTGTCTGCTTGATCTATTCCTTCACCGACACTGGAGCCTACTTATTTGGGATTTTAGCATATACATATACTGAAGAGGAGACTAACTGAGCTATCCTGCCTCAAAGACTGACAATGACTGAATACTTGGACCATCCATTGATAAACTGCTCTTTTTAACTAGCTAGACCACAGCCTTTAAATGCTAAACTATCTGATTTTATATATTTCAGTTCTGTTCTTCTAGGAGTACCTGGCTAATACAAACTGCATGTTTTTGTTTGTTTGTTTTGTTTTGTTTTGTTTCAAAAAAAGCCCATGATTGGAGCATGATCTTAAAAATTTACCGGGGAGGAACTTAGTCTTACTGCAAGTTAATATGCCATGTTTTATTGATGTGCATAGGATTCTTGTCCTTTATTGAATGGAGACAGAAGAAGGGGGGTTAGGGAGTAGAAGCAGGTAGGAAATGGGGAAGAGTAACAGGGAGGGAAAAATGGGAGTGAGGCTGTGGCCAAAGTGTAACTTAAATAGGTGAGTGTTAGTAAAAAGACCAAGAATTTACATACCTACTTATCAATGATGTCTTTGAAGTTAGGAATTGTCTCTGACAAAAAACTATCAATTAGAAAGTTTCTTGGGGTCCATACCTCTGGCTCCATCTTTCAGAAACCCGAATCTCCATTGTATTGCAGATGCTGACTAATTTCTGTCTGATGGCATGGCCTCAATGAAGAATGTCTCCTAGTATGCATTAGATCAGGGCTAAACCTTGAATGGGCCTCATTTGTGCAGAAAGTTTTGTCTATGTGTGTTGAGATCTTTTTTAGGTTTATCCCTAGGTTAAATTGATGACTGGATGGTAGATGCATGTGGGCGGTCAGCTTGATGGTTGGAAAGCAGCTTAGGTGGATGATGGAATAAATCAGAGATGCCAGTTTTTCTGATGGATTGAGAGGACCTCCAAAAAAATCTACAAATTATCTGTGTACCTGGTCTTTATCGCCATTGGGTAGCTAGGAGTTTTCAGGTCCATGCTCCCTCAGTGACTCCAGACTCCAAGTGGCTTCTGTAGCATGGGACTGATATAAGCCAGGCCCCAGCAAGGAATACTGTGACTCCAACCATTGTGAGGAATAACCAAATCCCATTTTCTTGTCCCCAAAATATAATCCAGTGCTTTTCTTTTGTGACTCTGCTAGTTACTGATTATGAGGAAATGGTCCCTACCCAATGGCTCTAAGTCTTGTAATAATATCTAAGGAGTGAAATAATACTTCTGTGTAATCCATGTAACTATACATTCACTGTTAAATAAATTCAATTATAATATATTGCTGGAACTTTATCCTGTGATTTGAAGATTTCTCTTCCTGACACACCTTGGAAGTAAAAGGGCATAAAAAACTATAGTATTTGGAAATAAGTAAGGAAATTACATGTAATCAACAGATTTTTACCTTTTCCAAAGAGTCAAATAATAATCCCAACAATGCTCAGTTCAAGATTTCTCTCTTTCTCTCTTGGACTGACTTTGCCTTTGGTATCCTTGGTCTCAATTCTGGTTCAAGGAACATCTGAATACCTTTGTGAACATCTCTCATTATCTATGTTCTCTATGGGAGTTCTCTATGGGAATTCTTTGGTTGTTTTCATACTGTAATGCAAATTAAATACAGAAAATGTTGAAAAATTCCATACTTGTTTATTCATGTAAATTAAGCATGATCATTCTGTTTGTTAGATACTAATATATTTAATAAGTCTCATGTATTCCACTGGACTGCAAAGGATATGAGTCATAATGCTTTTGATTTCTAAGTGAAGTAAATCAGACAGAAATGAGTTTGTGTTTATGGGTACTAAAGCATGAAGAATAAAATGAGAAATATGCAGGATTGAATACTCTGTATTCCTTTTCAATTAATGCTGGGTTTTAATTTAATTACTTAGAATGTAAAGGCAAAATGTATAACAACCAAACTCTTGTAAAATGACATTGAAATCTCAGATTTAAATGTAATCATATAAAGTAATTATTCATGGAAGGACACTGATGTATTTTATAACTTGGCTTTGAACCATAGTGAGAGAAAACGTAAAAACATTATTTCATTGTCAGTTATAAACAACAAAATTTAAGAATACTGTTTTTTTATTATTTGAAGAGAATTTTAACTGGATTATTTTAATATAATTTCTTATATTTTGATAAATTCATACATGAGTATTGTATTTAAACAATTTCTATGTCTTCATCTCCATTTCACCTCCACCCACATTCTACTAGTCCCTCACCAAAGGACTCTTCTTCTTTTTATAAATTTTATTCAAATTTGAAACAATTTTATTTTAAATATCAATGCCAGTTCCCTCTCCCTCACATCCTTCCATGCCCCTCAACAACCCACCCATCTCATCCCCCAGGGAGTGTGAGACCTTCCATGAGGAATCATCAAAATCTGTCAAGTCATTTGGGGCAGGGCCTAGGCCTCCCCTGTATATCTAGGCTGAGACAGTATCCCTCCATGGGAAATGGACTCTCTATGTTCATTCATGCAGGGAAGTTGGAACTTTTAAAGGGAGATGGCACATGTGCACTGACGTTCCAAGCACGCTCAGAATCCTCACATAGGTCCATAATGAATGACGAGTGGTGGTGGCACAGCAGTCCCTGTACACATCCTGCCTATTTTAAGGGGACAGTGTCAGCCCATTGGCTGTCCTAATAGTCATCATTGTGGATCTCTGTAAAATTCCCTAGTGCCAGATTTCTCTTTCAACCTATAGTGGCTCCCTCTATTGAGAAAAGAGACAAAAGACTTCTCTTTATGTAATTCTTAGAACTTTCCATTTAGGATTAGGTAACCAATTAGGGGACTCATCTGCAAAGAAACAATTCTCCTTCTGTCAATATCCACTGATTGTCTCTAGCTCCTCATCTGTGATGGGGTCTTGTGAGCTTCCCCACATCCAAACTGACTTGTTGACTGGCAAGGTTATTGTATAGGTCTTGTTTAGGCAAGAATATTGCTGTGTTTTTATGGGAACAGACTTTCTCATGGTTTGAACCAGAGTAGCCACAAAGGCCCATATATCTGAATACATAATCACCAGTTAGTGTAAAACATTGAAAAGAATTGAAGGATTAAGAGGCATGGCTTTGTTGTGTCTCTTGGTGAGGGCAGGGTGAGAGTTTCAAAAGTCAATGACAGGTGGTCTCTCTCTCCTCTCTCTCTCACACATGAAACATTTTATTAGCAGATATATTTTGTTATTTTTGAATGTATATGTAAACATTACTATTTTTGCTCAGGTTGAAGGTCATTGGCCCATTGCAAAATTTTGGAATGTCACATGTGAGACTAAGATTTGTGACATTCCAAAATAAGGTCTCTGGTCTTTGCAGGACTATCTTACACAAAGTTTTGCTAGCTCTTTACTTGACTAGTGTTTTTTTTTTTTCCTGGACTCATTGTTTATGAACATTTACCCAGGACTGATTCCTAACTCTTGGTACCCTGTGACCCTTGCTTCTATCTCCAGTTTTCTCATACTTAAGCTAAAACTAGAGAATTTTACTGCCTAAAAGAAAAGTAAGAAGTACAAAAAAGAGGGTAGTTTATTGAAATATGTCATGGAAAGCTACTCACATAACACTAAAGCCCTGAATGAATGTAGTTAATGGAAAACATACTTTTCTTTTAGCCACTAACAATGAAAGTTAGTGGCAGGATTATTAAGCTCTTAAAGGAGTCTGCTAAATTCCATTCAATTACCCTGTCAAAATCAGTATGAATTGTGACATTTTTGTGGGAAACTGTGTTGGGACTGCAACATTCATAGCTGATGTCACATGATTCCATAAACATAGGGACAAATAACTCTGCTCAGGGTCTAAACACACATAAACTTCAAGAAGAACCTTTTATTCTTCTTGAGCTAAAGATGATTAATAAGTCCTGCTGTTATGCCTAAATGCACTGACTTTTAAAGTGCCCTTGAGTCAAAATTGCATAATTTATAACCAAGATAGATGAAGTGAACTAGGCTAAGATAAGCTGGTCCCTGGCAAGTGTCAAGGCAAGACCCAAACATGAATTTTTCCAGCTGTGCATGTTAAGTCTAGCTAAAGACATCGTGGAACAATCACAGCCCAAAGTGAAGACCATTACAGCAGCTCTTCCTCTTGCTGTATCACAGACTTTACCTGGGGAAGCCCAAAACAGATCAACTCAGGAGTCTATGAAAACTGGATGGTGGTGGTACAGCCTTTAATCCCAGCACTCAGGAGGCAGAGACAGGCGGATCTCTGTGAGTTGGAGGCCAGCCTGTCCTACAGAGGGAGTTCTAAGACAACCTCCAAATCCACAGAGAAACTCTGTATTAAAGATTAAAGCCCCCCCCCAAAAAAAAAATAAAGAGTCTACCAGCATTCAGTTTGGTGAAGTAGTGACATATGTTACTGGTGTCATTAACAGGAGTATGGGTGATTGATTACTTCCAAGGAGCAGGGATCTCACAAAAGCAGCTTAATCAACAGAAAGTCTACCCTCCCATAGATGAAGCCTCTAACAGGTGCATCCCTGGAGCTCTCTTACACTCCTGCACCCTGATCTATAATCTGAACATCTCTTTGTTCCTTCTGTTTGTCCATACAGAGTCCACAGCTGTGCAAATCCTTGATTCTCTTTCCTTCTATTAGGAGGAACTATGATGATTTCTGAGTTTTTGTCATACTGGACATGTGATCTTTTGTTCAAGCTTTCAACTTCCCATTCCCTCCTGAAGCCCTGAAGTGAATGTCTCAATTTGGAGAGACTGCTGCATGTCTCAGAAACATGTTGTGTAACACCCAGATAAAGAAATCAGTGTCCAGCCATCTTAGATCCCCAAAAGAAGAAAATCAGCTGTCCCCAGGTGGCCAGAACTCACATCTCCAATGCAAGAACTTAAGCTTCTTTTCTAATAGGTTACAGAATGCTTTATCTTCTGAAAAGCTGAGACAGAGGGATGAATTGAAATTTCTAGTACTTGTTAGTGTGCATGTGCTAATGTTATTTTCCATCCATGATTGATATCCTTTCAGAATATGGATAAGGGTAATATGAATAATGAGAAGTGTTAACATCTTTGAAGCCAGGTCAGAGGTTTGAATTGTGAAAAGAATTATTTGGACACATTTTTCAGTAACTTCATTTTCTATATGTTAATCAAAATTTCTGATATGGATGTGTAAGCAATTTTTTCATTTCTTTTCAGTCTGTTTTGAATAATGTGCTTAAACCTCACAAGCATGTTGAATTTTTTAAATTTAAATAGGAACTTGGTTATATCAAATGCAAAATACGTCTACAATTTTCTTTTGTCAATTTTCCCCTTTGGAATAAAATTAAGGATAACATTACAGGCACAACACACACACACACACACACACACACACACACACACACACACACACACACACACACAGTCTTAAATAAAGCGAAATAAACACAATAAACACAATCACAGCACCGGAAAAGCAGTAAGATTAGCTGTGGGATAAGTGGCTCTTAATGCAGACTTTCCAGACTTGTATGCAAGTGGGTGCACATGATTAGATCTAATAAAAATCTCCTGATATTAAAGGCAAATACAATAAAAACCAAATATGACAGAAAAAGTAAATCATCATATATGTTGGAAGCCACAAAAACACTATGTTAAAATTGTTCAGAGTCTATTTTTTGATCCTTTCAGATCTCTTTAAAATCAAATTCAGTTAATGTATTCACATTCATGGAGGAGTAAGGTATTGAATTTATTATCCCAAACACCCTCCACTGACTTTTCTAATATTTCTCATGTTAACACCCTCCACTGACTTTTCTAATATTTCTCATGTTAACATGCAAATATCATATCTTCATTACTATCCTACTGCATCAAATTACAGCACAATTAGAGATCATTAACCTTGTTCACTATAATAAGCCATTTTCATGGTATGCAAATATGAATACATGTATAACACATTCCTGTCACCTATACTTTCATCTAAAAAAAATTGTTAGTCATTTTCCTTCAGTAGAATTGGAAGAAGGATATCTTCCAAAGGTGTGTTTTCCTTTCATCTTCCCATCCAGAGACAACCACGAAAGAAAATTAGATACTTTTCCAATACCTTTATTTTCTTATGTTGATTGACTCTGACAAACCATACAGGCTGATTCTATACTCTGTTTCAGTTGTGTAAAAAATTTTTTTTGAGGTGTTCAACCCTCTTCTTTAAAGATTAAGAATGCACAATTTATGAAGAAGGGAAATAACTAAGGAAAAGATTTTATTAGTTACCCAAAACTCACATTAATTTTCTTTTCTTTCAACTTGATGTATTTGTAGCGATAAAATTATAGTTAAGTTTTACAATAATGTCTTAAATCTGGATTTACCATCCTAATATTGATTAGGTTTTATTCTCTTTTAAGTCATTTCTTTTTATTTTATATACATGTTTTCATTGATGGCACTTGTAAAAATAATAAGAAAATTATAAAGGGACTGTTATATGACCACATATTATATTCTAAAATTTCTGATTTCATGGAATATATTCTATATTTTGACAGGTTTTGCTGAATCATTGCATTTTGCCCATTGACTATGAAAATGCAAAGGACATTCACTGTTGCATCTAGAGAAAAACATTTAAGGTGGGTTCAGCCAAATTCTCAGGCATAGAATGAGTGCCTGGTTAGCTTCATACTTTTATCTTCTTCACATACAATCTGCTTAAACAAGATGGACTGATCCTTCATAAATAAGTTTTTACTAAGTTAACTTATCACTTACCGATTAGCTTCCAATTTTTCCAGTCCTAATCATTCTAACCTTAAAGATCCTAGGAAAACCTGATATTTTCTCCAAATATATAATTTTAAAATAATCTATTTCCTAGTGTCAAGGTACACTTATCTATTTTTGAATTGTTGCCATTGAACTACAAATTTTTACTTTTTAAAAATACATTGACTCATGATTTTTCTTTTGAAAAAATAAATATAATTTTTGACATTTTTAGTCTTTCTCTCAGAATTTTTTTTCCTGAGTATTGAAAGGCCTACTTTGTGAAAAAGGGCAGTATTGAGAATTCATCTCCATTTTCAAACAAAAGTGACACTAATGACTAAAAAAATCTTTCAAAAATGATGGTGCATGTTTTATGGTTTTAGATTTATTCCTTTCAAAGACATGAAGAAATATTTAATTGAGATGTCAAAGGACACCTGAGTGTAAATTAATCTTAAATTAAATCATTCTGCACATTTTGTTATAATTCTCCAAAAGAGTTCAAAGAACTGGTTGACATATTTATGGCCAAAACCTTCCACTTCATTTTACCCTTTTTCTGAGCATGAGTTCTCACTATGTAGCTCTGGTAAACTAAGAATGTGGGGATAAAAATGGTGTGTAAGGCCGGGCATTGGTGGCACACGCCTTTAATCCCAGCAGTAGGAGGCAGAGGCAGGCCGATCTCTGTGATTTCCAGGCCAGCCTGATCTCCAGAGCAAGTGCCAGGATAGGCTCCAAAGCTACACAGAGAAACCCTGTCTCAAAACAACAACAACAACAACAAAACTCATAAAGAAGAATAAATATACTATGAAAATTATAAGTGAAATGATCATATGTATTAAGAGTTATATTAGGGGTAGAGGGCACCTAGTCAAAGAAAGAAAGAGACCCACTTAATTTTTTTTTTCATTCTTGGAGAACTTCTTTCAGAATATGTTTAATTTAACTTCTTCTTATGCTTTTGATATGCAAGTAAGTATCTATAAAGATAAATCACCATATTGCTAAAACTATAATTTAATTATAACTCAATGTATTTTTCTTTGGTGTTATGTGTCACTCTGCTTTGCTTAATATGTAAATCTCACGGAAGTCAATATTTCCTTTCATTACTGTGAAAGTATATTTCATAGTATTATTACTCTGAAAGATTAGATAAGCTTCTATTTGAGGAATTCAAATTCTTCCTATGGTAGCAATAATTACTGATCCACTATAAGAGGGCCCATATTTTCCCAAGGTCTCCTCACTGACACCCACATTCAGGGGTATGGATCAGTCCCATTCTGGTTTCCTAGGTATCAGTCTGGGGGCCAAGAGCTCTCCCTTGTTCAGGTCAGCTGTTACTGTGTGTTTCAACAGCCTGGTATGGACCCCTTTGCTCATCAGTCCTCCTTCTCTGCATCTGGATTTCAGTTCAGTTCAAGATTTAGCTGTGGGTGTCAGCATCTACTTCCACCAGCTGCTGGATGAAGGCTATTCAATGGCATATGAATAGGACATCATCTCATTATCAGGAGAGGGCATTTAAGGTAGCCTTTCCTCTCTTGCTTAGATTGTTAGTTGGTGTCATCTTTGTTGTTCTCCAGGCATTTCCCTAATGGCTATTTTCTTTGAACTTATAATGTATCACTCTATTATAATATCTCTTATTTTGTACTCTTCTGTTCTTCCCCCAAGTCAACCTCCCTGTCCCATCATGTCTTCCTCACCCTCCTCTTCTCCCCTTCTCATTCTCCTACTTCCCTCTCCCCACCACTAAATGCTCCCAATTTGTTCAGGAGATCTTGTCCCTATCCCCTTCTCCAGGGAACCATGTATGTCTCTCTTGTTTACCAGCCTCTCTGGCAGCCTGGGCTGAAGGCTGGCAATTATTTACTTTATGTCTAAAATCCACATATGAGTGAGTACATGCAATGACTATCTTTTTGTGACTGGGTTACCTCACTCTGTATGGTTTCTTCTAGTTCCATCCATTTGCCTGAGAATTTCAAGATTGCATTGCCTTTTTTCCCCATTGAGTAGTACTCCATTGTGCAAATGTACCACATTTTCTCTATCCATTCTTCATTTGAGGGGCATCTAGGTTGCTTTCAGGTTTTGGCTATTACAAATAGTGCTGCTACGAATATCGTTGAACAGAAGTCCTTGTTGTAGGAATGTGCTTCTTTTGGGTATATTCCTAAGAGTGGAATTGCTGGATCTTGTGGTAGACTGATTCCCATTTTCCTAAGGAATCACCATACAGATTTCCAAAGTGGCTGTACAAGTTGGCACTCCCACCAGCAGTGGAGGAATGTTTGCCTTTCTCCACTTCTGCTCCAGCATAAACTGTCATTGGCGTTTTTGATTTTAGCCATTCTGACAGGTGTAAGATGGTATATCAGAGTTGTTTTGATTTGCATTTCCCTGATGGCTAAGGATGTTGAACACTTTCTTATGTGTCTTTCAGCCATTTTAGATTTCTGTATTGAGAATTGTCTATTTAATTTTGTTCCCCATTTTTAATTGGAATATTTGGTATTTTGGAGACGAGTTTGTTGACTTCTTTGTAAATTTTGGAGATCAGCCCTCTGTCGGATGGATGTGGGGTTGATGAATATCTTGTCCCAATCCATGGTCTGTTCTTTTGTCTTATTGATTGTGTCCTTTGTATTACTGGAGCTTCTCAGTTTCAGAAGGTCCCATTTATTAATTGTAGATCTCAATGTCTGTGCTACTGGTGTTATTTTGAGGAAGCAGTATCCAGTACCAATTAATTCAAGGGTATTTCCTAATTTATCTTCTAATAAGTTCAGTGTGGCTGAGATTATATTGAGATCATTGATCCATTTGGACTTAAGTTTGGTACATGGCATTAGACTTGGATCTATCTGTAGTCTTCTACATGCCAGCATACAATAATGCCAGGACCATTTGTTGAAGATCCTTTCTTTATTCCATCATATAAATTTAGCTTCTTTGTGAAAAAATCAGGTATTTGTAGGTGTATGGGTTATCAGGGTTTTCAACTCAATTTGTTTACCTATCTTTTTTTGTGCCAATACCAAGCTGTTTTCAGGACTATAGCTCTATAATAGAGCTTGAAATTTGGAATGGCGATGCCTCTGGAAGTTCTTTTATTGTACAGGGATGTTTTGGCTATTCTGGGTCTTTTGTTTTTCCATATAATGTTGAGAATTGTTTTTTCAAGTTCTGTGAAGAATTGTGCTGGGATTTTGATGGGGATTGCATTGATTCTGTGGATTGTTTTTGGCAAGATTGTCATTTTTATTATGTTGATCCGACCTATCCAATAACATGGGAGATCCTTCCATTTTTTGGTATCTTCTTTAATTTCTTTGTTTAAAGACTCAAAATTCTTATGGTACATGTCTTTTACTATTTTGGTTAGCATTACCCCAAGGTATTTTATGTTGTTTGTGGCCATTATAAATGGTGATGTTTCTCTGATTTCTTTCTCAGAACATTTATTATCCATATATAGTAGGGATACTGATTTTTTTGAGTTAATCTTGTATCCTGCCACTTGGCTGAAGGTGATTGTCAGCTATAGGAGTTCCCTGGTAGACTTTTTTGGGTCACTTATGTAGACTATCATATCATCTGCAAACAGTGAAAGCCTGACTTCTCGCTTTCCAATTTCTATCCCCTTGATCTCCTTTTGTTGTCTCATTGCTCTAGCTAGAACATCAAGGACAATATTGAAGAGATATGTAGAGAGTGTACTGCCTTGTCTTGTTCCAGATTTTAGAGGAATAGCTTTGAGTTTCTCTCCATTTAGTTTGATGTTGGCTGTTGGCTTACTCTATATTGTTTTTATTAAGTTCACGTATGTTCCTGTTATTCCTGATCTCTCCAGGACTTTTATCATTAAGAGATGTTGGATTTTGTCAAAGCTTTTTCAGCAGCTAGTGAGATGATCATGTGGTTTTTATTCTTCAGTTGTTTTTTATGGTGGATTGCATTGATAGATTTTCTAATGTTGAACCAACTCTGCATCTAAGGGATGAAGCCTACTTGATCATTGCCGATGATTTTTCTGATATGTATTTGGATTCATTTTGCCAGTATTTTATTGAGTATTTTTGTATCTAAGTTCATGAGGGATATTGGTGTGTAGTTCTTTTTCTTAGTTGTGTCTTTGTGTGGCTTGGGTACCAAGGTAATTGTAGCCTCATAAAAAGAGTTTGACAATGCACCCTCTGCTTCTATTATGTGGAACAATTGAGGAGCATTGGTATTAGTTCTTTTTTTGAATTTTTGGTAGAATTCTGCACTGAAGCTCTCGGGGCCTGGGCTTTTTTTTTTTTTTTTTTTTTTTTTTTTGGTTGAGAGACTTTTGATGACTGCCTCTATTTCCTTAGAGGTTATAGGTGTGTTTAAGTTGCTTGTCTATTCTTGATTCAATTTTGGTAAGTGATATCTGTCCAGAAAATTGTCCATTTCCTTTAAATTTTCCAATTTTGTGGAGTATAAGTTTTCAAAGGACGGAACTGAAGATTCTCTGGATATCCTCATTGTCGTTGTTATGCCCCCTTTTCATTTTTGAATGTGTAAATTTGCAAGTTCTCTCTCTGCTTTTTGGTTAGGTTGGATAAAGATTTGTCTATATTGTTGATTTTCTCAAATAACCAACTCTTTGTTACATTGAATCTTTGAATTGTTTCCTTTGTTTTGACTGTATTGATTTCTTAGTTTGATTATTTCCTGGTGTCTACTCCTCCCAGACTGAATTTGCTTCCATTTGTTCTAGAGCTTTCAGCTGTGAAGTTAACTCTCTGGTGTGAATATTCTCTAGTTTCTTCATTTGAACACTTAGAGCTATGAATTATCTTCTTAGTACTGTTTTCAAACTGTCCCATTAGTATGGATATGATGTGTCTTCATTTTCATTGAATTCTAGGAAGTCTTTAATTTCTTTCTTTATTTCTTCCTTGACCCAGGAATGGTGCAATTGTGTGTTGTTCAATTTCCATGAGTTGGTTGGATTTCTGCGATGTGTTGTATTATTCCAATTTTTTGTACCTGTTGAGGTTTGCCATGTTGCCGAGCATGTGGTCAATTTTTGAGAAGGTCCCATGTGATACTAAAAAGAACTTACATTGTTCTGTGTTAGGATGGAAAGATCTATAGATGTCTGTATGTGGTTTTGTATGTCTGTTAATCCCAATTGTGTAATAACTTCTGTTAGTTCCTTTGTCTCTTTGTTAAGTTTCTGTCTGGTGGTCCTGTCCAGTGGTGAGAGTGGCGTTTTGAATTCTCCCACTATAACTATGTGATGTCTTATTTGTGGTTTGTTTTAATAATGTTTCTTTTACGAATGTTTGTGCCTTTTTATTTGGGGCATAGATGTTTAGAATCCATCTTCCAGATTGATTTTTTCCTGTGATGCATATGAAATGACCATCTTCATCTCTTTTAATTGATTTTAATTTGAAGTCTAACTTGTTAGATACTAGTATAGCTACCCCAGCTCCTTTTTAGGGTCCATTTGATTGAAATATCTTATTCCAAACCTTTACTCTGAGTTAATGTCTGTTTTTGAATTTGAAGTGTGTTTCTTGTATGCAGCAGAAGGATGGATTCTGTCTTCGTATCCAATCTGTTAGAATGTGTCTTTTTATAGGCAAGTTAAGAGCATTAATATTGAGGGAATTTAAGGACCATTGAGTACTTATTCTTGTTCGTTTTTGATTTGCTGTTTGTAGTGGTTTTGTATGTGGATTTACACTGCTTTTTCTTTTGTTTTTTGGTAAAGTGGGATTATTATCTATTGCCTAAGTTTTTGTGAGTGTAGTTAATTTCCTTAGGTTGGAGTTTTCCTTCCAATATTTTCTGTAGGGCTGGATTAGTGGTTGCATATTGTTTAAATCTGGTTTTGTCAGGGTCTCTTGTTTCTCAGGGGCCAATTCAATCTTCCTGCAGACTCCTGGGGCAGGAGATCCCAAAGTAGGCAGGCAAAGTTCGGCCCAAGGAAGGGGACAATGTAGCTCACCTATACACTCTCTGAACTCTGCACTCTACACTGCCTTGGGCCAGAGTAGCCCAGTGATCTCAGCAGAGTCAGGGGCCCTGGGTCCTCAGGGACTGATTCTGTATAAGGGAAAAATTGTCCATCTCTTGGAAACAATCATGTGATATGCATATGAATTGGCCATACAAAATTATCTACCTTTCCCTTTTTGCAATTATGATAATCTTTTCCCTAGAAGACATAATTCCTTTTGTTTGGCAACATACTCATGATGAATAAATATTAAGTCCAGATGAGTTTAGCTTAGTTTTGACTAATGTCAAAGACATTTCCCAGATACAGAAGGAAGCAACTGTAGATAAATACTTCAAATGCTTAAATTTTGTAAATAATCCATTAAAATAGTAAAAATCTGGGAAGACAATGCTGTTGATTGTTTTTAATCTTTGTACTTTTGTATATTGTGGGGGCCTGCCACTGAGCTCTCAAATAAATAATACATGGAGTCTTATTATTACTTATAAATGTCTGGTCTTGGCATGGCTTGCTTCTAGTAGGCTTTTCTTATATTATCCTATCTACCCTTTACCTTTGGGTTTTTTTCTTTCCTTACCTTTGTAATCTTCTTCACTCTTACTCCATGGCTTGCAGGGTTTCTGGTCCTTTGTTTCTTGCTCCTTTGTCTCTCTCCTTTCAGACTTCTCCTCTATGTATTCTCTGTCCCTGTCAGCCGCATCCATTCTTTCATCCTTGCAATTGGACATTCCACTCTTTTTTAGACCAATCAGGTATTTTAGGCAGGCAAAGTAACAGAGCTTCACAGAGTTAAACTGATGAAGCATAAAAAGTTACAACACATCTTTATGTCATTTAAAAATGTTCCACACCATAACAAATGTAATGATCTACAATAATATTCCACCAGAAGACCATCTTTATAAGTTAACTACCATCAACTTAAAATTTTTAAATTGTAGTGTTTTTATATTGGAAGGCATTTATGGCTGGTCAGAGTTTGCAGTCTATCATATCCTGGCAGATTTTTCCAAAATCTCAGGAACAGGGAGATTCCATTCATTCTTAGTGAAATTTCTTACTCTACCTGCTCTTATTTGTAGAATGTCCCTGTGCATGAATGATTGATCCTATCTGAAAACTGTGTCTAAGCCTGATGTCCATCTATCTTTACCTTGACTCTTAGTACAGATTCTTGCTAGAATGCTTATGCTAGGTTCTCTGCTATTGAACCCTATGGCCACACACTAAGCCTTTCCATAGGAGTGTGCTACATAATACAAATTAAGGTTTGTCTCTAGGTTCCCCAATCCTATGTATTCCTTAAGCTATCATAAAAATTGAGGTGATTCACCAAAGTCAGTCTTCCAGAGAGTGGTCTTCATCATAACCACAGCTGTCCTAATGCTGTTCCCATTTCTGCTCCTTCTACCACCAAGGAGGAAACAGAGATGCAATTTATGAACTAACAGACAGATTACACTGGTAAAAGTTGGTATGGAGGCACTGCCACCCATTTTACCTTTATGCAAATATAGTACTTGATATAAAAATTACTATGTAATTTTTCATCACTATGAATTTACTATGTACTTTTTCAAATGTGAGGAATGATCAATGTTTAAGTCAGGCAATATAGAAGAATGGGTGGAGAAAATGTAGTACATTTGAACAGTGTACTACAGTGGAAAAAATGAATACAGTGGAAAAAAAACAATGGAATCTTGAAATTTGCAGGCAAATGGATTAAACTAGAAGAAAACATCCTCACTGAGGTAACCCAGTCTCAAAAAGACAAAAATGGTATGTACCATATATGGATGGTAGATCTAGAGCAAAGAGGTAGCAGCCTACAATCCACAATGCTAGAGAAGCTAAGAAACAAGAAGAACCCTAAGAGAGACATATATGCTCTCCCGGAGAAGAAAACAGGGATAAGATCTCTGAAGGTAATGGGAGCCTGAGGGAGGAGAGAGGGAGTTAGAAGAAAGTGAAGGGGAGAAGAAGAGGGGAGAGGAGGACATGAGGGAACAGGATGATCTAGTTAGGGGAAGAATAGAGGAGAGCAAGAAAAGAGATACCATCATAGAAGGAGCCATTATAGGTTTAAAGAGAATTCGGGCAATAGGGGAATGTCCATAGATCTACAATGTTGACCCATCTAACTATCTAAGCAATAGTGGTGAGACTTTCTTAACTGGCCTTCTCTGATAATGAGATGGATGACTACCTTATATGCCATCCTTGTGTCTTCATCGAGTAGCTGATGCAAGCAGAGGCAGACACCCAGAGATAAACACTGATCTTAACTCTGGAATCCAGTTGCAGAGACTGAGGAGTGGGGAGCAAAGTCAAGGCCAAGCTGGAGAAATGCACAGAAACAGCTGACCTGAACAAGGGGTTGCTCATGGACCCCAGACTGATAGCTGGGAAACCAGTATAGGTCTGTTCCAGACCCCCTGAAGGAGGAAGTCAGTTTGGATGTCTGGACAATATATGGGGACACTGGTATTGGATCAGTATTTACCCCTAGTACACAAGTGATCTTTGGGAGCCCTCTCCACCTAGAGGGATGCTCTGTCTGTCTAGACACACTGGGCATGGTCTAGGCCCTGCTCCAAATGATATGACAGACTTTAAGATTCCCCAGGGAAGGCCTCACCCTTCCTGTGGAGCAGAAATGTTGGGTTAGGGGCTCGGTGGGCAAGCAGGGGAGGCACAGAAGGAGAAGTAACTGAGATTGACCTGTAAAAGAAGCTTTTTTCTAATTAATAAAAAAGACAGTCAGTAGAGGAATATTTTCATTCATAGGAGGCAATAGTGAATTAGGTGAACTGTATATCAATTTCTGCAATGACTCTATGACAAGTAACATCTTTGGGAATTTGCTTAGAACACATTATCATTATAATAATTGCATGGATATGATTCCAACTGCTCGAAAATCTAGTAATAGACATGAATAAGTAAAAGCTTATGGTCTTGTGTCTAAGTAGTTCATGAGAAGTTGTAAACAAATAAACTGAAGAATGATGAGGTCAGAATGCTGACCCAAAGGAAATTTGGTGAAACACTCTTGTGCCAAGACAGTTATTCCAGGCTGCACAGTGGGGACACAGATCAGTAGCCATGTAAATGTTCAACTATTCCAATTCTTAAGGGACATAAGAGATGAACAGCATTTTTAATAAGAAGTACACACTAGGGAGAATATGGCAGGATAATTGATTGAATCAATAACCATAACTGTTTTCTCCAGCTTTTGAAATTGAGAAGATATTACCAGAGAATAACAAGAGTTATTTCCTCCTCTTCACTTAAAGATGGTCAGGGATTTCTGACTTAGGTGTAAGAGGCTAATTTTCATTAAGTGGCAAAATCCAAATGCCTTTGCTGATATTTACATAGTGTAGTTTCAGAGTGAGTTTTGCTATACCTATGGGTCTACCAATCCAATAAACACAATGTCTTTGTTCAGAGCATGAGAGTTAAGTGCATATTTTCATGCTTCCCCAAGAACTGCAAGGACTACAGGACCTGTGTGTGAGATAGAGTCAGACAGAGACAATGAGGGAGAGAAAAAGAGAGAGAGAGTGGGGTGGAGAGGGAAAGGGAGAATACAGGAGTAGAATCCTGTCAAAAAGCATTTGATAGTTGTCTCCTTTAAAACTATAAAATGAAGAATGATGATTGTAGAACAAAGCTGAGACAGCAGGGATTGGAACCTCTTTGGGGGATTGCAGCAGAACTGTGATGGTAATCTGAAGGATGAATCTTCTCTTTGCCTAAATCACAAATTTTTGAATTTTTTTTGGGGGGGATGCATTTTGAGGCAAAGAAAGAGGACTTCCACAGCAATACCTATTTATTTGCAAAATATGTTATATAAAGATATATCACATTTGAAAATCAGGTAAATGGTGTTCTTTTGCATACAAGACTGAAGTGCATAAAATCCATGTGTCAATACTAGGGTTATTAACTCTTTCTGATACTGAGGATATTTGCAATCATCTAGCAATTTGTTTGTTGCATTCTGGCTGTAGTAGTGTTTTTATGTGAGAAAATCCCTGTGAGATCATACATTTGAAGGCTTCATCGCCCATTGTTGGATCTGTTGGAAGTATTAGGAGGTGTAGCCCTGTTGGAGGAGATGAGTCCCTGGTGATGGGCTTTGAGAATTTCAAATCTGTACTATTCATAGTTCTTTCCTCTATTCTCTCTCCCCCCCCTCTCTGTCTCTCTCTCTGTCTCTCTCTCTCTCTCTCTCTCTCTCTCTCTCTCTCTCTCTCTCTCTCTCTCTCTGCTTTTTACTTGTGAATCAGGCTCTAAGCTCTTGTCTGCTGTTCCTTGCCTGCCTGCTGACTGCCATATTTTTGCTATGATGATTACTGTGTCTAATCCTTGGAACTATGATTCCCAGGGTAAATGCTTTCTTCTCATATTGTGTCTTTTCATAGTATTAGAAAGGTACTGAAAACACCAGTTTAACATAGTGTATGTTGTTGTAATGGAATAACAAACACTGGGAAATGAATGCATCTCCTAGTTTTGGAAGCCTTTGAGAAATTCAGAATCAAGAGGCCACATCTGAAAAGTGCCTTGCTGCTTTCTAGTCACTTCACAAACCCCTTCTAGGGACAGAAGGTGCAACAAACTCATTTCTTTTAAGGAACTTCCATCCATGGTAATGAACACTTTCCTAGGATAACATCATGATTAATTCATAAGCATGAAGACCTCATGATCTAATCCCAATTTAAAGGTCTGCCCTTTTAACACTGGTGTTTGGGGACTAAGTTTCTAGCACATGAATTCTAGAGAATACACTGTATTCTAGTACATAATCACTGGCTGAGTTATTCTGAAGCATGTCTGATGACAAGAACCACCTGTTGAGACTCAGGCAGGATGAGGACATGTGTAATCACCGCAGAACACCCACTGATAACTTTCTGAGTACCTTCTCCCTTTTTGACTTGTTTGTTTTCACAAGAGGTTAAGTGTGTGTGAATTTATTCTGAAAGCCATTTTGTCTATTCCCACTGAAAAGTTATAAAAACTACCTTGAATATACAGTAAGATTTATGTTCCCTCTTTCTGGGAATTTAATTGTATTTTAAAAGCAAAAGGAAAAAGAAAATGAAGTACTCTGCAGTACTGTTTCCAACAACTTAATCATTGCCAATAAATGTTTGGATACAGAGTAGTCTTTCAGAAATTATTCTTACTTAAAACATCTATATGGGAGGATTGACTATGACTTTAAATTTGTGAAGTTTTAGATATTGGTTTTAGACACTCATGTCAGAAGCTATCAATTGATAAATAGGAAAGCCAGCACAATTTTTATATCTAGAATATGCAAGAATAGAACCTTGATTGCTCCTCTTTATTTTCTTCACAATATTTGGTTAATTACTGTGATGTTGAAAATACAACATTCTCAAGAAGATATGAAACAGGAATAATTCATAAAGACATATAGATAGATATATGCATATATAATGTGGTAATATATCACCAATAGGTTGGTATACATATTAAAATGAAATAGTTTTGAAAATTTGATGATTTTTGAATACAACTTGTAGTAAGGAGTGGTTTTTTTTGATTGTTTGTTTGTTTTGTTTCTTTCTTATTTGGAAGGTCCACCACCCAGCTCCCAAATGAATTACACACCGAGGTTTATTTTTAGTTATGAGTGCCTGGCCTTGGCTTGGCTTATTTCTAACCAACTTTTTAAAAATTAAATTAATGAATCTACCTTTTCCCTCTGGGCTTTCATCTTTCTTCTGTATATCTTGCTTTCCTTCTTTATCCATGGCTGACTGAGTGGCTGGGTATCTGACCCCTGACATCCTCCTCCTCCCCAAATTCTCTCCTTGCTGCTCCTTTTTGTTCCTCACTCCTTCTATTTATACTCTGCCCTGCAGGCCCACCTATCCTTGCTCCTGCCTCACTCTTGTCCATTCAGCTCTTTACTATAACCACAAGGTCGTCTAGACAGGCAGAGTAACACTGCTTCACAGATTTAAACAAATGTTGCATAAACAAAAGTCACGTGCCTGAAAATAATATTCTACTACAACAACTTGATATCAAGAAAATTCTCTGAAATTATAACAAGTTGCAAAATTGCATTGTATTGGGGCTAGTGTGATGGTTTCAGTGAGTCATAGCCCTAGTTGCTATACCAGAGTTGCTGAGTTCAGTTTCCACTACAGGTACCAGGAGACCCATAAATCACTTGAACCTCTACTTCTAGGGGATTTCTAGTAATAGAGGGTACCTATACTCATGTACAATACTTAGATACACTCAGACACACAGAGACAGAGAGACACACAGACACACATGGTCATCATAAAAAATGACCTTTTGTATGTTTTTCCTTGTCTCTTAACTGCTAGATTATTGCTGAGTACTATCAAATATAGTGTTTTGGAATATTAAGGAAATCATTTTATCTTTTAAACTTTTAAAGTATTTTTATGTGCATTCTGGGGAAAAATGGATTTGAGCTTCATTCTATTGAATGTTTTGTCTCTTTCTTTATTGTCATGTATGTATATGTATATTCTGGTTAGAGCACAACTCTGTGGATTAGTTTCTTTTTTTCCTTCTTTTTTGTGGTTTCCGTGCATCAGTCTCAGCTTGCCAGGCTTGTGAACAACAATTATCTTCTTAACTATAGAGTTGTTTTCTAGTTTCTGTCATGTCTCTGTAATAAAATATTAAGACAAATATTCAATTCCAGTTTACAATCCATCCTACCAGGTAATCAAAGATGGCAGGGAAATGAAACAACTATTCATGTCCACAGCCATGATAACAGAGGAAGGATTGCACATATGCCTACTGCTAAGCTCTCTTTCTGTATTCATACAATTTATTCCTCCATTCAGGGGAATGGTGCCATCCACTTTTAGGGTGGATTTTCCCACATCAATAAATGTGATCCACATAACCCAACCAGGCAAAGACACAAGAGAAACTATTCTAGACAGTGTCTCATTAACTGTCCTCCATGGTGATTTTAGATTGTGACAAGTTCACAATTACAACAACAAAATTAATATCATCTTCTTTATCTTGGAAGCCACATCTACCACACTTCAAGAATTTCTGTTTTTGTCAGTTTTGTTGATCTTAAATAGATTATGTAGGTACTAGAAATAGGTACAAGGATAAGAAAATTGTTATAGCCTCTATTGATATATACTTTAAGCCATTACAGCAGGAAAACTACTTTTCTACAACATCTTCAAAATGCTTTGAATTTTGCTACTTTTTTTTTGTAGTGTGGACTGAAAGTGGGACTTGGCACTTGCTAAAATAATCAGCCTACCAGGGGACAACACTTCTACTAATTAGCACTCCTAATATTTACCACTTTGATAAAAAGATTCCAAGAATAGCTCTTAGAAGCATCAATATGCTTGTGTATTCTGTTAGGTCTTTGAATTCCTTAAAAATAGGAAGGCTTCAAGATTCAAAGAGTATATATGAACTATGTGTTTTGTATTAGTATCTCTATTATTTGTCTCTGTGTTAGATCATCAGTGCTTTTATATATAAAAATTGAGCAAAGAAATTAATGTACTCTTTTTTAGACTAGAGTCAAGAATGTTGACTCTGTCCTTCATTAAATTTTAAACTATGAATTATCATATGCACAGAGTTCTAGGAGAATAAAGAACATTTTTAGATGCACATAGAAGTCAAAGTATTTTCAGACTAAATGTTATCAATTAATATGTTTGTCATTATTTTGAGATGTTTCGGAAGTTAACATTGTGAAAACTGTTTTTAACACTTTACGCATCCCTTCTTCATGCAGCAAGCACATGTCTGGTTTACGGTTGCTATGGCAAAATAATTTTTTGAAAATAAACCAGAGCGTAGTATATAGTTCTATTCATGAGAAGACTTACTGAAAAAGGACACAGACTACAATCCAAATTCCCACACCTATGGAAAAAGATGGATATGACTAGGCATATGCCTATAATCACACATCTGTATGGTACAGATAAAGGCACTTACCAAACCTTGTTTCCTGTTTGAACATGACATCTAATGTTTCCTCTGTCTTATATGCACAAACTTGAACATGTGGAGCTGTATACACTTGAAAAAAACACACACAGAGACACAAACACATACAAATACACACACACTTAAAATTTTAGAAAGAATAATTTTCTCAACTTGACTTAAATTTTATTTTAACATTTTTTTGCTTTAGAGTTGATAAATTTTATATCTCCTGGGAATTATTCCTGCAAGTTTATATATTGAAAAAAATAAAAAAAATATTTTTTTTTAATTTTTATATTGCTTTAGCAAGGATCTTGAGATCCTTGTCCATTTTGAAATAATCTCAGTGTTTGTAAACTTAGGGACATTTATTATGTGTCTTCATAATTTATCTGAAGTTCTATAAATGGACCAAATATTCTTTCAAACTTTCAGGACTCAATGGGTGACATGGCAGTGATGTGTAAACTTCAGTCTTGCCAATTTATGAAGGTGCTCTCTTCCTCCATATTTTTATGTTTCTTGGGTAGATGATCCAACTTTCAGAAATTTCCCAAGAACTTCATGTATGGAGAACCCACAGGAGAAATGATGTGATGCTTAATTTTATTTTATCAATATTTTATGATCTAGAAAAATCCTGGCAGGAGATTCTGAAGAAGGGTTTATACAAATCAGGTTTGCCTGTAGTTATGACCATGGTTGGGTTTTATTGTGAATATATTATTTGATGTGGGAATACCTCATCTCTGATCTACTGGAAGAAGATCATGGACTGTGTAAGAGTATAGAAAAGGGATTGAGCACAAGAGCTACACATTCTATTCCTCTCCCTCTCCCTCCCCTCTCTCTTTCATGTGCACCCTCACTAGAAACATAATGTGACCAGTTGCCTGAAGTCTCTGCTGCCTTGGCTTCTAAGTATGATGGACTCTAACTGCTAAATGAAAGCTATAATAAACTCCTCCCTATGTCCAGTGATTCCAAATACACACACACACACACACACACACACACACACACACACACACACACACAAAGTTTGGGAACAGAATCTTTAGATTAACCTCAAACATGTATAATCTTTCTGCCACAGATTCACTAATCATGGGGTTACTGGTTTATGATACTCTGCAGTGTGTGTGTGTGTGTGTGTGTGTGTGTGTGTGTGTGTGTGTGTTTCTCTCACAGGTTAACTGGAATCATGACTTATTATCTTATATTATTCTCATCTTTTATATATTACAGACAACATACACCACATGATCTATTACTTACTGTGCATATGGTTTGGTAAGAATGTAATGCTTGTGATACATAGCATGTTTGCCTAAGCTCAGAGAGAATTTTCTTTAGTCTAAATTTGCTTTGAGCCTTTATTTCCTTCCCAGGATATGTATACAGGTACCAACACTTTCAGGTCACCAAGCTATGTAGCCATTCTTTCTTGTGATACTACTTTGTGCTGTGTTATATTTTCTCTTCGTTTGGTGTTTCTAACCCCTTGTTTGTTCGTAAGTTCTTACATAATAATATTGGGTGATTAAGATAATATTTTTACTATCATAGGGTTTGCAAAGTTTCTTTTTTAATGAAATGCCATAAATTCGCAGGTGTAAAAGAAGATGGGTAATGGGACCAGAGCCTAAAGTGTCTATGTACTGCAGCCATTCATTCCTGGTTTCATGCAGCATTGTAGTTAATTCCTGCATTATCACTTACACTTTGGCATAGGAGCATCTGTACCTTGGTCTTCCTTCTACACTGGAACTGAACTCTTTTAGACAAGGAAACACTGTTTTAGTCACTGTTCTATTTCTGGAGGAGACACTGTGGCCACAGCTTAGTAAAGAAGATGTTTAATTGAGGCTTAATTACAGTTTCAGAACTGTAGTCCATGATTATCATGGTGAGGAGTGTGGTAGCATACACAGCCATAGCTGAGAATGCCTCCTTATTGGAAGGCAGCAGACAGAGAGAGACCCTGGGCCTGACCTGGACTTTTGAAACTTCAAACCTAGCCCCAGCAACACATTTCTTCAAACAAGGCCACACCTCTTAATCCTTTGAAATAGTGTCACTCTCAGGTGACTAAATATTCAAATGTATGAGCCTTATGAGCCTATTTTTGGCAATCCTACTTAAACCAGCACACTGTATATCAGAGTACATGTGTTCATGACTCTTCATTGTTTTTTTTCTTAATATCTTAACCCTCATGAGAAGAAGGATATTATGCTTCATCCTGTCATTGACCCCAACTGGCCATAAAGAAATTCCTTGTATCCCAGCTATATTTATAGTAAATAATTATTTTAATGGGTTTTGCTCCACTGAAGAAAATTCGTATTTATTTGAGACAATATTTTGTTTAAACAAAAAGGTAGCTTGTGGTGATTATATGAGATGTGTTCCAGTTATTCAGAACTTAATTCAGGCTTAATTATATTTTAAAAAAGACTTCTTATGTTTTATAAAACACTGAATTACATAATCTGAGGCCATACTCTTAAACAAAGAAACATTTTGCACTCTCTCTCTCTCTCTCTCTCTCTCTCTCTCTCTCTGTGTGTGTGTGTGTGTGTGTGTGTGTGTGTGTGTGTGTGTGGTGTCCAAAATACTAGCTTGTACTTAAATAATTCATTTGATGACAACTATGGTTAAGCTAATGAAAATTAAAACCAAACATAAATATCATATTAAAATACTTCAATATCATTTCTTATACTTCACTCAATGGTCATAGCCTGATTGTTTACCAATCTACTTTCCATTATGTTACTATATTCAATAAATTGCTTGTATATACATATTCACATGATAGTGTGACTTTAAAATGTCATGTCATATATATCAAGTGTATACATCTGGCATTTTTTCATTTAAAAATGTTTAAGAACATGCAAATATACTTACCTTTCATTTTCCCTTAAAATTTCATAGAGAAAAGTTATCATTTGGTCTTAAATTTCATGAAGAAATCTAAAAGTTTGTCTTCAATTAACTTATGTTCTTATGGGTATCAATTTGTACTTTGAGTTTGTGAGCATTGACAGAAGCATAAAGCTTTTAACATTTTATGCAGAAATCTTTCTGTAAATAGGGAAACAGATAATCTGTCTTCTTCATAGGCTGGCTACATTGATATGTCCTTCAAAGTAATTAACTGTGACATATACCATTAATTGATGCATATTCACACAGTAAACACATCAAGGCCTGTTTGTCATAAGAAAACCTTTTTAGAGAAAACAAAGACTATGAAGTTTTCTAGACCACCAGAAGTTCATTGATGACTGAGCACAAAATAGAGAAAGAAGAGACTAGTTGACTAAAATGAAATAAAGACACAAACGCAATTTGTGAGCATTACTTCTTGGGAAGAATTGTGTCTGCCAAGATTGATTGAATGATTAAGTCTTCAATGACTGTGGGCAGTAGGAATGATGCAGGTTTGCACTCTAATTACATTTTATCTTGTGAGAGTTTCAGCCCTCTAAACAGCCATTGTCTTGCCCCATTATGTGTAGGATTTGGCATCCTGATTACTGATAAAAATATTTGGGAGTATATTAAGTTAACAGCACTCTCACTTTCATCAACTGAAAGGCTATAATTTATCTGAGGCCTATATCCAAAACTTCTCCACTTCACTTTATTTATCTACTTAATGCTTCCACCAAAGTATTTAAAAATTAGATTTGTGAATTTCTTGGTCTTAATAGTATAGACACATCATGAAACCACATCTAAGTTAGAACATGAAAAACAGTTTATAAGTGAGTCAAATATGAATCAAAATGGTCTAGAAACACAAACTTAAGTTACCAAAATACCACATTCCTCTCTGGAAGCAATAGCATGAAGCTTTTCTATTTTCAGAAAAAATAATTTACAATCAATAATAGTAAGTACTGATATAAATCAGCAATACTCTAAAACATAATATTATCTATACCTTTGGAATCATAAAGAATAAAATCAGATAGCCTTTGATGTTCACATATTTTCTTCAGATCAAACTGATTTTCAGTCAGTGTAATATTTGAAATCATGTTATTTTAAAAATTAGATTTTTAATACTAACATGACCATTACATTTAGAAACAAATGTTAAAATTAATAGGGCTGAAGAGATGTCTCAGTGGATTGGAGTGCATACTGTTTTACCAGAGGACCACCTATATCTGGTATCTCACAACAACTGGAAATTCCAGCTCGAGGGGATCAATGACTCTGACCTCTGTACTCATGTGCACACAAAAACATCTTTTTATGAATAAAAATAAATTTACAAATTTTGAAGTTCAACTTATTATTTCAATGCTTTGTAGAATTTCTTTATCCATTATACAAGGACAATTACACACTATAATTCCTGGAGTTTTTAAAATAAATTTAAGTATCTGATTAAAATCCAATGTTCATTAAATTAATACTAAGACTTACATCAGTTTTGTTAATTTAAGCTAGTAACTCAATGTTTTGAAGTATTTGGTCTGACTAGTTTTCTAACCATGGCTTTTAAATAAGCAGTGATAACAGTGCCACAATATCTAAATTTTAAGATGATCCAAAGGGAAAAAAATCAATTCTCAGTCGGAAATATCCTCTCATTATAAAACTAGTTAGTTTTGTCACCATTTGACTGTAGAGCCTCAGATGAAGAATTGTCCAGATCTAATTCCCCTGTGGGCATGTCTCAGGAGATTATCTTTAGTGTTAACGGATAGAGAAAGGCCCAGGCCAATGTGATCAATACCTTTCCTAGCCATGTGGTCCTAGATACATAATAACATCAGGTAAGCATAAACAAATGAGGTAATCATAGTGTGAGGTAAGCCTGGATTCTACCTACTGCTTTCTAACTTGAGTTCCTGCTCTGACTTACTTCAGTGGCTCACTTCGACCTGAAAATTCAACTCAATCAATCCTTTCTCCAAAGTAGATTTTTGGTCATAGGGTTTTCATTACAACATGAATGAAATAATAGAAATTACTCTATAATTTATAGTTCAGCTTCTACATACATCCAGCAGAAAAGAAAAAAACACAATGCTATAGATGTATATTTTTGAAAGTCTGGGGAAATGTTAAACAAATTAGCCAGAATTTTAAACTCATGTTTTTCTGTTTTAAAAAATCATCTTTATTATAAAAGGCTGAAGTTCAAATACTGTTTTTTCAGATAATAGGAGTTAAATCTCTGAGATGTGTTACAACTTTGGATTTCCCTGATTAGATGTAGAAAGTAGGAGTATTTTGGTGATGCAGTCAGTGGCTGTGGAATAGCCTCTGATGGCTGTGAAAATGGCAGAAGGAGCCCCAAGCGAAGGAATGTAGGGAAATTTCCCCACAGCCTGATGTGTTTGTACAACTGATCCTCAACTGATAGTGCTATTGGGGAATACTGTGTAATTCTTACAAGGTAGACACTTGCTCCTGGAAGTTGATCACTGTGGCAGGGAGTTGTGGTTTTATGTCCTGGATCACTTTTCATTCATTCTGTGCACTCACAACCAATGACAACATGTGACCTACCAGCCTCCTGCTTCTCCCATGCCTGCATCTCTATACTTAATGTACTCAGGAACTCTAAACAAGGATAAATAATTTCCTCCCTACGTTGCTTTTTGTTAGGTATATTATCATAAAATGAGAAAACTCACAGAGCAGGTAATCTCTAGAGCCATGGTTCTCAAAATGTGGGTCAAAACCCCTTTGAGGGGTTATAGGATTATTTCATAGGGGCTGCTTATCAAATATCCTGCATTTCAGTTATTTACCTTATGATTAATAACTAACAATTCACAGTTATGAAGTAGCAATAAACATAATTTCAAGTTTGGGAGTTACCACAACATGAGAAACTACTTGTACTAAAGGGTTGCCTCTTTAGGAATGTTGAGAACCACTGCTCTAGAGCCTGAAAATAGCAAGAGAGCATTTTCCACAAAGCATCCAAAGGCACTCAGTCTCAAGACATGCATCTGGCTTCACTAATATGTATTTTTCATGTCTAAACTCCAGCATATTTGTGTGTTCAGACATGAATTTTATACTAATCAATTAAATAATAATAAAAAACTAATAGAAATTTGAATAAAAATATGTCCAGTAATTGGACTTCTCTTATAGGGAAAATCTTATGAATGGAACAAATTTGTCATTATTTGTTGCATTGTTTCCCTCTTCAATAAGACACCATGGAATTTTAAAGTATAGAATTTTAAATCATACTGAGTAGGCATTCAGGGAGGTTTTAACATGTGCTTTGAATGTTATCCATAAATTATATTTATTCCTATTTAGGGGCATTTCAGATGTCTTTTGGTCTTTTGACAGACAGAAATATGAACATCTGATTAATAAAAGATAATCTTCCTTTTTCAATGTCAAATGATTATATCTTAATTGTATCAACAAAGCCCATTCACAGGATAACCTAGATTGGTATGTCATTGAGCAACACAGAATTGCAATCTAGTCCAACCCAATATATCAAAGGACCATTACCAAATATTGTATGCAAGTAAGTAGATTAGTTGAGGAGGACCACAACAGTAATGACATCACCATCATTATAATAATTTTAATTAGATTAATTCAACATGCAATTTGAGGAGGGAGATATGGCCATCTAAGCAGGAGGGCCTGCAGTCTTACTATCAGAAACAATGTTAAAGACTGGTTGTGGTGACATGACTGCCTGAAACCCCACTGATGTAGCAATGAAGAGGACAGGACCACTGGAGCTTGATCATTACCATCCCAGATTTAGGTTCAGTGAGAAACTAGATCTGAAGAAATTAAGATAGTATTATGAAGTAGGATTTTTGACATCCTCCTATGGTCTCTGAGTGAATACATCTGTGCATACTCACATGCACACTTGTGTGTATGGATGTGCTGTACAAAGATAAATACAGGTAAACATGTAGACACAGATACATTGAAAAGATCTTAAGATGGGAGAGAATTTGGATGTCAACACTTTTTCTTTCTAAGAAAAAACTACTCCTCAAATTAAAAGAGGGAAATTCCTGTACCCCCAAATGAGGAAATGAGTCTGTGAATAATTAATTTTATTTAAATAAAATGCAGTGTGATACAGCATAGATAATATCTAGGAAGACAAATACTTTTATCATTGTCATTCTGTCACTTTTAGCCTTTAATGAAGTGACTTTATCAGATGACCACCCATTAGTGCTTATTTGAATGTCAATAACAAAACTCATCAGTTTTCTATTTTTAGTTGTAGCTCATGGTGGGAGAATGAAGAACAAAAACCATTTTGAAATTTTTTGTTTCATATTCATCAGTAACTTCAAGAGATTATTATTCTCTGTGTAAACCTATTTTTATCTAGTGTAAAAGAATCTCACCAAATAACCAAGCAGTATCCTAAAATTGCACTTCCATCCAGCAACAGAATATGCTTGTGTAAAAGTGGGGCAAACAGTTGCATAAATCCCACCAGTTAATTCAGCCTTTCATCTGAGTATTGACTACTGCATGCGTTATATCCAGCTCCTGTGGCAGATGGTCAGCAGAGGAGAAACTGGCCAAGTCAGCGAATCTCCATCTTTAAATTCCCCCCCTACACAAGGCACAGATGGCTGTGGGAGTGACATTCACTGCCGCAAGGGCTCTGAAAACAGAGCACAGTTGACCTGAGACTTACTATTAAAAATATTCCTGCCTTGCTTATAAAAGAGCCAAAATCCAAACCCTTGTGTGGAACAACAAAACCCTGAACAAAGAATGATGCTTAGTTTAAAATAATTGGACAAAGTCAGGAATTGAACTCACAAGGTATATTTAAATGTACATTTTAACATGTTAAAAGTCTCTATGGAGGGTAATTCTCCAATGTTTTCTTCCTTCCTTTGGTTCTTGCAGCAAGAGCAATTTCTATAAGTACAAACAACTAAAATTTACCAAACCTAAAATCTAAACTCTTTTTGTTATTATTAGTTGCAGATCCCAGAGCATAAGACATGATTTAGTTAGAACTGATGACCAGTCATTAAAATATCTAATAAATATCCACCAGAAGACATATTTCTGGTGACTGTCTCCCGATCATCAGTTACCAACTGCTTGGCTAGCTTGGCCACAGTGGAGAATCACATGGCTCTGGTTTGCCAAGATGACAGGCTTTACTCTCTTCTTACACCTGGGATGCATCACTCATCAATGTCATCTACCTGGACTACAGTTTTGTGGAACTAACACACAGAGTCCCCAAACTGTAATGTACATCTCATTGTCAGAAGGTTTTGCTGAAACAGAATGTGCCAGGTCCTATTTGTATTTCAGTGGAAACTTGAGCCATAGATATTTGTGGTACTGAAGTTTCCAGGCAATATTGGCAATAGTGATGTGAGAACACTTTGAAAATTATTCCTTTAGGATTGGACATAGACCAACATAATTCTTCATATACTCTTGAAACTGTGTCATATTTTGTAGGCTGCTCAAGGAAAAAAAAATAGATTCCCACAAGCAACAACCCCTTGGTTACTCAAAAACAAAATACCACAGACTGAAGTTTCATTAACTGTGTAACATTTTTGGACATAGTTGAAGTTTTCGTATTGAACATAGAGGAACCAATGGTATTGGGGTCTTCTGGGACTTCGGTCAGTGCTTTGAGAATTCTGCTTTCTTGATGCCTTTTTCTATGTCATCACTATGCACCTGCATCACCATCTCACACTCCTCTTTTAATCCTAATTAAACACCTGTCATGTTGCATTAGTACCACAAAAGGCTTCACTTAATAGTTAAATTTTGTCTCAAGGTATTAGTACATTCTGATCTTCATGTGGGCAGGATTTCATTATGTAAGTTTTTGAGAGACAGACTGCATTCATATTACTGAGATGCCACGATAAAAAAAGGCAGACACTGAAAGCTACTGCAGTTTACTTTTTAGACAAAAATTAGAATTTCTTAGCTACATTCTCAAAGGGATTGGAGATTTTATCACAGCATCTGTCTAGTGCTGAAAAAACATCATCACACACTAGCAATTAGTGTTGCTGAATCCTACCTCTTGGGGAAACTCTACTCTCTTTCCTGAACGTCTGGAACTATTCATAAGCACTTGGTGTGTTGGGAGTTTAATAAAGGTCCAAGTTGATTACAAAGAAATATTTTGCAGCATTACACATTTAAAAATTACATTTAAAGTAAACACAAGAGAAAAGTTAATAAAAACATTACCATCCATACATCTTTGTGATTTGTTTTTCATGAGAAAACCATAAGAACTTAAATAATTTCCTTTGTGTCCTCGTTTTTCTACTTTCTCTTCCGACTGCCCCCCTTTCCTTCTTCCTTTCTTCTTGCTGCTTCTGTCTTTCCCGGTGTCTCATTATCTCTGTGGTTCTCTCTGTCTCTCCCTCCTGTCTCTACTTGCTTTACCATAATCTGGTTTTCATATAGTACATATTTGTTTTTCTCATGAAAAACAAATCACAAAGATGTATGGATGGTAATGTTTTTTATTAACTTTTGTCTTGTGTTTACTTAAAAACTTGTATATAATCATATTATATACATAAAATCCATATTATATATTCTATAGTTCTATTTGTAATAAGATATAAGTAAACTCTTGTAAATAAAGATCTTTTTCTTCTTCTTTTTATTTGAATTAGAAACAGGATTGATTTACATGACAATCCCAGTTCCCTTCTCCCACCTGTCCTCCCCTACCACCACCTCCCCAACTAAAACCCTATCTATCACATATCCTTTCTGCTCCCCCTGGATGATGAGGCATTCCATAGGGTGTCATCAGTGTCTATTGTATCCTATGGGATAGGTCCTAGGCCCACCCCCATGTGTGTTGGCTCAGGGAGTATTCCTCTATATGGAATGGGCTCCCAAAATCCACACCTATGCTAGGGATAAGTACTGAACTTCTACAGGAGGTCCCATAGATTTCTGAGGTTTGCTCACAGAAACTCTTGTTCCTGGGGGCTGGATCAGTCCCGTGCTGTATCCCAGCTATCAGTCTGGGGAGCAAGAATTCCCAGATGTTCAGTTCAGCTGTTTCTGTGGGTTTCACCAATAGTTCTCAGCTGGGTGTTGGTGGCACACGCCTTTAATCCCAGCACTCGGGAGGCAGAGGCAGGCGCATCTCTGTGAGTACATACCTAGTATACAGAGCAAGTTCCAGGACAGGCCATATAAAGGAATACTCCCTGAGCCAAGACACATGGTGATGGGGCTAGGCCCTATCCCAAAGGATATGATAGACTCTGTTGACACCCTATGGAAGGCCTCACCATCCAGGGGGAGCAGAAAGAATATGTGATAGTTAGGGTTTTAGTTGGGGGGATGGTAGGGGAGGACAGGAGGGAGAAGGGAACTGGGATTGTCATGTAAAACAATCTTGTTTCTAATTCAAATAAAAAAATCTGAAAGAAAAGAAAAGGAATCTTAAAAATAGGCTTTAGAATTGGAGTGTAACTCACTTGGTAGAACTTGCCCTTCATCTCCAAAGTTCAAGGTTTGATCTCTGAGCAGTAGCACGTAAACCTTAGCTAAGAGTGTTGTATTGCTGATGGCTCCATTAAGAATGGCCTTCATAACTCTGTATTTTGAATGGTTGTGGTTTACTGAAATAGTCTATGTCTGTTGCAAAGAGAAGTTTCTTACCTGAGGGTGAGGAGTACACTTATCTCTGTGTAGGTATGCTCATACAAACTTTTAATGAGTAAATAAGAGATGGATTTTGAACAAAATAAGGATTTTTATATAGAAAGGTTTTGTGGAAGGTAAGGAATAATGATGGAATTTTATTTTAATCTCAATAAGTAAAATATAATAAAATAAAAATTTTCATCCATTCATAAGAAAAACAACTTAATCTACAAAAAGAAACATAAAAATCAAATGCTGAATGATGTTGAGTGGTGAATCAAATATCTGCCATTCACTATAGTTATTTTAGTAATCATTTAATGAATATAATTTATATACAAAAGCTAAAAATTAAATGTCTTTTATTCCCTCAAGTAGATATTGACTTTGGAAAGTATTCTGGAATGCTCAAATGTGTTAATAATATTACTGGAGATTGAGATATAGATTCTACTATACTCCTCCCTTATAGTGCTTAAAAAGTTGTAGGTACTCTTGCAAAATATTATTAAAGTTGCAAGCAAAATCAGTAAACAGTATAAACAACCTTTGTAGTGTCTTTGTTATATTAAAAATCTGGAGTGGTTAGCCACACAGTCATATAACCAAAAATTAAAAACAAAATAAGCTGGATGATGCTAGCACATGCTTTTAATCCCAGTACTTGTGAGGCAGAGGCAGACAGGTCTCTGTGAGTTCAAGACCAGCCTGGTCTACAGAGTGATTTCCAGGACAGACCGGACTGTTTCACAGAGAAATCCTGTCTTAAAATGAAACAACAACACAAAAAGAAAGAAAACAAACTAAAAGCTCATCAGGCTGTATTGGTATAGTTATGTGCATGGGTGCACATATAGGAGAGGATGTAAGGGAGGATCCCTGGGAAGATCTGAGGACAAAAGTGATGCAACTGTATTTCAATTAATAATATCTTAGGGGGAAAATGAATAAAGAAAAACAATAAGAGCATTATTTGTATTCTGTTAGTAGAAGAATTCATAATGATTCTGTTTCTAAAATCTTGACAGAGAAACATATAAAAATAAATAAATCACAAATCATGAGAGTTAGAAACTTCTTGTGCTTTTATTTTTCTTCTTTAGTATTTGATCCAAAATATTAAAAGAACTGCAGAGAGTACTAGCTTTCAACAGTGATAGGACATTCAGAGAATTGGTTTTATTTGCTTGTTTGCTGTTTCTCTTTACATATGACAGTGAGAGGGGTCTGGTGAATAATTGCAAAGCCTAGGTCTCAAGAAAATTAAGTAGCATGTCATTTATACTTAGGATCTTTGAGCTGTATAATCTTCAGAATGTGACACTTTTTGTGGGCGAATAATGATTTTTGAAATTCTAGTTAAAATTTTTGAAATTTTTGAACAACCATCCATGTGACAAAAATGGTTTGGATTTGAAGGATATGGATGTCTAGCATTGACATGAGATAATTAAACTGCTTACACACATACCTTAAATTGAAAATAATTGTGCAAATGTATGAGAAATCTTAGAATTTTTCTGTGTATACAAAATATAAGCATATATGTGTGTATGTGAATATTTGCATGCATATATGTGAGCATGCAAGTACTATGTGTTGAGCCTCTCTTCCAGTAAACCTATTACAGAAGTACAGACATTTATTTGTCATGTGGTTTAAATAGTTTTCTTGATTTACACTGCTATTAAGTTTTTTGTAGTAATTAAATATTTTCTTTTTATTTTTAAAATGCCTATCCCGTAAACCAAAATGATATTAACGATTATGGCCAAAAGTATCTAATCCCTATGAGTACAATAGCAGAGTGCAGCTGCAAAGAACATTAAACTTTCTTGTGAGGACAGTAACAATGGGTTGAAAACACACAAGGATCTCATCACATAAAATGAAGCAAAACTCAACCAGCCAGCAAAACATTCTTCCACAAGAAATATCAGTTTCAGAGAAGGAACTTTTATCTAGTACTTCAATTAAAAGTAGACAAACAATTAAGTACAAAAAATACCTACATGTTTGGTTGTTCTCCGAGCAAATAACTCATACATTATAGGTGAAATTCTTAGTAATCAATTTTTAAACCACATGCTATTTGTATTATACAAGTTTCATCATCCCTGACAAGAGTTATGTCACTAACATTTGGATAATAAGAGTTCATATACTATCATAAGGTGTCACAAGAGGTAAATAATAAGGCAATCCCAAGTGATTTTAATATCTTTACCAACTTTGACTAAATAGCATTAAAATATCCAAAATCTTCGTATAAGCAAGTATTACATGTTTCATAGCTTCATTTTTGGCAGGTTCATTTTTGGCAGAAAATCAGTCACTGCATACATGGAAAATTGGGATATATATATATATATATATATATATATATATATATATATATATTAGATAAATACATAGATAGATAGATAGATAGATAGATAGATTACGTATAGGTTTTTCCCCATGTTTGGCTTTTGTTTTACCTTTCCTTGAAATATTTTTACCTGTTTAATATGTTTAAAGCTAATGTTTGAGCTTTCTATGTCCATTCCTTACCACTTCCTATACTGATGTCAAATTGGTCATGGATGATTTTCATTTTTTGATTGCATCAATTATAAAAAATGATTACAGTGAGGAATGTGCAAAAGAATACAGCCTGAGAAAGAATCCTGAGGAAGATAAGCATGCAGAGTTGTCTATAGACAGCTTTGAACACATGAACAGTCTTTCAGATGACCTGTGTCTTCGTCACCATGTGGTAACATAGGATAATGTCATTTCCTTTATGATAACAGCAAACATCATTACCAACTAGATTTCGATTAAATACAGGCTGAGAATTAAGAATCTCGGATTATTCAAAGAAGACTAACTTAGACAAGTTACACAACTAATTCTTGGTATACTAACAACAAATAAAATTCTTTGTTTATGGAGCTGAACCTAAGAGATATAATTTTATGTGTTATTATGTATGGAGACAATTGGCATGGTTTAAACAATCGAGCTAAGATGTAAGGCACAGAAAAAAGTGACAAGACTTTATGCTATGCCTCTGATGTTAAAAAGAACAGCCAGAAAACAAAGTTAAGCCCTAAAATTAAGAAAATTAGTCCTGATTTGAAATTGTGTGAAGGATGGAGAAAAAGAGAGTAAGGGAGAGACTCGCTCATCGTAAAATGATTCAGAAAGTATTAGGCATTCATATTCGAGAGCACAAATTCAATAGAAGGAATTTGCTTTCTATTTTCATCATGAGCGCAATATACTGTTGCCATTGAGGAGACAACACTATATCCCTTTGCTCCATTTAAGTTCTGAATGAATTGAGAGACAAACCAAGGAGGGTGCAGATAATCAATGTACACAATTACTAACCGGGCACCACTGGAGTAGGGGGAAACAATTCTCATCTCACTTAAAATCCCAGCGTTGGGCAGATGTATTCACCCTCTTCTATAATCTAGAGGGACAGATTTATCATAATATGTGTGGAACTGTGTGATGAGGAAGAGAAAAGAAAGAGCTCTAGTCATTTAGATTTATATTTCACACATGTTCTCTCACTCACAAATACTTTTGGTGTCTGTAGGTACATACACTTACACACACACACACACACATGCATTTTACATATCTGTGTGCTTCTTTCTGTACAGACATACATGTATATATACATTACACTTGTCTGTGCTTGCATACAAATATACATATAAATGTATATTACATATGCATACTTTTCATACACACATTCAATCCCTTATATAACTATGGAAGTATGTAATTCCTTCTATAGCAAGCACAAGCCAGGAGAATATGCAACAGTAATTCTAAGAAACCGATGACTGTATGTATTCTTGTATGTCTTTATTTTATTTTTCTACAAAGGGTTGCTATGTATTGCTTTGCAGCCTTTCCTGGCACTCACTTTATAGATCAGGCTGGCTTCGAACTCACAGAGATCCGCTTGCCTCTGCCTCCTGAGTGCTGGGATTGCAAACACCCAGCTTAGTATGTCTTTGAAACCATTTTTTTTTTCCTGGATCAGAAGACTAATCCAGAAATATTCTAATTATATGACTTAATTGTCTCACGGAATAAAACTCATTGAGGATGGGAAACATGTCTTTTATTCAGAGCATAAAAAAACAAAAATTAGCAAACAAATTACTTTGTTTATCTTTGGCTAACAGGCAGATATGTCTGAATAAAGATGTAGCAGCTCCAAGCCTTCATGGTACATAATCCATAAATCCAAAGAATTTAACTTTATCTTTCAATTCTGTACTTTAACTTAAATATATTTGCATATTCTTTCTGAGCACCCCTGTATTGCAGGCTTTTCATTGGTTAGAATTTGGTAATCTTCCTAATCCTTAATAACCACAGAGAAAAGCTGGATGGTGGGAACACATGCCTGTAATCCCAGCACTTGGGAGACAGAGGCAGGCAGAACTCTGTGAGTTCAAGGCCAGCCTGGTCTACAGAGCTAGTGCCAGGACAGGCTCCAAAAGCGTCACAGAGAAACCCTGTCTCGAGAAACAAACAAAGAAACACAGAGACCAGAGTTGTAATTTAATAAAAGTCCACAATCACAAATCACTGGACCTATAGAAGGGATTCAGCATTTTAAAGCTTGGTGCTGCATTCTGTACAACAGAAAAATACACAGAAAGCAGGCAAGGTTTTATGTAGTAAAATATCAAGAATTAGAAAAGTATTTATCAACCACCATTTTAAACCTACACCTCTTTGCCTTCTTATGAGTGAGATTCAAATTCCCAGAATGAATGAAATACATTAATTTATGCATATATTCAAAGGCTCAAGCCTGAAAATATTTTTATGCAAATGCAAAACATCAATATAATTCAATTTGGCTATGATGTTTTATTCTAAAGTAAATGAAAACTGAAACATTATCAAAATCAGTTTAACTAATCAACTAGAATCTCTTTTTAAGAGTAATGTTGCAAACAGTTGAAATGTTTGATCATTTTTTTCCTTCTGGAACAAATAATCTTTTATTTATCCTCATGCACTCATCTAAAACAAACATCACTTACAAAGTATAAGTTTCTTTGCAATACATGAAAATAAATGTGTTCATCTGAAACTCTGAATGGGCTGTGTAAATAAGTACAGGAAAATTCCAGGTACATTACTGTGAAATATGATACACTGGCATTATTAACCTTATGCCATATTGTCACCAATTATAACACTGCACCATAGAAAAATAAATTGTCTACTATGCACTTTCAAATTTGAGTAAAAGTGAGCACCTTTTGATTTCAACAAACCTTACACAATGTGTTCAATTTAATTGATATGTTTTAAACAGGATGTTGCAAATGTTCAGAATATCATGTGGTTAGTTCATTATCACAGGTCTGTAGTTCTTAATTATCCATATGAAGGCCAAATGAATCAGTAGTCAAATGGGGGCAATTATCACATTTACAGAAGAACATGACTCTCTGGATGGAGGTTTTTGCAAGCCTCATTTGCTGTTACAAAGTCAGCAGTAGAGCATTTCAATACAAATGAGAATTGAATGGTACAATATCAGCCAAATGCCATCAGCTTGGGGGCTGGAGACAATATGGTACAGAGTCCTGCTGTTTTCCATAAAGTTTAGTTTGGCCAAATTCTGCTTATATAAGGCATAGGATTTGAAATAAAAACAAAATAATTTTATTTCAAAAGACTTACTTTGGGGAGCTGAAACTCTTGGTGCCACAGACTCCATGAAGATACATCATGTCATTAAAGTACAGAACAGGAGGGGAGAAAGGCTGAGGAGGGCTGCCAGCAGTAAATTGTTCTCGTTCTTGCCTGGCTATAGAAAATATATAGACACAGGGAAGATTGTTCTGTCTGAGAAGCTATAAAACCATGGCTCACATATCCGAAATACAAAGCTGAATAAACTGTGGAAACTGGGAAATGTGCATGCAGTAAGAAATAAAAGAGAAATCTATCGTCTTTGCCTGTTATAATTATGCTTTGCTATTAATCAAGAGTAATGATTATAAGGAGCACTATTTCAGGAGGCGTTACAGAGATTAGAAATATAATTGACTCATGGATGCCCTAGATGCCCACAAAGTCCTTATGAGGCAGTATATTAAGCACCTAATTATAAGCAATGATAATTCTTTTTCTGAGACATGTCTCAGCAGTGTTTAGGCATATAAAAGTAAATAAAAAATCCAAGAATAACTACATGATTTATGTTTTAATTGAATTCTTCATTTACTATTAAATACATAAATTTTGTAAGTAGAAGCTAATGTATTTAAGTCCTTCTTACAATGCTTGAGTACAAAATATTCCAGGACTGTAGTTATCTTCAGTGTATTGATTTGCTTGTTTGGAAAAGATGCATTAATTACGTCATCTACACACATACATTCACATGCACGTACACGCACACGCGCATACACACACACACACACACACACACACACACAACACATACACTCATATGTATATACAAACTAAAATAGAAACATGAGTTTGAAAAAGAAAAATTCCAGAGAGGGTTAAGGGAAAGAAAAGGGAAGAGGTGAAGGACTTAATCATATTATGATCTCCAAACTAAAAATATTATTTTAAAAAGATGCACTTTCTAAATCTTTACATACATCTCTTATACAGGTATAGGCACACGTGTGTATCCACATTTATGCTCTCTGTTCTGGTCTTTGAAATGTCTAATCTTGTCCTAACACTGCTCTGGAGTACTGGGATTAAAGGCGTGTGCCACCAACGCCCAGCTTGTTGTATATTTAAAGTAGGCCTTTGTTCTGTTGAGGTTTTCTACACAGGAAATCATGAGATCTGACTTCAAGAATCTTGCTTTTTTCTACAGTCCTATTATTTTTTCATTTTCCTTTTCTTTCCTCACTGTATTGAGGAAATTGAATGTTGAATCCAAATTAATAGAGAGACAATTTTATCTGTCATTTTAAAGAAAACATATCTGTCTGTCTGGCTATATGTTTCTTTCCATTCTTTAGATGTTAATATAAAATATTTTCAAAATCTTTTTCATTAGGTCATACCAATTCTTGTATAATCTCAGGCCACTGACAGTCTTTATTATGGTGTGTTAGTTCTTATAAATATCTTTCTGTTACTGTTGACATGAGACTATGCTTTCCACTCTGCCTATGTGAAACATTTCTTTTCTTTTTTTTTTTTTTGTTGCAGTTTTTTGAGACAGGTATTCTCTGTGTAGCTTTGGAGCCTATCTTGGCACTCGCTCTGAGTCCAGGCTGCCTCGAACTCACAGAGATCGGCCTGCCTCTGCTTCCCAAGTGCTGGGATTAAAGGCATGCACCACAAACGCCCGGCTTGTGAAACGTTTCTTGAAATTTGCATTGGAATGTCATTTATATTGCTAGAATAAATGTTACTTTTTGAGTATACAGCCCTTTATGTAAATTTTTTATTTAATTTGCTTAAATGTTGATGACAATTGTCCTTGGTGACAATGCCTATTTCGTTTGGATCATAGCTATTTCTGGCTTTAGGATTGGTGATTGGTATCAGTTGTGACAAAAAGATTTTATTGCTCTGATCATTAAATTCACCCATAATTGGTTATTTTTGCTGAAGGGTTATTCACTATTGGAAATATTTAACATACAGATGACTATCCAGATTAATATTCCTGGAATAAAAATATTAAAAATAAACCTCTTTTTGCGATTAATGATTTTTTATCTTATTCTTCAAACTCCATTTACTTGACTGTCATTGAAGAAGTCGAGAAATTCTAGGAATTTGCTGAAAAAGAAATGTAGTTAGCTGGAGTGTAGTTATAGTGGTTTATGGTTATCAATTAACTCATCATGTAATGAAGCTGCTGATAAACTGCGGAATTCTGATATCATTTACGTATTATGAACCAGAAAACAAGAGTTGTCTTTGTTATCAATGGAAATCTCATCTTAAAGATCATGAAATGGATGAAGAACTCAATATTATCCAGTTAAAACTGGAGTCAAGATTTTCTAAAAATTGCAAAAATATAGCATAAATATTTCCTACATATTTTCCGTGTTTGATGTGAAATTGAATTTATTATAATACTTGTAAAATGGATTTGAAAAATAATGGCACAGTTAATATTTAACTATTTGAAATATTCCTGTACAAATTTTCAATCACTACTAATGCTTGAACTATGGAAAAATATCAAAAATGTATTCAATATTAAAAGACTGTGGGACAAGCAAGATAGATCAGAAAGCAAACAAACAAACAAAAAAACCTTGCTCCTGAAGCTGACAAATTGACTTCAATCCCTGGGGCACATAGAGTGGAAAGAGAGAAAGGACTGCTTTTTATTGTCCTCTGACTATGGCAGGTATATGCCCTCATACATCTTGCACTAATGTGTATGCACATGGCATTAAAAATACATAATGTTTAAGTTATTCTGAAAAGTGTAGTTAAAAGTAAAGTTAATATTCTAATATTTTAAATGTGTACATTAAAATATAATTACATTATTTCCTCCTTGGGTTTTCCTTCTATCCTTCTCATGTTTCCCATCTTCCCTAGCTCCCAATTTAATTTGTGGTTACTAGACACTTTTCTTTTTTGTTAAAAACATGTGCATGCTTATAAACATCATACGCATGTATACTGTATATAATTATATAGATTGAACAGGTGGTAACTACATATTTGGAATGTATATATATATATATATATATATATATATATATGTATATATATATATAATTTTGCATATCTTGATAATTTTTTTACTTTCATGTATTATCATTGCAACAGAGATTTAATTCATCTCTGTTTGAAGTATTCTAATGCGTGAGTTAATGAGAGTGCAAATGAGCCATATTATTTTTGAATATGAGGAAGAAATAAAAAAACAAATTAAAGACTTCCTAGAATCTAATGAGATTGCAGACACAACATACCCAAACTTATGGGACACTCTGAAAGCAGTGCTAAGAGGAAAGTTCATAGCACTAAGTACCCACATGAAGAAACTAGAGAAAAGTCACATTAGAGAACTGACAGAACAACTGAAAGCACTAGAGCAAAAAGAAGCAAACTCACCAAGGAGGAGTAGATGCCAGGATATAATCAACCTGAAAGCTGAAATCAATAAAGTAGAAACTAGGAAAACATTACAAAGAATCAATGAAACAAAGAGTTGGTTCTTTGAGAAGATCAACAAGATAGACAAACCTCTAGCCAAACTAACCAAAAGGCAGAGAGAGAGCAGCTAATTAACAAAATCTGAAACGAAAAGGGGGATATAACAACGGACACTGTGGAAATCCAGAGAATCTTTAGGTTATACTTTGAAAATCTGTACTCCACAAAATTCGAAAATCTAATGGAAATGGACAGATTCCTGGATAACTATCAATTACCAAAGTTAAATCAAGATCAGATAAACAGTTTAAATCGACCCATAACCCCTAATGAAATAGAAGCAGTCATCAAAAGCCTCCCAACCAAAAAAAGCCCAGGGCCAGATGGCTTCACTCCAGAATTCTACCAGAAATTCAAACAAGAGCTGATACCAGTACTCCTCAAACTGTTCCACACAATAGAAGCAGATGGGATATTGCCAAACTCTTTCTACGAGGCTACAATCACTTTGATACCCAAGCCACACAAAGATAAGACTAAGAAAGAGAACTACAGACCGATATCCCTCATGAACATTGATGCTAAAATACTCGATAAAATATTGGCTAATGGAATCCAAGAACATATCAGAAAAATCATCCACCAGGATCAAGTAGGCTTCATCCCAGGGATGCAAGGATGGTTCAACATACGAAAAACCATCAATGTAATCAACCATATAAACAAACTGAAAAAGAAAAACCACATGATCATCTCAATAGATGCTGAAAAAGCCTTTGACATAATCCAACATCCCTTCATGATAAAGATCTTGGAGAGAACAGGAATAAAAGGAACATATCTAAACATGATAAACGCGATATACACCAAAGCAATAGCCAACATCAAACTAAATGGAGAGAAACTCAAAGCGTTTCCTCTAAAATCAGGAACAAGACAAGGATGTCCACTCTCTCCATACCTCTTCAATATTGTACTTGAAGTTCTAGCTAGAGCAATAAGACAAGAACAGGGGATCAAAGGCATACAAATTGGAAAGGACAAACTTTCACTATTTGCAGATGACATGATAGTCTACATAAGTGACCCAAACAACTCTACCAGGAAACTCCTACAGCTGATAAAAACCTTCAGCAAGGTAGCAGGATACAAAATTAATTCAAAAAAATCTGTAGCCCTACTGTATACAGATGATAAACTCAATGCGAAAGAAGTCATGGAAACATCACCTTTCACAATATCCACAAGCAACATAAAATATCTGGGGGTAACACTAACCAAAAAAGTGAAAGACCTGTACAATAAGAACTTTGAGACTTTAAAGAAAGAAATTAAAGAAGATACCAGAAAGTGGAAAGATCTCCCATGCTCTTGGATAGGCAGAATTAACATAGTAAAAATGGCAATCCTACCAAAAGCAATCTACAGATTCAACGCAATCCCCATCAAAATCCCAACACAGTTTTTCACAGACATTGAAAGAACAATACTCAACTTTATATGGAAAAATAAAAAACCCAGGATAGCCAAAACAACTCTTTACAATAAAAGATCTTCTGGAGGCATCACCATCCCTGACTTCAAGCTCTACTATAGAGCCATAGTTTTGAAAACAGCTTGGTATTGGCACAAGAATAGACAGATAGACCAATGGAATCGAATTGAAGACCCAGATATTAACCCACGCACCTATGAACACCTTATTTTTGACAAAGGTGCTAAATACATACAATGGAAAAAAGATAGCATCTTCAACACATGGTGCTGGCACAATTGGATTCGAACATGCAGAAAATTGCAGATTGATCCATACCTGTCACCATGCACGAAACTTAAGTGCAAATGGATCAAATATCTCTCCATAAATCCAGCCACACTGAATCTTCTAGAAGAGAAAGTGGGAATAACCCTTGAAAAATTGGCACAGGAGAACAATTCCTGAACATCAGGCCAGAAGCACAGACACTGAGGTCTGCAATCAATAAATGGGACCTCCTGAAACTGAGAAGCTTCTGTAAGGCAAAGGACACAGTCAGTAAGACAAAACGACCACCCACAGAATGGGAAAAGATCTTCACCAGCCCCACATCTGACAGAGGACTGATTTCCAAAATATACAAGGAGCTCAAGAAGCTAGCCACCAAAACACCATACAATGAAATTAAAAAGTGGGGTGCAGAACTAAACAGAGATTTTTCAACAGAGGAATCTGAAATGGCTGAAAGACACTTAAGAAAGTGCTCAAAATCCTTGGCCATCAGAGAAATGCAACTCAAAACAACTCTGAGATACTACCTCACACCTGTCAGAATGGCTTAAATCAAAAATACCAATGACAACCTATGCTAGAGAGGATGCGGAGAAGAAGGAACACTCCTCCATTGCTGGTGGTAGTGTGAACTAGTAAGACCACTTTGGAAATCAGTATGGAGGTTGCTCAGAAAAATGGGAATCAATCTACCTTAAGATCCAGCCATTCCTCTCTTGGGTATATACCCAAATACTGCATGTCCATACAACAAGGACATATGATCAACCATGTTCATAGCAGCATTGCTTGTAATAGCCAGAACCTGGAAGCAACCTAGATGCCCCTCAACTGAACAATGGAAAGAGAAAATGTGGTACATTTATACAGTGGAGTAGTACTCAGCAGAAAAATGCAATGGAATCTTGAAATTGGCAGGCAAATGGATGAAACTAGAAGAAACCATCCTGAGTGAGGTAACCCAATCACAAAAAGACAAACATGGTATGTACTCACTCATATATGATTTTTTTCATAGAGCAAAGGTTTACCAGCCTATAATCCTCTTCCCCAAAGAAACTCGAAATCATGAATGACTCTAAGAATAAATGGACCCCAGGAATTGGAAGTGGCATTAACTCCGGAGCTAATTGAGAGCATGAGGGTAGGGGAGTGGGTGCTGCCACAATAAGAGCACAAGAAGAGTAGAGGAGAAGAAATGGAGGAGCAGATATATTGAGTTGGGGGAAGAATAGAGGAGAGAGAGCAGGATGAGAGATACCATATCAAAGGGAGCTACTATAGGTCCGAGAAGAGATATGGAACTAGGTAGATCTCCAGAGACCTACAAGGATGACACGATCTGACAGTCCAGGCAGTCGAGGAGAGGAAGGCCTAGAAGCCCTTCCCCTAGAATGAGATTGATGACTACTCTCTCCATGCTATCCTCATCCAGTGGCTGATGGAAGCAGAGACAGACATTCACAGAAACACACTGAGCTGAAATCTAGAACCTAGTTCAAGAGAGGGAGGATTAAAGAATGAAGGGGTCTGTACCAGGTTGGAAAAACCCACAGAAACAGTTAGCCTTAAAAAGGGAAAGCATATTGACCCCAGATGCTCTTTGGGAGGCCAGTATGGGACTGATCCAGCCCCCTGATCATGGATGCCAATGGGGAGGCCCCTGCACTCCTGGGAGCCTCCGGAGGTGGACTGGCGTTTTGCCCTGGTGTGTGTGTGGGACTTTGAGAGCCCATCCCACTTGAAGGGATATGCTCTGTCTCTGGACACATGGGGAGGGGCCTAGGCCCAGCACAGGAAGATTTGGAGGACTTGGTGGAGCCCTGGTTGGGGGCCCTACCCTGCCTGGGGAGTGGTGGGTGGATGGGGTGGGGGGTAAGTTGGAGGTGGGGAAGAAGGAATGGGGGTGACGGGAGGGAGAAGGAGAGGGGAATTACATATGAAATAAGCCTGTTCCCTAACTAATTAATAATAATAATAATAATAATAATAATAATAATAATAATAATAATAGAAAACAAAAAAAACCTAAGACAAGTTTTCAGGGTAGAAATGTATTGTACTTGCCTAACATGGAGAAGTCCCTGGGAATAGTTTCAACACACACACACACACACACACACACACACACACACACACACACACCAAAAATCTTACTTCAGAAATCTGTATACATATATTAGAATATACCAATATAACACTGCGTATTAAGTACATGAATGTTATAATTTTGTTGATTTATTTTTAAAATGTGTATGTTTGAAAGAGATTGATTTGAGAATTTCTTTTATTAACATATCAATCCCATATCATCTTCTTTGTTACAAAACATTTCTGAGAATAAAAGTGAGTCTCTGGAATATATTCACTGTAAAAGGAAAATAATACACTATCAAGAAATTCTACTACAGGAGCTCAACTGAGTGTTTGGCTTGTGGGTCACTGCACCTGCTTCCACCAGTTACTGAATGTAGGTTCTATGATGACAATTAGGGCAGACACTTATCTAAAGAAGTGGAAGGCTGATTTAGGCACCATCTCCACTGTTACTGGCAGTCTTAGCTGAGGTTATCCTTGTGGATTCCTGAGAATTTGTTTAGTCCCAGGTTTCTCCCTAACCTCATAATTACCCATTTAACAAGATATGTCTTTAATTTCACTCTCCCTCCACTCCTCTCCCAACTTGGTGTTTTTTATCCCTCATGTTCCCATGCCCCATCCCCTCCCATCTATTACCCCTCCCAGAAGAAATGCCAAATTGATTGATTTTTAAGAAGACTCCAAAATCACAATTATCTTTCCACAATTCTTCCACTTGTAAAATAATACTGAGATTATCTCATGTTTTCTTTTCTGTGGGTGGACTTTGGTAAATTTTAACTTCACTTGACCACGTGGTCATCTCTAGAGCTACATGAAGTGAAATCTGAAATTTCTTATAGCTATTTATATTAGAAATTCATAAAATCATGACATAGTATGTCACTGTCAGATATATCTTCTTATTGATAAAGGTCAAGGAAAAAAAAACAGTGTTGGTATTAGGATATTTAACCTCACTTGGAGGTTTTATTATAGTACACAGACTTTGTCTTTGTTTGAAAGTGTCATATATAATCAATGAGTTGAGGTGAGGTATTTTTTCCTATGTTGAAATATTTATGACAAAATAGATATATTCAGAAGTATGGCATAGTAAATACTAGAACAGAATGTAAATATAACCATATATTGAAACTTGTGGAAATTACTAATATAGCCATTATATAAATTTTTCAACCTTCTGATCTTTCTCACACAAATGAGTCTGAGTAATTTTCCATTGCTATTATTTTCATGATAGGGCATTTTATATCTATGACATTATCTTTGTGTTTTTTAGTCATAAATTATGATACCTTATTAAAACCATTTTGTTTTGATATTTGATATCAAACTTAAATATATTTTTCCAATGTACACCGTTTCAATATCCTGAAATTTTATTTTACATATATGAAGATATTCATATTATAACTTATACCACATATATTGTTATTTTCTTCAATTATCAGCTGCTTTGGGAGTAAGTAGGCATGAACATAAAGTCATTATTTCACATATATTTGCACTAACACAACTTTCTTTTACACTATTTTCAATGAGAAATAAAAGATATGATAATGAAGCTAGATAGATAACTTCTGGTAAAAGAATTTCACTTTAGAATGTTCAAAAAGACATATGATTCTGTTGAAACAGTTCATGAAATCTATGAATTATATCTTCTCTTATTTCCAGGTGTTATAAAAATAGGAACAGTGGAAGGAGAAAGCTATTGCTGTTGTCCATTGTAGTCTCTCAGACATGACTCATTATCATTGCATTGACTCCTGAGGACCAGATGACTGACCCAGCATTGATATCCCACTTACTAATCTAAACTTTAGAGTTCTTTACTTGCTATCTCAATTCCAATGAAAAGAACAATATGGCATCAAACATGTTCACTTTGAACATGATTGCTCCACAACACCCATTTTTACACATGATATATAATAACATGTGGATGAGCTATGTTTAATTAAATGTGGTCTAAATTTGTATCTTTGCATTGGTAACACAAAATGATTCCAAGAAAATTTTTATCTCTATGCTTTCTAGCTTAAACAGTATGCCCTTTCAAATGTAAAGTTAAAATAAATGGAGAATTTTCATAATTCCAACGGTTATAAATGTATACATAGTTGTAATAATTTATTTGTGGGTGTGTGTGTGAATAAAAGTTCATGAAAAGAACAGTTTCCATTGAACCTTCTGTAACTCTGACAGCTGATTAGATTTTTAATGATTCTGAAGAGGTTAGACCACTGCTACCTGTACAGAGACTAACTAAATTTTTCTTGTTTAATAGCTATCCTCATAATAACCATTCTCCAGCCACCTCAGAGTGTGACCTAACATCCTTGTGACTAACAGGTGAAATCTTTTAGAATTTATTAAGACAGACAACTATCTTCCAGCAAGCAACAGCCTGAAATTGTCATCAAATAATGTCTGAGACCTATGTAATAGGTTTCTAAATTTGTTTCCAGCCTGTCTACCAGATGTTTTCAGCTATGTATCTGAGTACTGTAATATTTATGACTTTATTTTATTACTATAATTATATTAATGTAACTATTATATATTAGATAATGGAGTTTGAGTAATCCAAATATGTGCTTCTGGACTATAGTCAGAGAACTTGGCTCCAGTATGAACTACCCATCATCCACTTGGAGAAGAGATTTGTGTTTTCATGTTGAAAATTAAATGAATGTTTTCCTCAGCTTCAATGTCCTGATTGTTTATCATATCAGAATTGTATGTGAATGTTTCATCATTATTTCATAAAGCTTATACACAGGAAACTACAGTCATTTAATGTATTTCTGATGATGATTTTAAAAGAAACTATACTTACATGGTTGATTTAATCTGTTCCACAGGAATTTAAGGATCACAAACACAGCTAACTGTGTAGCTCCATGATTAAATGTTTCCCTATCAAGAGAGGGATTGAGCTTCCTACTGATAACAAACAAGAATGCAAACAATTATTGATAGCTCCCGAAAGCCTCTCCTTCTGTAGGATTGCTAAAGAGGATTCCTACTATGCCCTAAAAATAAAGAAATAAAAGCAAATCTGTGTAATCATCACTTGCAGTCACAGAGGGATTATTTGCTTTCCCTTCATTTTCAGAAGGAACTCAAAAGTGTTTCAAAGGCCTTGTTCTACACTGGAAAATGAGGAAACACTGGAGTAGGAGAGTTCTGTTAGGAATGTGTCTTTGAGGAAGATGCCTAATAGTTCACAAATGCATTTCATAGCCCTTCTGTTGGACTTATAGGTGAGTCCCATGACTGGGAAAAGGCTAAGCAGAGAAAAGTGTTACTCTACTTTAGAATTATTTCAACATATTTTAACTCAATATAAGGTATTGATATAAAGTAATATTTATACATTAAAACAAGTAAGAAAATGGTGCATTTGCAGCCAAAGTTTCAAGGAAAATGGCATGAGATTAGAGATATTATTTTGAATGGCATGTGCTTCCTTGAAGGAAGTTGCATACATAAATAGTCTCTAGATATCTGTTGCATCCATTTTTTATATGATGTTATTTTATTTTGATGATTTTCTATTTAAAATTCTCTAGAAAACCTGACTGTTAGAAAAAGCTGGGTATTGAATCAACTAAAATTTCTAACTTAGAATTAATCTGTTATTTTAAGTACAGTAGTATACTTTCTTGGGACCAGGAGAGTTTGCTTTGTAAATTTTAGGATTGTAATGTTTTCTTGGGTAATTGTTCCCTTGACTAGAATGAAGTTTTCTTTATCTCTTATGAATTATTTCAGTTGCAAGTGTATTCACCTAGCCCTTATTTCTTTCTTTTTTTTGATTGATGGCTTGAAATCATCAATGTTTTAAGTTATTATTGAAATGCATGCTTTATTTGCAACAATTTTGTTGTTACTGTTTGCTGTTTGTGATCTTAGTCCTATTTGTCTTTCAGTATATTTAGCTCAATGTGTTTCCTTTCTATAGTGTCTTCAGAGTGAAATATTGTTGCCAGTAATCTGTGAATGAATGGGAGTGAGAGGATGGTGGTGATGGGTGAGGAAATTAATTAATGCTGAAAATCTTAGCTCTTTCCTTTTGTTCCCTTGAAATATTTTTTTTGTTAATTTGATTTTTTCTGGTTTTCCAGTTGATTGCTTGTTTTTATTTTTCTGTTTGCTTTCCTCATTTTTCATTTCATATATCACTCAAAGTTTAGGGTACAAATCAAAGTGTTTCAACTGAGCATTTCACAAACAATATTACTATCAGTGTCTTGCTGTCTCATGTGAATTTTATCCCCAAAAAGCTATCATTTGTCATTTTGTGGCCATGACTTCCCTTGCCATTAATGTTGGGGTTGCTATAAGCTCGACTGGAGGGAGATTAGGGACTCTTCAAACTCTGGTAGTGCACTGAACATCACCCCAATCCAGTGACATTTCTGACCCAAAATGTCTGTCATTATTGTTCTGCAAGAGGATAAAATGCTTCTGAGGAATTGAAAAAAATAATGAATTTAAAGAAATGTAAAATTAAGTTTCAAATTGGTGGTTATAAAAATAGCTTTTGATATGCATGTTTTCTGAAAGGAAGAGCTTTTGTGTCTTTAATGCTAAATTTCCTATAAGTGCCACAAACTTGTCACAGAGATATGTTCACAAATAAAGGGTGCTAATTAACTAAGTAGCCCACACAAAGTACCCTAACCATTCTAGGGGACAGATAATATTGAATTCCAAAATGAATAAATCATTTAAGGGAGCTGAGTCTGAATTAGCATGAAGTGATGACTCAAAACTCCAATTACATTACATTATGTGAAGTTATAGAGAAGTGTTTGACATTTGAAGGTCATAAGAAAGAAAGTCTCCGGATGAAGGAGACTGCTTTGCATGTATTCATAGGTGACTGAAAGGCTGTTATTTCTTCTGTCAAGGCCTCTCATTTAAAGGATAGTGGAAATTGTTGTGTATTCAGTTCTTATTATTTGTAACTATTTCCTGCTTCATTACTTTTCTTTAGAAATATGTAATATTTGGGAAATCTGTCAGAGCCAACATCTTGTTCTTGTATTACCCCTACCCCATTTCAGCATAAATGTCATGCACTGTGTAATGTGAATTTTTTCAACAGGCTGAGATTCAGACTTTAAAGAAGTAAATAAAGCACTCAGACCTGCCGTATTCTTTCTCAAGGCCACTAACCCTTCCATTTGTGATTTAAGCATTCAGCATTCTATCAAAAGACAGCTCATGTATGCATAATAGTTTAGAAGAAAGTGTACAAAAATATTGGGCTATGGAAAATTCACATGTCATAATGTGCTAAATAGCAATACACATTTATTTAGAAGTTTTCAGTATAGGGTCTCTGGCAACAACTTGAACATTACATCTTTCCATTTTAGCCAAAATTGCTCATGCTACACTGTGAATTCAATAATGAACTGTAATGAATTCTTCCAAACTCTGTGTAACTGTTTGCACATCTACATGAGAAATGTATCAATAAGTGGGATATTGGAATTCAATATCTGAGACATTTGAAGGGAGAAAGTCAATATAATGATAAAGATAAGATATATGGCTGGACAGCAGAAGCCACTCTGAGACTTGGGTAGAGTTTCTGTGGTAACAAATAACAGTCCATGAAGAAAGGATTTTAAAATGTTATAATTCTAGTCTCCTGAAGGTAGTGGGAACTCCTTTTTTATAACTGAAAGTTTTACTCTCAGTTTCTCTCTTAAATGTGTTTTCTACTTCTGAACACTGAAATGAAATACTGTGTAGTCTTTGCTCAGCTCAGCACTTTCTGTGACTAAAAAATGCCAAAAAAAAAAAAAAAATCAGAACTCTTAGTTTTGGGACAGAATCCTGCTTCCTCTTTCAGACTAAAAAACATTGCAGCCAGAAGACCATCATGTAGCATCTTACTTGGATGACAAAAGTCAGTAAAGAAGGTCAGGGCAGAGTTTATTGACCATAGGAAAGTGTGGAAAATGAAGTCTCACAGTGCCAACAGGCTAGTTCATTATAAAAAAGATATGGATTTAAGACACATATAAATATAGTCTGAATTTGGTCAAGAGGGAAGCTTAGAATTTTGAAGCTTTTATGAGATTCATAAATAAAACACTAATATTTTATATGGAAAGATAAAGTGTATGGGCATTAAATTAAACACAATCTGATTTTCAAAGGAAATATAATCATTACTTGTCTTTTAATTGATTAGGATTCACAAGTGATTGTTGTTGGTTTATTCCTCCATAAACAGTATAAAAAATAAATAACCAAATTTGGTGTATGTAGGAAATATGAGTAGGAAATAGACAGTTTGAGCAGAAACTCAGAAAATAAAACCCTGCTAATTAGGTTATGGCTTACAAATAACTACGTTTTACATGTACAATATTTTATAAACACAACTTGTTTCATTCAATTTACCTTAGATACATTAAATATATGTATCAGTACCTCCTTTTCTATATCTTACCTGGCATTATATATATTTAAAATCCTAATATCTGGGGATAGAGAAATTTCTCGGCAGTTAAAGAGTTTGATCTTCTCTTACAGAGAACCTAAGGTCAGTTCCCATCACCCATGTGAGCTGGATCACAACCTTATTTAATTCCAGCTCCCTAGGGTCTGATAGCTTTTCTGACCTTTGAGGGTACAGCCTCACATGTACATTCCTAAACACAAGCACACAATAGTCATATGTTATTAAACTTTTTTTTGAAAAAATGATACTAAAAAGACAACATTGTTAAAATTGCCTTCTAAATGGTGTTGGGAAACCGAATACTTATGTTCAGAAGAATAAAAGTGGATTATTATCTACTTGTCTATACAACAATGTAAAATTATATGAGAACATCTCTCTGAAAGATAACCAGGGATATGCTATCACAATTACTGGGATTCATTCCATCTCACCTTAGTCTGAATGGCTATCATCAAATCAACGGCACAAGTGACAATGCATAAGTGGTCTCTTATACATAAGAAGAGAAAGGAATGTAAGTTAATGTAGTAACTGTGGAAATGAATACAGAAGTTTCCAAAAGAAACTAGCTAGAATTACCATGTGATCAAGTGTAGTATACATTATATGGGTAAACTATCATGTCTTATTTGAAAAATTGTTTTCTGCATGTCAGAGCAAAGATTGCTTAACAATTGAGTAACACTTTACATACTTTAAATGGGAATTAATTAAACTAAGTTTTGTGCATAATTGCCCAATTGCAAAGTAACTTTTTCTTACCATCAATAATCACTTCCTAACACAAAGTATCAGATGCTTCATAGAAAAACTGTTCTGGATTTCATTCTGTAAATTTTCCATATACAAATACTTGCTACATGATTGTTAATGGAAAATCCTACTGTTGTTCAATGTACAATGAATGAAAAAGGAATTTTGTGGAATATCTAGATGTAAATAATAAACACTTTTAGTAGCATTTAAAATGCTTATATTCTTCTCTGAATATCTAATGTGGTTGTTTCTCTTAGATGTGATTTCCAACGCATCTGTCTTTTCCTCAAAGCTTTTCTAGTTCTATGTCACTTAGGAAAAAAAAAAAGCTAAATTATTAGCAGCTTTGCACACAAAAGTTCAAATCATCTACCACATTGTTTTCAACAGTGACTGTTATACAAAGTGTTTGAAGTTTGCAGCATGGAAGAACTGCACAGAAAGGAGGTGATGGACACTTCGAAGTTGTCAAAATCAAAGCTTTGGAAGGTATCATGAAGGAGAGTTGGTGATTTTGGACAACTTGTCAGAATGAGAAATATACACAGATAGGTAAAATAATTACAATCCAACCACAATAATTAATCACCCTAACTGAAAATGTGACAAATACAAAATGTCATTCCAATTCTTGTCTCAATTTTGAAAAAAAAAAAACATATAACCAGCAGGTAAGTTCAAAATTAGGTGTAGAAGTCTTTACTGAATAGTAGGAAAGTAAACTTTACAAAAAACAAAAACACCATGCAATCATCAGACCCACGCTGCATGGTGTTTACTGCTTCAGTTTCTGTGATCCCCTGTGAGGCCTGATTAGTTAATTCACTGGTCAAGTTCTCCTGGTATGCTCCATCCCCTCTGACTCCCACAATCTTTCCTCTCCCACCTTTCATGGTTTTCCTGATCTCCAGGAGTAAGGGACCAAATGGAGACCTCCAATGGACTCTTTCAGCATTCTGCCTATCTATGGGTCTCTGCAGCCGTTCTCATCTTCTGCAGGAACCCTCTCAGATGATGACTGGACAAGGCAACAATGTGTACATATATCAGAATATCATTATGAGCTATTCCATTGATTTTCTTTGTTTGCCAGTATTACTTGGTTCTACACTAGGTTTCTCAGCTACCAAGTCTCCAGTTCCTGGGCATTCAGGCATTGTAGGTTGTTGGCTCCATCGAGCTAAACCACATATAAAGAGTGTGTCATTGACTACACAATAAAAATAAAAGGAACAAAACAGCAGCAAATGTGGAGTTTTTTTTAAGGCATCACTTCTCTATGAAAATCAAAATATCGGAATCTCAAGGAGATAGTAACTTTATGTGTTTTACATAATTTTTGCAATGGAATTGTGATGTTATAGTCATTGTATTTGCATAATTACTTAGTTTTCTCATGTCATGGTCAAAGCTTACACACTCTTGACAATTTCTACCCATAATTGATTAAAGATATTCAGATCTGCCTTATGCCTCTGCTTCCTCCCTGTGGAATTGGAATAATTGTATTCATTAAGTGAAGAATCATTTTCAGGAGGGTAGCAGATCACACAAAATGTTATATGTATAACAGAAAGTAACAAAAAGAATACTTTTTGAGAGAATGCTAATATTGGTATGTATGAAAGGGTTTGGGGGGAATAAAAGGAGGAAAAACTTACATAATTATATCACAATCTTAAACAATAATAGTTGAACCAAGCATAGGACTGACACTAACTGACTCTCAATGACCCTATCTCAACATACTGTGGTAAAGTTATTTTTGAACAGTTTGTACATCACTGTTGTCATTAAATTAAATATATAAGTTTTAAGATATACTCACCAGTTACATCTGAACTACAGTGGTCAGGATTGTGTGGTTTAAGTGAGAGCTACTATGGTTGTGATGGAGCTCTAGTGCCATTGCTGGCTGTTCCACACATCCCCTCTGCACACTCAGGCTTGTGGTGTGGGTTCCTTTAAAACAGTGAGAAAATAGAAATGAATGACATAAAAATTTCATATGAATTCATTGATGGGGAGGTCCTTCTGTGTATATGATTATCTTACTGTTTGATAAATAAAGTACTGTTGGTCAATAGGAAAACAAGATAGGCGGGATTATGTGTCAAGGAGGAACCTGGGAAAGGTAGGGGAAGTGCAGAGTCACCAGGTGAGCTCAGGAAGACAGGACACTTCCACTGGCATTTGGTAAGTCTTATAAAATATACAGATTTATGATAAGTAAGCCTGAGCTAGCAGATGAGAAATCCTAGTCATTGTCTAAGCAGCATTTGTACCTAATATAAGTCTCTGTATGTTACTTGGGACCCTAATGTGGTGGCAGGCAGAACTTGGATGGCCTGGCAGAAAGTGTCCATGTGGCAAAAGGGCTCAGGTGGCTTTGCAGAAAGACTTATTGATATAGTTCATAATAAATGCTAAAGTTTAGTACTTAACAAAAATACATGCTAGTACTTAATAATAATAAATGCTGATACTTCATTAGACAAAGCAAAAAAAGAACCAAAATTATTTTCTTCCCCATTCGGGTTCCAATTTTATTCAGTTGGAACCCAAATTCTAATAATAGAAGAGTAATATGTATGTTTACTTATGCAAAGAATATGAATAAAAGGAAAGTTGAACAGTTTGAGGAGATGGTTTAAGTCACCTTTTTATCTATATACATTTTTACATTTAGAACTGCTCAAACTGGAGACAATATCTCATATATATCATTATAATAATTTATAAATTTAGTAAATGTTTCTAAGTACTCCAAAAGTCAGTTTTAGCATTAACTCACCCTAGTCTTCAGGTCAGTGAATTCTTTTGTTTGTTTGTTTGTTTTTTGTTTTTCGAGACAGGGTTTCTCTGTGTAGCTTTGAAGCCTATCCTGGCACTTGCCTTGGAGACCAGACTGGCCTCGAACTCACAGAGATCCGGCTGCCTCTGCCTCCTTTGTGCTGGGATTAAATGCGTGTGCCACCAACACCTGGCTCAGGTCAGTGAATTCTTACATTCAAGAAAGCAATAGTTGTTTCTCAATTTATAACTGGTTCCTGAAAATTATATATTGTTTCTCTGAATTCTTTTCATATTGAACAGACAATAGTTGAATTGAATTGACCTCATATTTCTTGGGTAGTAGTGTCATGCAAGAAAAGCCCTCCAATGGTACTTTGGCTGAGATATTTGATATAGTCTTTACTTATGAAGGGCCAATTAAAATCTGTGTAGGTGATCAAACAAAGTATTTTGCTCAAGTAGCAATTAGCCGAACACTTCTAAAAATAACCAACTAAAATTTCATTGTATATGTTGGAAATAGCTAAAAGTGTATTTCAGAGATATTTTCAGATTTTTTTTAAAAACCTAACTATTAAAACTGTAATTTTCCCTAGCAGGAAATCTATGGTCGAGTTATGAAAGGACTTAATGATTTATATTATAGGTAATGCCATTTTGCACAGTTGGCATTGGTAGAATCACAAATCTGGAGTTATTTTAATAAAATATCTCTTGTCTCACTAAGTGAATATGTTGAAAGGTGAAGTATTCAGAAACAATCCTCTGTTTAACAAAGAAATAGAATGGATATGATCTTGGAGCATTCATCATTTACAAATATGAAAACATTTATTTTATATTTCTTGAAATGTCCTTTTGTGAAAGAGGGCAGTGAAAAAATAGAAGACACAGGAAATGGGTGCACACAGAGGAAAATATATGTCTTCTAGATTTGGAAGAGTCATTGTACTACCTGGGTAAAATTGGGATACTCAATATTTCATCACAGATAGGGAAGAAGCCACAGCCTTCTAGAGAGACACTGTCCCTCTATCAGCTACTATTGGAAGTTTATGATTACTATGGTAGTTGATGTCATTTTTTCCAGTGGTAAAACCAGTAATAAGCAATCCATACTCCACTAAATAATCTCCTGTCCATACTCTTGTAAGGAAATCTAATTCAGCTCAGTGTGTCACACACAAAAAGAATACCCAAAAGTGGTATTTTGTGGGAAGAAGGCTTGCACTAAGAGACAATGTGAGGAGAGAGAGGAATTGGTGGAAAAATAATTAAAATATAGGTTAGTCATGAACTTCTCTTTCAAAGAGTAAGTAAAATAAGAGTAAAAGCTTCAAAATATTTAATATTGGTATGCTGTCAAGCACAGTAATAAATCTAATGGAAGAATGATTTAAATGAACTGTGATTAATATAGAAATTTCAATGAATACAATTTGAAACAGTCCAAAAAGTACATCTTGGTTCATTAGGCTGGTGGGTGGGTTAATTTGCCAGCTGCTTTTACAACAGGGTCTCTGGAGTATGCTATAACTTGTATAGATTCACAACTGTGCATATCCATTTTACATCAAATAACCAAAAATAAATCGAATAAACTTTTAGTGATTGACTCATTATTTCTTGTAAAAGACAAGTGTAACTGTAGGTTAATATTGCTGAAAACATTGAACTAGTCCAAATTTTATTCTGATGTCTGTAAAGGGCAAATTTGTGAAAGAATAAATGTCTAAATGTTATAAAGATCTTTTCAGCTAAAGAGAAAAATGACAAGAGAAATATAGGCTTAAAATTAATTATATGCTGTAACCTATTTTCCAAATGGTATTTTAATAATAAATTGAATTTTATTGTATTTTAAAAAAGAATATAGATACCATAAAACTGTCACATACACCTGTCTTAGTTACTTTGCTGTTGCTGTGATAAAACACCATGAACAAAGAAACTTATAAAGGGGAACAATTATTTGGTTTACAGTTTTAGGTATATGTATGTGATGTTGGGGTGAAAAAACAGCTGAGAGCTCACATCTTGATCCACAAGCACAGAGAGGGGGAGGGGAGCACACTAACTGGAAATCACATGTCATTTTATACCTCATATCCTGCCACCAGTTACACACTCCCCACAAAAAGGCCATACTTGCCAATACTTCCCAAATAATTCCATCAGTTTGGGATCAAGTATTCAAACATGTGAGGGCATGGATGACAATTTCATCATTTTTTTAAAAAATATAATTTAGTTATCATTATTTTATGTGCATTGCTGTTTTGCCAGAATGTATGTCTGTGTGAGAATGTCAGATATTAGAATTACAGACAATTGTTAGCTGCTATGTTGGTGCTGGGGATTGAACATTGGTCTCCTTTAGAGCAGGAGGTACACTTAACCACTGTGCCATTACTCCAGTTCCCCATTCTCATTCTAACAACTATAGGGGTTAATCATTGTTTCAGAATCCAAATACATGGAACTAATTTTTAGAATATCAAACCTGTAAGGGAATGATATGACTTTACATTTAAATCTTGGGGACTATTAACAGTCTATATTTGTCGAGAGAGAGGAAGTCACTTTCTCTTAATGTCAATAAGAAGCTGCCCTCGTTCCAATCAAAAACCTCCTACTAAAGAATAGGACAAATATTAATAAACATCAATGGGTTGTACAGAAACGGATAAGTGATAGGTATGTGTTGTTTTGAAGAAGGTTTCAGTAACAGAGGAAGAAATGGAGAGGAATGGTTGTTGGCCAGTTTAGCAGTTTTATGTGTGCTACCATATCATGGAGTGAGCCTTAAATGCAAGCAAAAATGGTTGGCTACTCCTTTATCATTTGTGACACTAATGCACTAGTGTATATTACAGGCAGGTCTCTGTTCTAGATTGAAGATTTTGTAATGTTAACAATGTTGATGATTGCTGTTATTTTCTAGTGTTTTGTAGTAATTTCCATCGCTGTCAGTGCTAGTCAAATTGGACGACAGCTCAGTTTCTCCATGTTTGACAGTGTAATCAAATTGCAGCTTCAGCAACAACTGCCTAACATGAGGTTGTGGAAGGTAGCATTGGCAATAGCCTGTTTGTTTCTGGGGAATTCTCTGGAATCCTTTTGCAGATAACTTAAAAAGAGTTAAGTCAGTCCTGACACTGGATGTTCATTCATACACCTATACATTCTAGGATTCCTAACTATAGAGCTTTTTTTGCAATAGATTGTAATTAACATTACCAGACCTGCAGCTGGAAAATATGCAGACAGTAAGAGAGTTTGGGAAATTCAGCCCCAAATGGACTGACTTTACTACATTCATCATATTGACTCATGGATTTATAATGAAGAGGTGAAAAGTATGCAAACAACAAATGTGTTGAGTTACTCCAATAAAGGAGCTTCATTGAGAGAGAGAGAGAGAGAGAGAGAGAGAGAGAGAGAGAGAGAGAGATTAGAACAGAACAAAAAATCTGTCCAAGTTCACAACAGACAAAATCCCAGTTCAGCCTAGAAGCTATTTAAAACTGACACCTGCTGGGAAAGATAAATTTCCTCCAGTGGAGTGCCATGGGCTATGTCAACTACACTCCAAGAAACTGCTTAGGAAACTCAAAACAAATTCTATATTGTGGTTGTCACTTTATGTGATTTTGTTTCATTAGCACTTTTTCTCTTATTGAGTTTTTGTGTAGTTTTATTTTTGGGGGATTATGGTTTCTTTTTTTAGAGAGAGAGAGAGAGAGAGAGGGGTGGGATAAAGAGAGAGAATGAGAATACAAGTGTGAAGTTTGGTATGGAAGAAGGTGGAGAAGAACTTGGAGGAGTTGGGGTGTAAAGAACATGTTTCTGGCCTGGTGTTAGTGGTGCATGCCTTTAATACCAGCACTCTGGAGGCAGAGGCAGGCGGATCTCAGGATAGGCTCCAAAGCTACACAGAGGAACCCTGTCTCGAAAAAACCAAAAAAAAAAAAGAACATGTTTCAATATATTATCTAAAAAACTATTCGAAATTAAAAGAGGAATCAAGGTAAGAATTATTAAAATTTGTTATGTACACATTAGAATGGAAAACATTAAAAGAATCAAACAATGTCCATAGATATATTTAAAACAACAGAAGGAAATATTTTAACAATGTCACATTATTTTTGATAGCAGAGTGAAACTCAAATAATTTGATGTTTATAATTGATGAAAGCTTGAATAAATTATGCTACCAAGGAAAAAAGTAGAATTATATATTGCTTAAGTTGAACATTTTTCTTGTATTATTGAATTAAGAAAATAGTGATTTAAATTGAGATAAATAGCATATCTACAACTACTAACAGGATATATGTCATATTCAAATGCAAAAGTACTGTAAAACTTATTATATACTTGTAATAACTTCTCCTACTTTGTGGTGATATATTAAGTATTAAAGCTTACCTGAGGATTCAGAAAGCAAAGTCAGTCTGAAGCTATAGAAATCAGGTATTGGTGGTACACAGCTTTAATCCCAGGAGTCAAGTATTCAGAGGCAGACAGATGTCTGTTAGTTCAAGGCCACTAAGACCTAAATAAGAGTAAAGAGTCACAGGGCTCATAGCTTTGATCCCAGCACCAAGGATCACACACCTATAATCCAGCATGGGGGGGTATATAAGACAGGAACAAGGTCTCAGAGCTGGCATTCATTCTCCAGCCACATTGAAGATAGGAGGATTAAAGTCCCAGGATTCTCCAGTCACACTGAGGAGAGGTAGCAGTCTGAGGTTTGAGGGAACGAGGCTAGCCTTTCAGTCTAAGGTAGAGTAAGAGCTAGTGACCAGATGCTCTGGTTGTTGTTTTGTTTTTGTTTGTTTGTTTTTATCTTCAGCTTGACACTTGAACCCCAATATCTATTTCTGGATCTTTTATTTTCTGAATTACACAGTTTGGCATTAAGATTGAAGGACATGTAATGAGGGCAGAAAAAAATGTTTTGTTTTGTTTTGTTTTTATTTGAAAGTACTGGGGAAACAGGTAAAATAGTACATGTAAGCCATAAAAATTATCATATCTGTGAACATGTATCATTTTATGTTAATGATAGAAACACATGAAAAAATAAATTAGTGTGAAATAAATTATGCTTTCATAGAACACAATATTGTGAATTTAATTGATATATGTAGTAAGCATTTGCAATAAATGAACATGGATATATAATATATATCCATGAATGTATTCATTAGTAACTTACTTTACTTTGACAGTATAAAAATAACATTATTTTCTTGAGCTAGCATGATGAAACCTGTGTGCAATTTCTTGTATTTAAGACTTACAGATAATAAACAAATTCTAAATGTGTATTAGGCAGGTAACTATCAGTATAATCTGGGGTACAATTTCATAGCCTACTTGGTCTACATAGCATCTAGCAAGTAATTATGAGTATTTTCATATGACAGTTTTTATGAATCAGTTTGACTCTATGTTGAGCTATAGCCTGATTACAAGACCCAGTACAGAACTGTTATGATTTTTGGGAACTTACACATGATCTTACTTCAGAGCTTCTGATAACTCATTTTGGTCATGAAGGTCAATATCTCTGGTAGTTGGTAGGAATGCATTCTAAAATGATTAATTTTGGTGCTCATTATCTCTCTCATGTTCTGTTGCTTTCCTTGTATAAAATGGGATGAGTTATTGTTCTTTCAAGAGTTATTAAAAATTGTAGTCTGTGGAGTTTATGTTACTCTAGTCAATTACTCAAAATTACAACTTTCTTTCTTTAATAAAAATGACTTATCTCAGGTTAGTACTATGTAATATCTGGAAAATAAAATGTATTACAAAGAGGAAGTTCAGAAAATAAAAATAGAGTTTGTCAAATGTTTGAAGTCAACATTGATGGCATTCTAGGTAAAGTACTACAAATCCTAGGAATAAAAGCCACTAAAAAATAAATCAAAACACAAGTATGTGTTCTTCTGATTTTCAGTACCTATGCAGACATAAATATGTTGCTATTGTGTTTTGTCAGTTTGTAAAATTTCTACCTACATAGGAGAAACATTACCTGAAAAATTCTAATAGCTGGCATATTAGGAAAGGAAGTTCCTAATATATCAATTTGGAGACATGCAGTATAACAAGGTGAGAGCATTGTTTTGGAGTAAATCTTTAAAATTTTGAAGATTTTCTTTACTGTAGCATGGAATAGATGCTACAGTGGGTAGGAACTGAGGCATAACTCTGAGACTACATTCCCTGTATTGAGACACCAGAATTCAGAGTAAAGAAAATAAAAATTCTTCCTATCCAAATGAACTATATCCTAATTGTGAAAAGTTTTCTCATATTGTCGGTGCGTGAATTTGTACCTAGGAAATAAACAATATGAATTTGTAAATCATATTTAGAAGAAAAACAAACCATTCCTCTATTGACACATTCACCCCTGATAAATTTCACAGAATTTAGGGCTTATTAACCAATGTCCTTTCTAGAAATGTACCATAGTACTATACTTGTGAATAAACTTCAAGTTTCAATACAATTTTCATTTTTACACTTTCTTTTTAAAGTACATTTCTAATTTAATAATGACACCTAATGAGGCTAAATATCAATGTATAGATTTACACAGATCCAAAAGATAATATAAAAATAAAACGGAAGGAAACCTTTTTGATGATACCAAAGATGCTAAGCAAATAACTTCATGGCTCAAGCTACCTAAGATTTACTGATCAAAGACATTTCCTGAGCTTAATTAGGGACTGAAACTGCATGGTGTGTGATGCAATTTCTGAGTCAAAAGAACAACAAATATGTGGATAATGAAGAATCTATAGATAATAAGTGAAAATACTTAAATTATAAAAATAAAGGTAATATAAAGGCTTGCACAAGGTATAACACAGTTTTTCACACACACTAGTCAGAAGATGTTTGAAAAAATAAACCTAAGTAATTTGTGACTATAGATTTGGCATTCTCCAGTTTCAGGAACAGGACCCCTTCTAATTCTCTGCTCTAGAACACTTGAGGTTCCTCAGGCATGGAGTACAGAATCACACAGGTGTCTTGGTTCAGAATGCAGATGTGCTTATTAGTCTGAAACTGTTGCAATTCTCCTTTTAAAAATTCTTAAAGATAATATATGAGATCCTAGTATTCTTTCTCATAGTGTACTTGGTACAATAAGATTCATTGTGCATAGTAATATAAAAAAGAATTAAACTAAGACAAAACTCAACTTCCCTAAAGATAAAATTCACTCTTCAGCAACCATGTAACAATTACCAAGAATACAGTAGTATTAAAATTTGAAATTTCTTTGGATTGAACGATAATAAATTTGAACAATCAGGACTGACATGTGATTTAGAATCAGCAGACAATGTAATCAAAACTTATTTCTCTGCTTGAAAAATAAAGTAGCTATTAATGATAATTTTAACAGTGTATCAAATCAAGAGCTAAATACATGTGACCTTGGGTGATGCCTCAGTTGGTAAAGTACTAGCCTCTCAAATATGGGGTCAACTTCATATCCCCAGGACACACACACAATGTTAGACATGATGGCACACATCATGCTATCATGGTTATGTGCAGGCAGAGAGAGGAGTAGCCATAGTGAAATACCCACCCCACCTGCACGTGTAGCGCTGACAAAATGGGGGTAGTCACAGGTGCAGATGTGACACATGAGTGAATTTAGGTCTGGGGTCAAGACAGATGGTGATCTTTTGCTTCCAGCTGGGTCACAGAGAGCAGCCTGGGTGGAACCTTGGAGCTGGAAGTGTGGCGATCCCCCGCCTCTTGTGTAAGTGCATTCTCCCCAAATAAACTTCACTTAACTTGTGTTGAGTCTAGTGAATCTTGATTCCCACACAATAATGAGCCCTGGAAGTCCTTGACTACCAAGTCTGTTGACTTACTTATCTCATAATTTATTGAGAAGCTACTTATCAAAGGATAATCTAGAGAGTGACAAAAGATAGTTAAAGACAATCTCTGGCTTAAACTGCACTTGTGAACTCAATCAAACACACTAATACAAACATTTACAAAGCACACAAAAATAAACACCTAAAACCCTAAAATGTGAAAAGTGAAAGTTATATTCATGGTCATTAATGACATGTGACACACTTCATATAAAGAATTTTGAATTTGAAAATTTGCAATTGAAGCTATGTAAAGTCAGTCACAATCAAGAAAAGTGAGGAATCAGAACATACACAAAATAGTACATGTAATCTCAAACCAATGTATGATAAATGTCCCATGAGGCATCTCTCAGTAAAGACAGTTGCCCTCTACACATTATACATACATACATACATACATACATACATACATACATACATACATACATACATACATATGTATATATTATGCACTATTACTTCCAAGTCCCTCGAAGTACAGATGTACAGTCTCCTCTTTACCTCTGTGAGGCAAAAAGTGATAGTGACCTCCAATCAATTCTCATGCTAACAGATTTCTTTCAAGGGAGATTTTTACTTAATACAAATTAAATGACATCTAAAGTAACACTATTTAAGTTGTTAATTCTGCCTTCATAATTTATTCTCACTGAAGGATTTTATTCTTTTTATCGAAATTTCCATATAATAAAAAGACTTGTTATTTTTATCAATAAAATTTACCTCCTTTGGCTTCCATATCTAATAGCAATACTTGTGCTTTCTAGATTGAATTGAAATCATCCTTGATATTCTGCTCCGGGTTCCTGCTTGGTCACCATATTTCCTTATCACTTGACTCCTTCACTTTAATCTGTCTTCATTGCTCTTCCTGTATAAACTCTGGGTATCTGTCTCTCCTACCACATTTCATCTTTCTCATTGATTTATGAACGGCTTAAAATAAATCCTTTAACATGTGACTCACTATCTCAAACAGTTTTAGCACTTTTATAAATAAGAGGAAAGTTTTACTCTCTAAAACTTGACCTTGTACAAATCATCTCAAAAAATTCAATCACTCAGCAATAATTTTATTGGGCTATCTAAGGCCAAATATGGTCTCAGGTTTGATCAAAAAGCAAATATCTTTTGTATATTTTTATTAGACTAAGCAAGCCATAGACTGATCATATTAGCACAAGCATGGGTAAATTCAAAGCAGATAGATGGTGCAAAGCAATAAATAAATAAATAAATAATAACTAGATAAAATCTCTTGATGGAACATGAAATTGAAGTATATAATCTTGCTAGTGATAGCATTTCTTCTGTTAGCAAAATCAGCTCTCTTTTTTTCTATCATCCAGTAAATAGCTCCCTGTTAACTGGACATGGGGAAGTTTTAATCCTTGAGAGACTGTGGCCAGCTCAATGACCTTGCACAGAGGAGGGATGGTGTTATGCTAAAGAGAAGCAAAATGCCAACATCCCCAGAGTGGAGCATACAAGGCTTCATGTGATTTTGAGGCTATGTAGTAGCCAACTGACAAAACAAAATATTGCCTGTGAAATGGAAGTCTAGAGGCAGTCAGAAGAATCATAATTAAGTAGCCTGGGAAACATGGATGAGATTATTGGTATATAAATGGGTACATTGACATTAAGATTGCTGTATCATGACAAGGCACATTTATCTATCATCTATCTATCTACATATCATCTGTTTATCTGTCTATCATTTTGTGTGTGTGTGTGTGTGTGTGTGTGTGTGTGTGTGTGTGTGTCTGTGTGTGTGTGTGTGTCTGTGTGTCTGTGTGGGTTCGTGCGCATGTGAGCATGTGAGCATGCAAGCATGTGCTTGAGCACACAGACCACAGTGAAGATTTGGGTATCAGAAGCCATTCTTTGGGAATTGTTTATCATTTTCTGGTAGATTCATGGGACTCATACTGTCATCCTTGGACACATCAACCTATCCCACTTGCCAGTTTAGGAAAAGATTATTTTAAATATAAGATGTAACAAGAATTTTTCTTATAAATTTTATTCAAATATTTGATACACAAATTATGCTCTAAAATTATATGGAAATAACTGTTGTTTGTATTTATTCATTTCCCGATTTTCATGCAATGTGGAAATAATATGTAATTTATTCCTTTTAAAGAAATGTTCACTTTATTACTTGAGGCTAATAATTTTACTATCATATTCAGAAGAAAAAATCTTTCGTTTTAATTGAAAACTTTCTTCCTTATTGTAACTTACTTCATTATATCTAAGTGTTTCTACACTGTAACAGTCAGAAAAATCAATTGTCTCTTTAGATTAGTATGAAATGATGTTGGCTACTAGAAGCCTTATCAAATATAGATTATTTATATACAATACAACAATAAGAATTTAGAATTTTCAATAATACTCTAAAATATAAGAATATTCTCATATTGATTTTTCTTATACAATATCCTATGCAAGTGGGAAGATTTGAACATGTCCATCCAAAGGGATAAAACCCTCATACATTTTGCATGTAATATTATCATCTTTTTTCAAGAAAATTTCATGTTAATTATATGATTTCAATAAATCTCCATTAAGAAGTAGAAAAATCATAAAGTAACAGAGTAGACTATGAAAGAACCTGCTGATGACTGTTTCAATAGATTCTACAGCCCCAATGTGAAGATTGAAGTGTGGTGAATTCTGTTTGTAAACTTCATGTTAATGAGACAATTTTAGATTTGTTTTTTGTTTGTTTGTTTGTTCATTTACATATACTGGTCAGTCCTTGCATTCTAAGAAGTAAATTATTGGTCCATGTGAGAAACACTGTTTCAAAATATAAATCTGGATAGTTGAGAAAAAAGGACAACCAAAGCTAACCTGTGTCTCTACACACAGAAGTACACACATATACATGTGTATCTGCACACAAGCAGATACATTCCTTGTAGAAACTTGAATAAGTAACAGAAAAAGTAGGTTCCACATAGACTGGAGAAATGAAATTATGCCACATTATTATTTTTATATATTTTAATTTATTCAATATAATTACTGCTTATATAAAAATGTCAATGTAAGCATCATACATTATTTAACTGACAACATATTTCAGTGTGTCTACTGACCTATCTTAGATGGCTCCAAAAGTGAAAACTAGTTATGAAATATTTCATGTCTTTCCAGTCATGATTTATTATTATATGCCAGTGACATAATGCTATTTATGATCCTTACTATGACACAATTAGTGGTTTGCTTTAGGTGCATGTTTCCTTGAGTGTGCTGAATGATATGATTAATCTCACTGCTATTTGTTTACTGTATTATCATCAGAGTAAGACATTTCCTTGCTTTTTTTCTTGTTTGTTTGTTTTTTTACAGGGTTTCTCTGTGGCTTTGGAAGCTGTCCTGAAACTAGCTCTTGTAGACCAGGCTGGTCTCGAACTAACAGAGATCCGCCTGACTGTGCCTCCCGAATGCTGGGATTAAAGGCATGCTCCACCACCACCCCATGACATTTCCTTGCTTTATAAGAAAAAAAAAAATTAAAGACCATGGTGTTGAATGGCTCCATTACTATAATTTCTAACTCTGTCAAGCTACCTTAAAGTTTGTTTTGTTTTTGCTATGTAGCTTAAAAATACAATGATTCTGATATCAAATAAATATTAAACATTTTATTTTCCATTGAATATTTTTATAAAATATTCAGATAAATTTTGAAAGTGTTAATTTAGTGTATTAAGCAATTGGAGGACAGACTTATAAAGAATATTTAAACACATGCATTTCATTTTGTATAATATGCTTCTCACTTTTCTTATTTAGAGTATATTTTGATGTGGGAAGATACATGAGAAGGACACCAATGTCGCAAATGAACTTAAAGTATACCTTGGCTTGATTTTATTTTTGGATTTATCTTCATCTTCAAAAAATGAAGAGTATTAATGAAGTCAGATTAAACAGCTAATTTCAGGGTATAAATACTGAACTAACAATGCACACAGGATAAACAGACGGCTTTTGATGGATTTTACTATGTTTTTTTTTTTATTTTTTTTAGTTCAAGTTAGGGAACAAGCTTGTTTCACATGTAAGTCCCTTCTCCCTCTCCCTCCCCTCACTCCCATCCCTTTTCCCCCACCCTCAACCTACCCCCTACCCCATCCACCCACCACTCCCCATGCAGGGTAGGGCCCTCAACAGGGGCTCTGCAGTGTCCTCCAAATCTTCCTGTACTGGGCGTGGGGCCTTCCCCAGGTGTCCAGGGCCAGAGTGCATCCCTTCATGTAGGATGGGCTCTCAAAGTCCCTCTTGCACCATGGAAAAATACTAATCCACTACCAGAGGCTCCCTGGAGTGCAGAAGCCTCCTTATTGACATCCATGTTTAGGGTTCTGGATCAGTCTCTTACCGGCATCCAGACAGCATCTGGGGTTTAAGTGCTCTCCCTTGTTCAGGCCAACTGTTCCTGTGGGTTTCTCCAACCTGGTACAGACCCCATTGCACTTCATTCCTCACTCTCTTCAATTAAATTCCAGATATAAGCTCAGTGTATATCTGTGGATGTCTGTCTCTGCTTCCATCAGCCAAAGGATGAGGGCTCTGGTAGGCATACAGAGAAGTCATCAATCTCATTTTAGGGGAATTGCTTTTAGATTATCCTCTCCACCATTGCCTGGATTGTCAGATCATGTCATCCTTGTAGGTCTCTGGCGATCTCCCTAGTTCCAGATCTCTTCTTGGACCTATAGTGGCTCACTCTGATATGGTATCTCCCATCCTGCTCGCTCTCCTCTATTCTTCCCCCAACTCAATATTTCTGCGGCTCCATTTCCTCTCCTCTACTCCTCTTCTCTTGCTCTTGATGTGGTAGCTCCCTTTCCCCTGCCCTCATGCTCCCAAATAGCTCAGGAATTCATGCCACTTCACATTCCTGGGGACCATTTATCCCTTAGAGTCCTTCATGTTTCCTAGTTTCTTTGGTGAAGAGGATTATAGGCTGGTAGTCCTTTGCTCTTTGTCTAAAATTCATATATGACTGAATACATACCATATTTGTCTTTTTGTGACTGGGTTACCTCACTCAGAATGGTTTCTTCTAGTTCCATCCATTTACCTGCGAATTTCAAGATTCCATTGTTTTTTCTGCTGAGTAGTACTCCATTGTATAAATGTACCAAATTTTCTCAATCCATTCTTCAGTTTCGAGGCATCTAGGTTGCTTCCAGTTTCTGGCTTTTACAAACAATGCACTATTTGGGTATATACCCAAGAGAGGAATGGCTGGATCTTGAGGTAGACTGATTCCCATTTTTTCTGAGCAACTGCCATACTGATTTCCAGAGTGGTCTTACAAGTTCACACTCCCACCAGCAATGGAGGGGTGTTCCTTTTTCTCCACATCCTTTCCAGCATAGATTGTCATTGGTAGTTTTGATTTTAGCCATTCTGACAGGTGTGAGGTGGTATCTCAGAGTGGTTTTGAGTTGCATTTCTCTGATGGTAAAGGATTTTGAGCACCTTCTTAATTGTCTTTCAGCCATTTCAGATTCCACTGTTGAGAATTCTCTATTTAGTTCTGCACCCCACTTTTTAATTTCATTGTTTGTTATTTTGGTGGCTAGCTTCCTGAGCTCCTTATATATTTTGGAAATCAGTCCTCTGTCAGATGTGGAATCGGTGAAGATCTTTTTCCATTCTGTGGGTGGTCGTTTTGTCTTACTGTTTCCTTTGCCTTGCAGAAACTTCTCAGTTTCAGGATGTCCCATTTATTAATTGCAGACCTCAGTGTCTATGATACTGGTGTAATGTTCAGGAAGCAGTCTCCTGTGCCAATTGTTCAAGGGTAATTCCCATTTTCTCTTCTAGAAGATTCAGTGTGGCTGGATTTATGGTGAGATCTTCTATCCATTTTCACTTAAGTTTTGTGCATGGTGATAGATATGGATCTACCTGCAATTTTCTGCATGTCCGAATCCAATTATGCTAGCACCATTTGTTGAAGATGCTATCTTTATTCCATTGTATAGATTTTGTATTGTATAGAACACATTTGTCAAAAATGAGGTGTTCATAGGTGTGTGGGTTAATATCAGGGTTTTCAATTGGATTCCATTGGTCTATCTGTCTATTTTTGTGCCAATACCAAGCTGTTTTCAAAAATATGGCTCTAGAGTAGAGCTTGAAGTTGGGGATGGTGATGCCTCCAGAAGATCCTTTATTGTAAAGAGTTGTTTTGGCTATCCTGGGTTTTTATTTTTCCATATAAAGTTGAGTATTGTTCTTTCAATGTCTGTGAAAAACTGTGTTGGGATTTTGATGGGGATTGCATTGAATCTGTAGATTGCTTTTGGCAGGATTGCCATTTTTACTATGTTAATTCTACCTATCCAAGAGCATGGGAGATCTTTCCATTTTCTGGTATCTTCTTTAATTTCTTTCTTTAAAGTCTCAAAGTTCTTATTGTACAGGTCTTTCACTTTTTTGGTTAGTGTTACCCCAAGATATTTTATGTTGCTTGTGGGTATTGTGAAAGGGTGATGTTTCCATGAATTCTTTCTCATTGGATTTATCATATGTATATAGTAGGGCTACTGATTTCTTTGAGTTAATTTTTTATTCTGCTATATTTCTGAAGGTGTTTATCAACCATAGGACTTCCCTGGTAGAGTTGTTAGGGTCACTAATGTAGACAATCATGTCATCTGCAAATAGTGAAAGTTTGACTTCTTCCTTTCCAATTTGTTTCCATTTGATCCCCTTTCTTGTCTTATTGCTCTAGCTAGAACTTCAAGTACAATATTGAAGAGATATGGAGAGAGTGGACAGCCTTGTCTTGTTCCTGATTTTAGAGGAAAGGCTTTGAGTTTCTCTCCATTTAGTTTGATGTTGTCTTTTGGTTTGGTGTATATCGCGTTTATCATGATTAGATATGTTCCTTTTATTCCTGTTCTCTCCAAGATCTTTATCATGAAGGGATGTTGTCAAAGGCTTTTTCAGCATCTATTGAAATGACCATGTGGTTTTTCTTTTTCAGTTTGTTTATATTGTGGATTAAATTAATGGATTTTCGTATTTTGAGCCATCCTTGCATCCCTGGGATGAAGCCTACTTTATCATGGTAGATGATTTTTCTGATATGTTCATGGATTCGGTTCACCAATGGTTCACCAATATATTATTGAGTATTTTAGCATCAATGTTCATGAGGGATATCGGTTTGTAGTTCTCTTTCTTAGTCATATCTTTGTGTTGCTTGGGTATCAAAGTGATTGTAGCCTCGTAGAAAGAGGCTCCCATCTGCTTCTATTGTGCGGAACAGTTTGAGGAGTGCTGGAATTAGATCTGGTTTGAATTTTTGGTAGAATTCTGCAGTGAAGCCATCTGGCCCTGGGCTTTTTTTGGTTGGGAGGCTTTTGATGACTGCTTCTATTTCATTCGGGGTTATAGGTTGATTTAAACTGTTTATCTGATCTTGGTTTAATTTTGGTAAGTGATATTTATCCAGAAAGCTGTCCATTTCCTTTAGATTTTCCAATTTTGTGGAGTACAGGTTTTCAAAGTATGACCTGAAGATTCTCTGGATTTCCCTAGTGTCCATTGTTATATCCCCCTTTTCATTTCTGAATGTGTTAATTAGCATGCTCTCTCTCTGCCTTTTAGTTAGTTTGGCTAGAGTTTTGTCTATCTTGTTGATCTTCTCAATGAACCAAGTCTTTGATTCATTGATTCTTTGTACTGTTTTCCGAGTTTCTACTTTGTTGATTTCAGCTCTCAGGTTGATTTTTTCTGATGTCTACTCCTCCTTGGTGTGTTTGTTTCTTTTTTCTCTAAAGCTTTCAGTTGTTCTGTGACTTTCCTCCAGTTTCTTCATGTGGGCACTTTTTGCTATGAACTTCCCTCTTAGCACTGCTTTCAGAGTGTCCCCATAGTTTGGATATGTTGTGTCAACATTCCTATTAAATTCTAGGAAGTCTTTAATTTCTTTTTTTAATTTCTTCCTCAACCCAGGAATGGTATAATTGGGTATTATTCATTTTCCATGAGTATGTAGGTTTTCTGCAATTCGTATTGCTGTTGAATTCTAGCTTTTATGCATGGTGATCTGATAAGATACAGGGGATTATTTCAATTCTTTTGTAACTGTGGAGGTTTGCTCTGCTGCCAACTATGTGGTCAATTTTTGAGAAGGTTCCAAGTGGCACTGAGAAGAATGTATATTCTTTTGTGTTTGGATGCAATGTTCTATAGATATCCGTTAACACCAGTTGGGTCATAACTTCTGTCAGATCCTTTGTTTCTTTGTTAAGTTTCTGTCTGGTGGTCCTGTCTAGTGGTGTCGGGGGGGGGGGTGTTGAAGTCTCCTACTATAAGTGTGTATGTTTTTTGTGTGTGGTTTGATATTTAGTAATGTTTCTTTTACAAATGTGGGTGCCTTCGTATTTGGGGCATAGATGTTCAGGATTCAGACTTCATCTTGATGGACTTTTACTCTGTTGAGTATGAAATGCCCTTCTTCATCTCTTTTGATTGAATTTAGTTTAAAGTCTAATTTGTGAGATAATAGGATTGCTACACCAGCTTGTTTCTTGAGACCATTTTATTGGAAAATCTTTACCCATCCTTTTACTCTGAGGTATCGCCTGTCTTTGAAGTTGAGGTGTGTTTCTTTTGAACAGCAGAAGGATGGATTCTGTCTTTGTATCCATTCTGTTAGCCTGTATCTTTTTATGGTTAAGTTAAGACCATTGACACTTAGGGATATTAATGTCAATTGTTCATTGGTTCTTGCTTTTTTTGGATTTATTGTTGGTCATGTCATTGTGTGTGTATTTCGCCCTCCTGTTTCTTTTTAGGTTTGGTAAATTTAGATTATCTATTCCCCGTGTTTTTGTGAGTGTAGTTATTTTGTTGGGTTGGAATTTTCCTTCCAGAACCTTCTGTAATGCTGTATTTGTGGATATGTCTTGTTTAAATCTGTTTTTGTCATGGAATATCTTTTTTTCTCCATCTATAGTGATTGAAAGTTTTGCTGGGTACAGTAGTCTGGGTTGACATCCATGCTCCCTTAGTGCTTGTAGGGTATCTATCCAAGACCTTCTGGCTTTCAGAGTTTCCACTGAGAAGTCAGGTGTGATTATCATTGGTTTGCCTTTATATGTTATTTGGCCTTTTCTTTGCTGCTCTTAATATTTTCTCTTTATTCTCTAGGTTTGGTGTTTTGATTATTATGTGTCAGGGGACTTCTTTTTGTGGTTCAGTCTGTTTGGTGTCCTGTAAGCTTCTTGTACTTTCATAGGCATATCTTTCTGTAGGTTGGCGAAGTTTTCTTCTATGATTTTGTTGAATATGTTTTCTGTACCTTTGAGCAGTGTTTCTTCACCTTCTTCTATACCTATTATTCTTAGGTTTGGTCTTTTCACTGTGTCCCATATTTCCTACATATTTTCTGTTAGGGATTTGTTGGACTTGAGGTTTTCTTTGGTTGATGAATGTATATCCTGTAGCGAGTCTTCAATAGCTGAGATTCTCTCTTCCATCTCTTGAATTCTATTGGTTATACTCACATCTTTAGTTCCTGATCATTTATCCAGCCTTTCCATTTCCAGCATCACCTCATTCTGTGTTTTCTTTTTTGTTTCTATTTCAGCTTTCATGCTTTGAACTGTTTCAAGAACTTCCTTCACTTGTTTGGATTTTTTCTTCGGTTTCTTTAGATTCTTTAAGAGATTTGTTTACTTTTTGAAATTTTTGTTTTGTCTTTTCCTCCATTTCGTGTAGTTTTATGTTTGCTTTTTCTTCTATTTCTTTAAGGGATTTTCTTGTTTCCTCTTTAAAGGTCTCTATCATCTTGCTGAGATAATTTTTGGAGTCCATCTCATCTTCATGCTCTGTATTGGGCTTTTCAGATCTTGCTGGTCTGGAGTCCTTAGATTCTGGTGATGTCATATTGGTCTTTCTGTTGTTGAGTGAAATCTTACTCTGTCTTCTTCCTATATCTTCTTCTAGTGGGTGCATGTGGAGTCTCTCTATCTCCTCTTGTGACCCGGTGGTGTGTGACGGCCAGGAATTCAATGTCTGCAACTCTGGATGGTCTTGCCTCTCTTGGTAGTCTCCTCACTCGCAGATCAGTCTGTGGAAAGGGATGGAAGAATGGGGTGTTTCCAGATTCAGGGAGCTCCTCCTTTTCTGTGCTGTGTCTACCCCAAGCAGGCAGGTGCAGGCCGAGGGAGGAGGGTGGGGTGAATGATGGTTTGGGCGGGGGTTGGGTAAGGGCTTACTCACCTCATTTGTGGGTTGGTCGGTGGAAATGGCCAGAATTGTGTTTTCTTTTTAGTAGATTTGGATGATGGACAAAGTTGTTATTTTTCTCCCCTTTCCAAGTTTATAACTAATAAAAAATATTTGAAGATGATCAATCTTCTGCTAAAGTTAACTAATAAGAAAAGTGAAAGAATATGTAGAACTAACATGACAGCTACAATACTATAATTCGGCCATAATTTTAATAGTGATAAAAGTGCATGAGAATCAACTAATGTTTTCTTCTATCACATTTGATAAACTTTATTTGCTGTATTGGAAAATTGCTTTGATGTATGAAAATCTTTTTCCAAATTACCAGAATATTATTTAAAATAAAAACAAACATTTGTTTTTAAAGAATGTGACAAACTGCATATTCAAAGCCTTTTTCAAAATACTGCCAATATTTTAACTACTTGGTTGAGTCAAGGTTGTGAATAATTGTTATAAAGGGACAGGTGAGCAGTCTTCTGGAACTAATTATCTTTAGAAAATGTTCTAAGCAGAAATTGGAATTTGATTACACTCATTTTTCTTTTTTCTTTTCTTTATTGCTATGACCTCTGTGATTTCTGGTGACATGTTTGAAATTTAGAAAGACAAATTGGATTTATGCCAAATTGGAGAAAATGTAGTTGACTCTGGGTTTTCAAATCTATTTAAGACAGAAATCACGTTTGTACATGGTATTTATTTCAGTGTTCTGAATTATTTCATGAAATTAGTCATTTCATTGAACTTTGAACATCACTGAAAATTTGTGAAACGTTGTAGTCTTCTGATAAGAGTATTTTCTCACTTTTTCCTTTTTCTTGAAACCTTAGTTAGATGTGAATCTGTATTTCATTTGTATTGCTCATCTTTTGTTACGTTCTGACTATACGTAGTCAGCCAGCTTACCAAGATAAATATTAGTATAGTGTACAGTTATAAAATATACAGTATAATATAGTTACATAGTATATAAAATGCACAGTATAATATTTAGGTATTTTTATTGATTAGGTCATCTCAATTCGCTAGAGAGCAAATGACATTTAGAAAAAGGCAGAATTACTTCTCTCCTGATGATAGCTATTCTTCCTGTGGATTATGGAATTTCAAGCTTCAATGCATTTCCCTTATGCCCAAGGGTGCTGAACAAAATTTAAAGAACCTATAAGCAATTTGTATCTCTTATTTTGGAAAGCACCTGTTAATTTCAATAAGTCACTTCTTCCTGAATATACTTTTAATGTTTAATTATTTCAGTGCTTAATATGTTTTATCTACTAACCCTGTCTGAAGAACGGCTGGAATGATTACTTTTGTGCCATTCATAGGAGCAAAGATACGTAAGCTGCCTATATGGCCATCAATAGGTAAAAGCAAACTAAAAATGTGTCACAAATACTCAGCAGGACTTTATTTAGCTATGAAGATAAGTTTGTAGGAACATGTGTTCAACTGAAAGTACTTTGTTAAGTGAGGTAACCCAGGAACAGAAAGCAGAAAAAGAAGATGTTCACTTCCTACTAATACCTGAAAGTGTTTACATTTCTGTAACAAAATGTGGTTGATTGTAGGAACAATCTAGGAGTTTACAAAGGAGATGTGAGGGAGGGCAAAAGATGCTTTGAGGAAAAGGTAAGACCAATAAGATACTTAAACATGGAAGAAAAAGGGAGATTATGGGGTAGGATTTAATGATACAATGGTATCTCAGGACCTTGAAGTTAATAATGGGGAGGAGAATCAAAAGAATAAAGTTATTTTTTAACAAACCATAATGAATAACAACATACAGAATACTTTGTAATTAATAACAATAAACATCAATTTATATCCACAATAATGATCTTTTAAAACATAAATTTACTATTTTAATTTCCATTCAGTTCATGTCGCATTTTTTATTTTCTGTGTAGAATCTTATACAAGGTAATGCTTCATGTACATCAAGACATACCCAGAGTTATTTCTTCCAGAAGGATAACTGAAACCTTAAATTGGTGTACATTCTCCTCATCCTGTGCTTAACAGTTCTTTCTAACAGGTTTTTACATCATCTGCAAAATTACCATCAGTGTAAGAGATTCAAGGGAGTCAATAGACATACAGGAAGACTAGACTATCCAAACTAATTCTGATAAAGGTAAATGTGCCTGATTTCTGTGTAAACCAAAAATGTCTCCATCTCTTATGATATCTCCATTCTTGTTATCATCTATTCTTCCCCTGACTCAAACTTTCTGCTCCCTCATGTCCTCTGCATCCCTCTTCTTCTCCCCTTCTCATTCTCCTATCTCCCTCCCCCTTCTTCCCATGCTCCCCAGTTTGCTCACCAAAACTTGACCCTCTCCTCTTCTCCAGGGTATCATGTATGTTCCTCTTAGGGTCCTCCTTGTTTATTAGCTTCTTTGGCAGTGTATATTGTAGGCTGGTAATCTTATTCTATGTCAAAATTCCACATATGATTGAGTACATACCATGTTTGTCTTTTTGCAATTGGGTTACCTCGCACAAAATGGTTTCTTCTAGATTCATCCATTTTCCTGCAAATTTCAAGATTCCATTGTTTTTTTCTGCTGAGTAGTACTCCATTGTGTAAATGTATCACATTTTCTCTATCCATTCTTCCGTTGAGGAGCATCTAGGCTGGTTCCAGTTTCTGGCTAATACAAATAGTGCTGCTGACACCAGCTAACAATCTAAGCAACAGAGGAGAGACTACCTTAAATGCCCTCCCCTGATTATGGGATTGATAACTGATTTATTTATTATGCCATCCTATAGCCTTAATTCAGCAGCTGGTGGAAGTAGAAGCAGACACCCACAACTAATCACCAAACTGAACTGGAAACCAGATGCAGAGAAGGATGAGTTAAGAGCACAGGAGTCCAGACCAGGCTGGTGAAACCCACAGAAACAGCTGACCTGAACATCTGGGAACTATTGCTCCCCAGACTGATAGCTGGAATACCAGCCTGGGACTGATCCAGACCCCAGGAACATGGGTTTCTGTGAGGAAACCTCAGAAATCTACTGGGCCTCCTGTAGAAGTTCAGTACTTATCCCTAGCATAGGTGTGGACTTTGGGAGCCCATTCCATATAAAGGAATACTCCCTGAGCCAAGACACACGGTGGTGGGGCTAGGCCCTATCCCAAAGGATACAATAGACACTGATGACACCCTATGGAAGGCCTCACGATCCAGGGGGAGCAGAAAGGATATGTGATAGATAGGGTTTTAGTTGGGAGTGGCGGTTGTGGAGGACAGGTGGGAGAAGGGAACTGGGATTGTCATGTAAATCAATCCTGTTTCTAAATCAAATTAAAAATGTTGGGGAAAAAAAGAAAAAGAAAAATGTGAACTGACTTCATGCAATTTAACATCAACTCATTTGAGAGGTGTATGATTACAAGATTAAGTATTAGTTTTATGATTTTCCATCAAATCAAATGTTTTTAGGTTTAGAAACAACAGCAATTCTATGAAGAACAGTTTCGGTCAATCATATATTTATTTTTCACTAGGGCTAGCTCCAAACTCCTGCCTCATGTTATCTCCAAGCTCATTTATCCAAGATTTGAGACTAAAGGCTCTCATTAAATTCATAAATTTTAAAATCAAATATAAATTTATTTTTGAATATTTCAAACATGCCTCCTCTCTTACCATTTCTTTGTCTCCCTTCTCCCACCACCCTCATGACTTGTCCTATTTAAATTTATAATCCCTTCTTCATTTATTATTGTTTATATATAGTGTATAGACACATGTGTTTGTGCGTGCACACTGGCGCATGTGCATGCACACACATACACACACACATGCACAGATAGATAGATAGATAGAGAGAGAGAGAGACAGAGACAGAGACAGAGACAGAGAGAGAACCTGGTCCCTTTAATCTTCTTTGAATTTCAATAAAATGCTCACTCAACTCTCACACACTGAAATAGATTACTATCATTTACATATAATTGATTTTCTTTCCCTGAGAAATCTAATTGCCTGCCAATCAAACACATAGCACAGAACCCACTGTTTCTTTCCTTTTCCTTATAGCACAATGTACAGTTCATTATTCAGTGCATCTTTGTATGTTCCCTTTAGTGAGTGGAATGTTTGGCTGAAGGTGCTAAATATGAGTGTAAACCAAAAAAAAAAAAAATCAAAAGCATGGCTGTTTCATAAAATATTGAGAAGTTCTTTTGATAAATAATATTCAATTCCACCCACAATTATAAGAAATGATACCTGGAAGATTTTTCTTATTTTTATTATTTGATTAACATGATATGTGTATGTATATGAAGAACAATGTGACATTTTGAATCGTGGACATACTGGATAGTAATAAACTCAGGGAAATCAGCAAATTGAGCACCTAAACATTTAAAAATTAAAACATTTAAAAATTTATATATTTATAGGTATACTATATATATATATATATATATATATATATATATTATGTGAATTCCAAAATATACATATGTACTTAAACTATGGTTTCTCCTCCTTCAACTCTTCCAAGACCCTTGTCACCTCCCCCCGGCCCAAATCCATATTCTTCTCTAAGTAGCAGAAAACATGAATCTAAAATATTAACAATATAAAAGAGACCTATAACTTTAAACTATTATCATTTACATTGCATAAATTCAGATTTTTCACTTCTATTTATGAATATGCAAGTGTTTTAAAATTAATTATATTGACTTTGCTGGGACAAAGCACAGAAACCTTCCTCCACTTCAACAATCCATCACCCCTGTGGCCATATTCCTCCTTTTATTATCAGGTTATCTGATAAACCCTAATGTATTCTATTTTGTTGTTAAAGGAATCACTTGTACTCCAAATTTATAGCAACACTATTCTTGGCAATCAGAGCCTTTAAAATATTTATTGTGTACATCCCCCTGATATTTGTGAGTACCCAGGTGTTTGATAAATTTAATCAAAATGAAATTGATCATCTAGCTGAAATCAGATTCAAAATGAATCATTTGCTGTGGCTACACTAAATCCTGAGACTCAATTTTTAATTACTTATTTGAGTTCAAAGTTTTATTCTCTAACAGAATCAGAAAATTCATTCTGAAATAGAATTAAAGGCTCAAATGAGCACAATTCAGAAGTCAAAATAGAAAACACAAAACACACACTCATATCATACTTTTTTTTAAAATATATTTTAAATGGTTTAGAATACTTAAGAATAGTTCTGTGCTAGTTCTTGCGCTGAGCTTGTGCCCGTTTCAGGCCCTATTTCTCCTTGCCCTATTTGGGATCTCCTGGCCTGGGGACTAATGGCAGGTCTACTAGCACCAGGCTGTTCAAGCCATCCAGACCACAAAAAGTTCCCTCAACACATAATAATCAAAACAACAAACATATAGAATAAAGAAAGAATATTAAGAGCAGCAAAGGATAAAGGCCAAATAACATATAAAGGCAAACCTATCAGAATTACACTTGACTACTCCATGGAACCTATAAAGCCATACGGTCCTGGATAGATATTCTATCAACATGAAGAGATCATGTATGCCAGCTCAGATTACTATACCTAGGAAAGCTTTCAATCACTATAGATGTAGAAAACAAGATGTTCCAGGACAAAACCAAATTTAAACAACACATATCCACTATTCCAGCCCTACAGAAAGTACTGGAAGCAAAACTCCAACCTAAGGAACTTAACTACATTCATAAAATCATAAGTAATAGATAATCCCACTTTACCAAAATCCGAAAGAAAAAGCAGATTAAAGCCATACACAATACCACTGACAAATAAAAAAATACAATCTATGGTACTTAATTGCTCTCAGTATTAATGGTCATAACTCTCCTCTAAAAAGACAAAGAATGGATAAGAAGACAGAATCCATCCTTCTGCTGCACACAAGAACCACACCTCAACTTCAAAGCCAGAAGTTACCTCAGAGTAAAGTGATGGGATAAGTATATTAAGGGTAATAGGTAATGGAGTACTACAAGAAAAGTGTTTTCTTTTTACTGTATGGGGTTTGCATTTATGGATTCTAAGCAGTAAAGGCATCATGCAGAGAATTTTGCACAGGCTGAAACCAGAAAAAAAAATCATAGCATGGAGAGAGGATGTAGGTACAAAGTTTCTCCTCTAGTTAAGGAGCTGTGGTAGCTGATAGCTTCAGGAAGGGGGAGAATCAGTTTTGTTTAGGGTTGAAGCATCTGCTAGAAGATGGCCCTCCAGTTAAGGCCATACACCCAAGATATAGGAGTATAATTGATGGAGTTGAAACAATATTATATAAAGTTGGGGGAGCGATGAAGATGGGACCGGTTGTGCAACGGTAAGGACAGGGAGTGATTATGACTGAAATATATGCTACAAAATCTCTAGGCAGTAAACAAAATTGACAATAAAGGCCTCCCCTTCCCAAGGGAGCAGAAGACAGATGAGACAGGGGGCCTGTGGGGGCATTGGAGGATGGGAGGGAGAGGGAACTGGGATATGTAAAATAATACTGATTCTAATTTAAATTAAAAAAGAAAAATACATATCTACAATATATGTCTACCTCTAATGTTTTCTATGTATAATATAAACTTATCATTTGGGTTATTAGCACAATCTAGCATGTACTTAAAAGAAAAACATATAATCATGATTAAAACCTAATATTTGTACTTCACATTCAAAAAAAAAAAAGAGAAAGAAAGGAGCTTGTTACCTTGTTCAACTTATGTGAGAGGATAAGTGACATACAACTATAATAAACTTTGTCATTATTCTGCAAATGTCCAAGAATGGTCACAGAAATTCTGTAGTTATTGATTTGGACTTTATAAACAGGATGAATGTATGTTTGAACTATAACAGAGAGATTAAAAAGGGTTTATCTCATTCAGCCCCCCCCCCCGATACACAATAAATAAATGTGCCTGTATGGTGTATAGTGGCTACACAGGACTGATAATGCATGCATTTGCTCATATACAAACATACATAGATATTTACATACATGAAAATCTTTTAAAGGTGTGGATAATTGCTTAATACAATAAAATATATATTTCTCTTATTTTCTATAAGACTGTAATTTTTGATGCAGGGTTTCACAACAAAAGTTCCCAATCCACCTTGACATAAGGCTTATGACTACAAAAGTAGAAGTTTATTAGAGCAATCTTAAAAAAATGGATAGGCACCACCAATGCAGAACACAACATGAAAATAATGCTTGGTAAGCAATGGTGTTTGGAATACTCTTTGTTACCTGGGGTCAGTAGAAGTGACTTAATGTCTTATAAAAATCATGAAGATTTTTATGTAATGGATGCCTTCTTCACTCATGTGATACTTTCTCTGCATCAGTAAAAAAGAGAGCACAGCCCATTGTTAGGAGACATAGAAAGACATAAGGAAGGGGAAAGATGCAGAAGACAGCCTCCAGACAATCACACATTCAAACTCATGAAGCAGGCAGAGATTAAGGAAGTCAGGAAATATGATATAGAGAATTTGAATCTGGGCTAATTTTTGGTTAAATGACAGTAAAGGGATGTGCTTGGATTTTTGTCCCTAAAGCAACAATGATGTATTATTGTTGACAATGAGTTTAGTATTGATGTGTTCAAACTGACATATTTTGAAATCTCGTGTTAAGAATCATTAATGTGTTAAATCTACATATATGAATGAACATATGGAATTTCATTTTATCATTTGTAAAAATATTTTATATGTACAGTATTTCACTAGTCTTTATATGAATTTTGAGGTAATTTTCCCACAATTCATAAGATTGTTCAATAAATTGTCTCTATCTAAACTTTATTATCCTAAATAGACATAGAATTATATTCTGAGAAAAGAAACACCTCAAAATATTGTAAAAAGATATCTGAAAATAACCATTATTTACTAAGAAAGTAATTTTGGATCATTTGTCCAAAGGTAACCTAGGCACTGTGATATGTTTCATATTTCTCTTCAAATCATTGCCTAGATTTTAATTTTAGAATGCGTGAATACATTCAGTTAAATAGCAAAGAAGAGTTACAGATGTTCACATAAATATCTATGTGATAATCTTAACATTGGGAGATATATGGAATTAAATATGTGATTCTACTAATGTAACACAATTCATTAAAAATGGTAGACCAAGGCAAGAAAGGAGAGTCAAAATGAGCCATAGTTACTATAACAGTTTGCAACAGTATAGGTCATATGTATATAATCCTGCATCTCTAGATTTGCAAATGGAGGAATATCACACTGTAAGAGTCATGACAATCCCTTGAGATGTCAAATAAGCAATGAAATAGTTTGTATAGAGGATGAGTTTTTGATTTCTGTCCTCTAGAACCTGATAAATTTGTATTTTAGGCCCAAAATCTTGCAGAATTTGTTATTACACACACACACACACACACACACACACACACAATTTTCTTTTTAATTCTCTATGCCAACTAGCATATATTTACATGTACACATGTACACTTTTGTGCATTATTGTGTGTGTGCATTTTCTGCTGGCTAAATCACAAGGGTCAAGAAATTGTATCTCTGTGTCAGAAAGTGGGAATGTTTTGCCCCTACAGAGCAAGAAAATTGACTGCTGAGTTGATTTTCTCCTACCAGTTTGTTATTGTTGATATATTGCAGTATATTAAATTTATTAAATTTAAAATGAATTTTACTGTATATTTTATGAGCTAACAATGTCATTGATATATCATGCATATGGTCGCCAGCTATATTAGTTGTTTGTGGTTAGTAACTACATATTTTCATAATTCCAAATACTAACTTAATGATGAATAAACATTGATTAGGTTTGAACTTATTTTTCTGTGATTTTATGTTTCAAAGAATAAATTCTTGGTTTGATTCTATAAATTGAAGAAAAAATGAGCATTTCTCACACATCATGTAGGAAAAAGTCACAAGTGAATTTATGTCTCACATGAGTATGGTGAAAGCCTCATTTATGTGTACCCTTTTCCAGAGAGACTGGGCATAAATGTGTATGAAAATGGAAAGAAAATGTTTTGGCACTTTAACCGCTGACCTCAGAATTCTCCTTAAGAGAATTTTTTTTTATTATTATTTAAGAAGTCAACAAATGAGACCCCGAAGGTGTGAGATGAATAAATGCAAACAGCATAGGTGAATGGAATAGCTGCACTAAATTAGATAAGAATAATAATGAATAAACAGAGACTGAGAGGCTGTTTTATTGGTGATATTCAATTATCACCAATAGAACAATTAATAGCATCAGTTGGTTGCTTTGGCTTGACTTCTTGATTTTAGATGATTGTTATTTTTCTAAAATATAGGAAGGCAAATGGATTACATCAGACTGCATATGAAATTACACCCTATATTTGTGCTTGCTGTGTGCTGCTTCCTGACTATAGGGTCAAAGGGCTTTTAATAGTGTGCCACAAAATAGGAAGATAATGTTGAAACAGGGAAAGAATAGTGACTCCTGATTTGTCATTGTCCATATTGTACAGTGCAATGAATTTATTAAATCTAAAGTTGATTGTAGCCCATAATTTGAGAATTAATAAAATCTTCTTTATTATGACATTCTCTTAATAATCTCTATTCCTGTTTCACAAATATGTCTGATAATGTGCTATATTCATTTTTTATTTTCATGGTTTGGGATGTATTCATTTTCATTTCATTCATGAGTGCATTATGTGCAAATACATATCTGCATCATGTGTATGCCTCATCTCCAGAGAGGCCATATGAAATACTCAGATATCCTGGAAAGAAGTGCAATTACAAATATTTGTCAGTTGTCATGTGAGTTATAAGATCCAAATGCAGGCCCTATGTGTTGTAATTTAAGAAAAGCAGTACAGAAGATGAAGATGGCATGCAAGAGGCTTCAAGCAGAGAGGGTTTTTTTTTTTTTTCTTAATGAAGAAAATAGTTCATACTAAGGGGAAAGGGGAGGGGGAAGACAGGCCTCCAGGGACAGAAGCAGCAGGAAAGAGACACAGAAAGAAACAGAGAGATGGCAAAAGAGAGAGAAAAGAATGGGAGATAGGCAGGATCCTTTTAAAATGGAACATAGTGAATGTGCACAGGTGCTGCTCTTAGTGGCTGCAGCTGAGGGCATGTCCTTTCAGAACCCAAAGAACAGGCCAGTACAGATGCCTGAATACTAACATTCCTCCTTTTTTATTCATTTTAAATATGTGAGGAGTCACAACGCGGTAGCAGGTGAGGCAGTGATGAGGACTCTGTGAACTTGACTACTTCCTGCTGACCTGGAGCGGGACTTCATTTATCTTTCGGCCTCCTGGAAAAGTTGGGGTGCTAGCTATTTTGTGGAGTAGCTCGTCATTTCGCTTTACTATCCAGGCTCTGTGGAACTGTCAATTGCCTCCTGGACCTGGCAAAATGCTGTTCCTGGTGGATCCAAATCGACTCCCTAGGGCATAAAGCACCTGATCCTTTCCCATCACCACAGTATCACCTGGACATGTTTGGTAGCCTTGTACCTCCGGCTCGATGGCCAATAATAGCTGGTCGTCCTGCAGCAATAGCTGATTAGGAATGGTCAGTTGGTCTCCAAAAAAAAAAAAAAAAAAAATACCAGTGGGACTAAGAAGGTATGGATGATGACACAGCTCCCATGAATGAGGCATGGAAGTAAGACCCAAGGGACTGCAATTCCTAGCATCCCAGGAATTCAGACAAGGTTGATTTCGAGATATGCACAGGCAACCCAGTGAGTTGGTATGCAATTGGGGGGGGGGACAAAGGCTTTAAGGCCCAGATAGACAAAGTTTCCTGGTAACAGGACTTCAAGAAAAAACAGAAGGCCAGGAAAGGAATGTGCTGGAGTAAGGAATGGTCAGAAGTGAATAACCCCACCGGAGATCCAATTGTTGGTGTTGAATGAAAGGCAAGACCATCAGGGAATGACCTAGAAAGCAGATTTGTTACAGGTGGAAGAGAACAGATCCATTGAAAGTGAACCAGGTGGGTAGGGTTCCAGTGTGAATTGATGATAAGGTCCTGGAAATCTGGTGTTTGGTAGGCTTATTCCCCCTGAGTGAGGCAGAACAAGATACAGTCAGTGGCTTTTATCAGATGAGAATAGAGCTGAGGAAGGCACAATCTGCCTTGGTGATTCGTCCATCAAGGGGCAGGGTCTGAGGATCTGAGAAAAGAGACTGGTATAGGCCACCCAGAGGGTCATCACACAAAGGGTGAGGGCCAAAGGCTCAGAGATCAAGAGAACCATGGTTGCCTGATACTAGGGCTTAAAAAAGACAAAAGCTAAGAAACCAACCTTGAGAGACGATATGGGAATAACCTAAGGTGGGGAAGGTGGAGTCACTCACCAATCATCCTGATTTTGGAGAGAAGGACCCAGAGATCCAGAGAAGCGCTGCTGTATGTGATTTGGGTTCGAGAGTCCTGATGTGCCTCAAACTGCTTTCTGGCAGGAGGAGACATCAGGAGAGCATTCCTGGACAAGGAGCCAATATTCTAATTTAAGAAAAGCAGCATGAAAGAGAAAGAGGTCATAAGACAGGGTTCAAGCAGAGGATTTTTTTTAATTAGGGAAAAGAATCATAAAAACAAGAATGGGGAGGGAAAAGACAGGCCTCCAGGGACAGGAGCAGAAGAAGAGTGGAAAGAGGGGAAGGATGGGTAGAGCGATGGAGAAGGATGGGAGGTGGGTAGCGCCCTTTTAAAAGGGAAAGTAGTGGGTTGTATCATACATGGTGCTCTTAGTAGCTGCAGCTGAGGAGATATTCTGTCAGGACTCTAAGGACAGGCTGATACAGATACCTGAATACTAACACTGTGCAAGAGCATTAAGTCCTTCTAGCATTTGAGCTATCTCTCCAGGCCCAGGGTTGGTCAGTTTTTGAGCCTAATATTGAAACAAGAGTTCCACCTGTGGGTATATATACAATTTTGAGATACTATAATGAATATTATCTCAAAGCTAAGAGGTAATTTGATAAACAAGGAACCCAGATCTTCTACTGAAGAAAAAAATTAAATGCATTCTACTCATCACTGTGTTTTACCACTGTTGGTAGAATATGTTACAAAATAGCTTAAAGAGTAGCACAAAATGTAATTCATAACCTCATAAAAATAGTGGAGTTACCTCTTGTCAGATATTTCCTAGAAACAAACTAAAATAGACTCTAAAATTCACAATATATAAGAACATAATAGTTCTTGAATATTAAAATGTGAATGTTAGCAAAAGAAACACCTTAATGAAGGGACCATTAAATTATTATACACCATATTTTGTTACAGTGGTGATGACACATTACATGGTGTGTTAGTGCATAGTTTAAAAAATAAGAAACTAGCAAGCACAATGTATATTCCTGGCCTGTTACAGAATGCCTCGTGTTAAACAACTAGAAGATAATAGAAATTTATTTGCCATTGTTATAAAGACTGGGGAGTCCAAGATCAAAGGATTTGCAAGATTGATGACCATAATTTCTTAGGTATTGTTGTGTTTCTGTTTCATCAACCTCCTGCTTCTGAAGAACTGAAATCATGTTCTTATGTTTTGAATAAAAATAGTATAAAATGCATAAAAATCTCTCTCAAGGAGATTTCATGAAAGTATAACCCTCACAGTATGTTCACCTATGAGATGGCATAAACACACTAATCATTATTTTAGGAAATTGGTGGAAATCACTATATTGTTGACACTTGCTTGTTTTATTTAAATTTACTAATTTATATATTGAATAGTTTTCATAAAGACTGAGTATCAACTATCTTTCTTAGTTTCCCATTGAATCTGGAGTAGAGAGTGTTATGAAATATAACCATGAGCTAAGTGATGTGTCTTTCTTTTCCTGTGGCTGTGGATTAATATCTTGGACGGAAAAGTGTGGATTGCAATCTGAGTGCACACAATTGATTTTCAAACCCTCTACATCCTGATTGCAATGTTTGAGTAGTGATGTGAGACAATTTCCTATAACATGATAAATCACTTTTTATTTTATATGGTTGATAGCTTACATAGAATGTTGACATTAAAAGAAATAAATATTCTGACATGAAGTAAATTTGAAAGTTATTAATACTAAAGATTTATAATAGCATTTTGCATCTAAATGTTGGTACAGATATTTTATCATATTTCTGTGACATCAATATGACTAGCATATGAATAACTGAAGGTTTGATTATGCTTTGACCTGAATGATGATACAATTATAACCTTTGCAAGCATGAGTTAAAGCACGGTCTAACCTTTTCATCATTTTGCTTTTTCACTATCAGAAGAACATTACTCAAAAGAGAAAGGTATGAATTTGCTGCAGGCTCTGCTTAGAGTTATATTTCAATTTTTCATTACAATGAAACGTAAAGGACATGAAAAGGGATGCAGGGAGACTTGCAATTCCCTACTGCACTTTCTCATTTGTTGTGCTACATATGGTTTGAGAACCAGAAAAGCTGCTTAATTTCTGCAGAAGTCAGTCAGTCAGTCTGTTTATGAAGCAGGTGTATAACACATGCTGTTTTTATGCTTCAACATGCATCTTTTATTTGAAAATGCAAGGGGTGTTTCATCCTAATAGAAAAGTTCAAATTCAGAGTTTAATTAAAAATACCAAATGTGCAAAAGTGATGAGAAACTATGAACATTAAGTTTGGTGAAAATTATAAAACCTTAAGAGGCAAAATTAAATTATATCACCCTTTGACTTATAAAATATAGAAATAATCAGTGAAATGAAGCAAATAGCATTTTTTCTTATGAAGATATCCTTGCAATATGGCATTGCAGCAGTTCATTCTTTGTGGTTTTTAGTGCTGCATTTCAAAGATAGCTTCATGTACACCCATAATAAGTCTAGGTTTAGACTAGGTGGCTTATTTGTTTCATTTACAAAACAGCATAAATTTATCAGAATTCACACAGCAGTTGATAGCCCAATGCCTGCTAGGTGAATTCTCCAATACATACACTTTTCTCATTAAAAAAAAATCTCCAAACTTTCTCATTTGTTCAAAATGGTGTTGGCAGTTTAGTACTGTTAACTCTATGCCAAATCCAAATTTATGTTTCTCTTTCTTATAATTGTACATGTAATACATTGGCCAATTGGTACAATGAGACAGGTTCTATTTGTTTTCCTGGGGTACATAATAAAGATAAAATTCTTAACAATGATCGGGAGACAGATGAAATTAAGAATGGAGCACACTCAATGCCTTGCATGAAACGTAATGATCTGTGGATTAAAGCAAAACAGAGAAAAGTCACAGCTTGCAGCTTGGTTGGATTATCATCTTAAATAAAGAAGTATAATAGTGCTTTGTTTAGGGTTCTCTGTCTTTCTGTCTCTCTGTTTCTGTTTCTCTCTCTCTCTCTCTCTCTCTCTCTCTCTCTCTCTCTCTCTCTCTCTCTCTCTCTCTCTGCGTGTGTGTAGGAGTAGTATTTGACTACAAGGGTGACCAGTAAAAGAACTTAAATATGAAAACACTTGGGGGAAAGTTTTCTAGATTTAGCTTTGATAAACCATTAAGAATACAAACTGCAGTGTACTTTTGGAGAAATCTTTGAGACTGAGTTTGCTGTGGATGGGGTAGAAGGGTGAACAAGGACAGATTAATTTAATTTGTATATGTAGGAAAATAGGACAAAATAGAAATTTAAATGTTTGCATGCCTTTGACAAATATTCAAAGCGAAATGAAAGTTAAATCAAAGAATTTTGGCAAAGGACTGGGAAGTTTGTAATTTTTTTAAAGAAGGTTAATTTCTACTATATGCAAAGCTCATGAAAGATGGGTGACAGTCATTCCACACTGTCTAATTATGAAGCTTTTTAAAATTCTACAAATGTTGTAAAACATAATAAACACAACTATGCATGTCTAAACAAATACCCTTTAACATCTTTGAGTAAGAGACTGTTTTGTTTATATAAAGAAAACATTGGATATGTTAAGGTTTTTTACAAAACTGTTCAATAAATTACAAGTTTAAGTAATCATGCTCCTTTCCCTCCCATAGATAAGAACTTTTGACAAAGGAGATTTGATGCAGCATCCACATTTCTGTATGCTCTATTTGGATGGGAATTATATTAAATGACTAAAAATATATGAAATATTTGAGGTTAAAGAGAATAACTTAACAAAGTTTAATTCATAGAAATAAATCAAGTCCTACTTCTCTCTGTAGCATGTGAGTGATACAGTGTTAACTCAATAACAAACATATAAGTAAATGATTTATGAAATATGATCTTTTAAAAAATCACAGTTAAGGCACATTAACTTACATGTTCATTGTATTTGTCTAGCTTTTACTGCTTATGAATGACTCTCTTGAGTGTTTACCAAATGTGTTTATTCATTTTAAGAACAAGGCATTTACAAACTCCTTTAGATGCTATTCTTATGTCTCCTTAGAGAGTTGAAGAGTGGTCTAGGAAAAAAGTATTGTGACACTGATTAGGAACTACTCCTTAGTAATACATCAGCTTTGATTTAATTCATACCATTAAAGTAAATTATTTCAAAATATAACATAAATATTTAGAAATTGTTTAGCCTGAACTATTAATGATCATGCTCAAAACTCATTAGATGCTTCCTGCTTAAAAATATTCAATATTGAATCAGGATGTTCCCTCATAGCAAATAAACTGCCATCTTCTTGTCGAAACAGCTAATTTTCAATTTTACTGTTATATTAACAACTTACATTTATCAATTTGTATATATTATCAAAAACTTAACATAAACCTGTAATTTATTTTATAAATTACTTTCTTTTCAAACTGTGAGGTTTATTTAGATGTTAAAAAGAAAATAAAATAAGAAGGAAACTGCTTCTGCATTTCTTTCTACTCTGGAGGCGATTACAGAGAAAGACCAGTGAGATCACACAGAGGATGAAGATGAGAAGGATGTCTGTAGCTTGTAGAATTCCAAGCAACCATGCTGTTGTAGAGCCAATATCAACCATTTTTTAGTCAGTCAGTCACTTGCCAGTGGTGATAATCTTGCAATTTCAAATAGAGTCTCATATATTAAAAATGTCAACTAATATGGATTAAAGCCAAGACCTGATATATAAACTCATACTTGAAATCATGATCTGAGGTTCCTTTTTCAAAAATTAATAGCAAATGAGGACCACCACAGACAATGACAACTGAACACAATGCAGACATCAATGCAGATGCTGGGGAGCTTAGCCTGAGTGGAATACATCTATATTATAGCTTCCCCCTGCTAATTCCATTAACTTTTATATAATTTTGAAATGATAATGTTGTTGATACAATGATAGTCAAACTCCTAAAATAGGGAACAGGCACATTTAAGGTGCTAAAACAATCTCTTCAGGATAATTGCCTAAATAGATGAAAATTTCAAGTGCCCTCAGAAGAGAAAACAGCATCTATCTATCAGTCCATGAACAACCAAGTCCTTCCTTCTTGTAGTTAACAGGAAACAAACTCCCAAAGTGTTCAGAATTCCCAGAAGAATCAGTTAAACCATTTGATCAGACTACACACTTGATGATTCTTTCAGACTGTCTGTGTTTCAGTATCTGACCCAACTTTTCTATGCCTAGAATGCTGAATGGCAAAAAAAAGGAAAGAAAAGAAAAGAAAAGTAATTCCAAATACTGGCAGTGTGTGTGTGTGTGTGTGTGTGTGTGTGTGTGTGTGTGTGTGTGTGTGTGTGTGTGTGTGTTTCCTTGTGTATCTGCATGTGGAATTTTCATAGTTGCTTTCTATAATTTTAAGTTTACTGAAATCCAATGCGCAACATTGTAAGGTTTTGCCATTGAATTTTTGGGTAAATCAATTAAATAATACAGTTAACAAACCAGGATTCTTTCACTGACAGTATTGGTATTATTCAGAAAAACAAGGACAGGAAAGGAAAAGCAAGCATAAAAATCAGCTTAAAGTTTATTCAGATACTTTTGAAAAGTAAGTAGTAATACTGGCTGATTTCATTTGAAATTTCATCATTATAATATATTAAAATATGATTGAATCCATGCAAATATTATGAATGAAAGGTGGCTATGGATACCATATGATGTCATGATACTTAAATCTTCAAAGGTCAGCCCCAAGGACCAGCTCTTATAGACATTGACTATTTGCATCATTGTATTACATTAAGTAATACAAGGACATTATAACCAATCAATTCAGCCAATAACACTGTTCTTGGGATAATTGCTTATGTTCAATTTATTAGCATCAAAGTAAGAAACATCTTAGGATCAAAGATAGCAGACTAGTGCAAAGTTAATAAATTAAGTTGCACTCGTTTCTCTTATCACATAATTTTCTTTAGGACATACGCCATTATGAGAATGCTAGTAATTAGTATTTCTGTCTATATTTAATGATGTTCAATATTTTAGAAGCATGGATTAACCTACATAATGTTATCTCCTCTCCACTGTTGAAGACTCTTAAACAAAGGAATCAAAGGATAAAGGCATAGCTCAGAGCAACAATTAATAAGTATCTCAGTCCAGACTTCATCTTCCAGAAGGAAAGAGAGTGTTCCACTTATTATTAACAGTTGATATTTGCAACTCATACAACACACTCATGTGTTATTGTAAAGGTCATCATCCTTAGTTATTTTTTCTTTTCTTTTCTTTTTTTTTTTTTGATTTCTCAAAACAGGATTTCTCTGTGTAATAGCTCTGGCTGTACTGGAACTAGTTCTGTAGACCAGGCTGGCCTTGAACTCACAGAGATCCACATGCCTCTGCCTCCCAAGTGCTGGGATTAAAAGAGTGCACCACCACCTCCTGTCTGCATCCTTAGATTTTTTACTTTTCCTCTCACATTAAACAGTTCTCCACAATCTTCTTTCAGACACCCAGAAAGTACTCAGTATGTATTTATTCTTAGCTCCTAGTGGCTTTGAGTCAATCTCAATGGCAACTAATAATGCCTGAACAGTTGGAAGAATCTAAGTGCTCCTAGAAGTGGTCACTTTCTGGGGGATACTGCCTTCTTATAACACGAAAAAGAAGCATTTTTAAACCATATTAAAATTACAAACAATCAAGTGAAAGGAATATTGTTCCTATAGCGTTCAAGCAGTTTCTTACCACATTGAATGCCTTACTTCTGTAAGCAATCCCTCCAAGTTCAATTTCAATAAGAACTTCCTTATCCTGGTGTTTCGTCATGATTTTTGCTCTTCTGTTTTTCACAAAGTTAGCAGCCACACAAATAATCTAGTTAGTGAATGTAATCAATTCCCCTACCATACATAATCAAATAACTCATGAGACCTATTTCCAAAACTGTCCTGAAAGATAATATATTTGAATTTCTCTCACAGTGAAATCTCATTTTTCTAACTAGCATTTCTCACACACTACCTGATTCCCTGTGAGGTATAGAATTCAGTGATTAGTAACAGCACATATATCATCACCCATTTTTCTTAACACCTTGATTTATATCAAAATCTCTCTTGGAATGAGTACAGGTTATGCTGACTTGAGTTTATGGATGCATGCACAGTAGTAGGGAGGGGATATCAGGGGAAAACTTAATGATACAGTGGGAAGGCATGAAGAAAGAAAATAACTGTTCAGTTATGAGCTACTAATAATCGCAGTGGACAAATTAAATATCATTTTATTGGGGATTCCATTTATTGAATTAAATGGAACTGTAAAATACATCAAAATATTCCATGGACTTGCAGAAATTGCTGCGTTTATCCAAAGTCCCCACACTTTATGATTGTTGTTTAAATTCATGACACTACCAAAGTGTCCTGGATATAGTTTGAGAAAACTTTAAAAATTTCAACAGATGCCACAAGGCACAAAAGTTTAGAACCAATGCCACTTAAGGTAGCAGGGTTGCATCATGGTGGTGAACTGATCACTAAACTAATAAGTATAACTAGAAATAGAACAAGGGGAGTTAAAACAGACTATCATCCTTTTCATACATTCTCACTATTTGGTGTAGTTTCTATCCATCAATATCTTGATTTTATTTGCTTATCACCTCATTCTTTGTGATTCTTCTTCTCTGCTGCATAGGCCTTGAGAAAAAGCAACCTGGCTTCTTTCTGAATCTATGCCTATCTGCATAATTATTGGCAAGGAAACTGTAACAGCTGGATTAATCTCAAATCTGTAGCCACAGTCTCAAATTCTAACTCTCAAATTGTCTTTTGAGTATCCAATACAGTGTGTATATGCTACACTTTCTGTTCTGCAGAAGAATGTAACATTTGTGACTCTCAATTGACATCAGTGTTCATAGGTAAATCATTTGTAGATCCAGGACAGAGGTGTCTATGTGCCCAGAAACTTAACCAGCTATATTTACACTCTGCAATAGAAATTCAGAGAGTACACCTTTTTTTTTCACATCTCATCTCTTATCAAGTCCTATGTATGTTTTAGTATATGAATTTTCTACGTTCACTATGTATAACATGTTAAAATATGCATGTATTGTTGAGTGATTAACTTATTTTAATACAGCATTATAACATTCACATTTGTGTAACGAGGACACATAAAATCTTTCTCATTGTAAATTTTTGTGTGACAATGTATTTGCATGTGTCTGCAAGTGCGCATTCAAATATGTGTGCATTCATGTGGAGTCTGGAGATGAATATCAGTTTTGTAATGTAAATATCAGTTTTGTAAATGGAATTATTAATTATTCTAAATAATAAAAACCCTGAGTCAGAAATAGAAAGAAAAGCTGAAAGATCATAGAGAAGGAATAAGGCAAAGCCACTTTTACCTCCTTAGCTTCTCAGTGGACAAGAAAGCAAGTTTCTGTTTTTTTCCTCACCTGCAATCTCATTTTCTGACTGGACCCAGACATCTCACTTCCTGTTTCCACTCAGCCATCTCACTTCCTGTCTTTCTGTATGGATTTCCAGACCTCTAAGTTTAGTTAGAGGAGAGCTTCATTCCCTGATCTCCAGACAGGCATTATTTGTAAAAGCAAGATATCTCCACAGGTATTTCAATCATGGTCTTTCACTTAATTTACTGCATAAGGTAGATTAGCCATGCAGCCTGCCTCAGGTGTCTCCCTCCCTAGGGCTAGAATTAAAGATTGAACCATAGAATTTACTGTTTGAACTCAGGTCCTCATGCTTGTGAGACAAACACTTGCCAACTAAATCATCTGTCAAGCAATTTTAGGAAAATTACTAAACATATATTGTGTTACTATAGTTCTCATCTATGTAATATATATTATGAACATTTTTTACTATTTAAATTAAGATTTGGTTTGTTTGAATAGCTTGCAAAACATGCACATGTGAGTTTTCATGCACACACAAAGACGCACACACAGAGTATCCCATTAAGTCTTCAGACCCTGGAATCTCCCATTATACTCTTGGTTTATTTTATTTACCACAGTGATTTACAGTTGTACCTATTTTGAAATAATCACAATAGTTTACCCAATGATGTCTGAGTGGCATTCAATATATACCATATATTTATTACCTGTTTATCAGATAATGCAAATTTAGATAATTACTTGTTTGTTTATTTCCATTCAGTACTGTGACAATATTCAGGGACTTGTTTAATGCTGGTATAGTGCCTTACCTCTGAACCATATCTCCAGGCCTTTTATTAAAAATTTCTGAAACATTCTAACTAAGTAATTCAATTTAACCTTAAAATTTCTTTGTAGTTCTATGAGGCCATGTGACCCTCACCTGTCTAAATGAGATATGAGACTACAGGATTGTGCCACCCACCTATCTCTTCTCCCCATATCTTTGTTTTCATGGACTTTGAAATAAACATATGAGTACAGAAGCACAATGCTACAACATCTGGTGTCTTACCCATGAGTAGGATGAGTGGGTAGTCTATGCTTTTGCATAAGACCATAGTAGTTCATATCCTCATGTATATACTTTCTTTCTTCTTTTCAAATTCATGGCATCTACTTTTCATTCACAGATGTCTCATATATATTATATGTGAGGCATATATGTACACACACAAATATGGATATTGAAACATAAATATAACCCCTCAGCCTGTATAACATTTTATGGATGCATCTTTTTAGGGATCATAATTTTGTATTGAATAATGAACTAGAGGTGCTATCCATTGGAAAGATCACTTCTCCACTCTTGGAATTGCTTAGTTCCCTGTAATAGTCTATGTAATATTGATGCCTAGTGGGTCCCATCCACTTTAGTATTGTCTATTATTGTCCTTGTTTAGCTCCCATTTTGATGATCACATTTGTGAGACATTTTGTATTAGTTTCTGCTATTACTCAGATACTGGACCTTATATGTCTCCTTGATCCCCTTTCTCTTACAATCTTTCTACCTCCTCTCCTCAATGTTTCATGGGCCTTAGTTGCAGGAGTATTTTGTAGATAAATCCATATGCTTTACAAGCAAATGCAAAAATCACAGAATGATAAAGCTGAGAGAAACATTAAATATCAAGGTGGGATGTCTTCATACATGCAATGATGAGGTAGTCAATGAGGATAACCTGAAAATGTCTGGGCAAGATTGCTGAAGTACTGATGTGACTACAAGTTGAAAGAGAGTAGTGTTTCTTCATGAATGTGGCCATGGTTTTTTATCTAATTTCTGTGTGGATAATGACTTAAAATAAATCTCATTTTCATTACTATCACTGTGTGTGTCTATGTTTGTGTGTGTTTTTTACACCCAAGACTCAAATAAATACGTGGGGATTTATTCTAACTTATGAACAACAGCCTTAAATTGGCTTATTTCTACCCTGTTTTCCTAACTTGAATCAACCCATTTCTCCTCTACATTTAGTCTCTGGGCATTTAATCTTTTTTTATTTTATATATCTTTCTTCCCTTCTTACTCCAGGGCTGGTTGTGTGACTGACCTTTTGTGTTTTCCTTTCATTCCCTTTTACCTGACTCTAACCCTGAGTTGTTATTTATCTTCCTATTTATTCTCTCTACCTGACAACCCTGACTACCCTGCTTCTGCATAACTATTGGCCATTCAGCTCTTTATTAAAACAATCATGTGCTTTAGGAAGAAAGTAACACAGCTTTACAGAGTTAAACTAATACATCATAAAAAAATGGATCATATCACTGCATCAATAAACAAATATTCCACAGCATAAACAAATGTAACACATCTTAGTCTAACAAACCACAAATATATTTCTAATTATATGTCATTATAAGTAGATATGCAAATTATTCCCTATGCTAAATAATTTTATTTAAAGTAAGAATGTGCTTATAGAAGGAGAAGCAATGGATTGCATATTATATTTATATTAAGTCCCCTTCTAAGACAGCACATATTCCCAAATGAATTTTCATGGAACACACTCCTAATAACAGTGACTATATAAAATAAAATAGAATAATGATCAACATTCAGAAAAATAATTCTGGAAAGAGAACAGTTAAAAATTATTGTTTGTGAAAGATTAACACTTAAAATATAATTAGGAAAATATTCTCTGATCAGGAAAAGATAAGGCAAAAAACAAGTCTTATTTTGGCATATATATCAAAGACAGGAACACATTTCCATATAGTTGAACAGAATGATGACTATCCTTGCAAAATCTGGGACAAGGATCTTTGTTCCTTAAGGTGTGCCATGTAGGGGTATGAGAATGAGAAACAATTCACATTGTGTATGATGTCCTTTACACGTGAAGTCATGGACAGAGGGGTCTCTATCCACTAAACTGTAAGAACTGACTTCTGCCAGTTCGATTTCCTCGTGAACAATTGAAACAATCACAAAATATTATATAATTCTCCTAGTCATTAGTAAAACTTATTCAAATACAGGAAATCAGAACTATGTAGGACAGAAAAAAAAGAAAAGATGAATGTGAAGAGAAAGAAAGAACTTCTGAACTTACAATACTTCAGATATGGAGAGAGGAGGAATCTCTGAGTGAATTTATAGGAGCAAATGAAGAGCTGAGAGTACATATGCTGTTGACATAGGCACAGCCATGTTATTATCTCCAATGTCTCTGATCAATGGCAGAGATCAAGCCTTTCTTTGGTGAGGCTCAGAGGAGTGGTAAAGCCTCCCTTCAAATGCTGACCGCAGATGCAGATAATATCACCATAGCTTCATTCCTCCAAATTTCAAGACATGAGACTGGTCCCCTACAGAGCAGCTTCTATCATTTTTGGCTAATCCTGTCTCCTTGTTCAAACTTACACATAATAACTCTGTCTTTTATATCTGTATGTACCAAACTTACATCCTTGTTAGAGAGTGTATATACACATTGAGATATTTGGGTGCTGAGGCTTCTCCATAAGAGAGCCCAGATAACTCCACCCCAAGTTTTCTGTGAAACTCTGTCTGTCTCTCCTTTCATTCACTTACCACTTCAGTAAAGTAAATAACTGGAGCCACACAGACACTGAACTGGGATTCTAACTAAACCACAAGTTATAGCTCTTTGCTCCACACACTTTAACTTGTGCACAGAGTTCTTAAGAGACTGTACTAAAATCCTATAGTATGTGAAAATTACAACAAACTGATAAAATCAACTTAAACCACAAAGGAAAGGTATGGCACAAGAAACAGATACAAACATCAAATTATACATATAAAGACAGTCTATGAGAGTGGCCAGGATCAGAACATACTAGAAGCATGTAGCTTCTCAGATCACTCCTTGCTACATGTTCCTGGCACTTATGTCTTTGTGAATCCTTTTTCTTGGATAGCTTACCACTAGGGAATGTCCCATTTGTGTGTAGGCACTGTCATGATTCTCTCACAATCTCTAGTGCATACTCCATATACAAACTTTGATATAATAACACAACTCTCTATAGTTTCAAGGGGTAAAACTTGACAGTACTGCTACTGATGAAATGCGTAAGGATTCTGCACAATTGATCCCAAATGTAACAGAATCATATTGAGAAATGAAACATGAAACTCCAGCTCTAAATTCAATGGCAAAGGTAATTCTTTCTCCGATTGCCTTAAAATCTATCATTGGCCATTAGAACAATATGCAGGAAAAAATGGAGATGATTTGTGAAAAAAGTAGCAAATTAGCATTGAGATCTGTCCCCAGAACAAGAAGTAGGTGTCTCATGACTCCAGAAAGTTATCAGATAGAATCATTCTGTGTCACTTGGTTTGAAATCTGTTGGTATTGAATTGTTATGACTCATGAAAACCTGGTAATTTAGCCTGTCTTACATGTGGGATATCATTGAAAAATTCATCCCTTTCCTTTGATAAGAATGTCATTTGTGACATAGTTTCTACAGCTTGTCTGAAAAAAGTATATACTTTTCCTTTAACATCTATGTCAAAATCTATATCCATCAAAGTTCATTTTCCAGAAGATACATTGTGCCAGCAACAACATTGCTAGTTATCCTGTCAATAATGCCATATGGCAGCATTTGCTATTCTTCCAACTTTTACCAGTTTTAAGTAAAACACCCTATAGTTTCTTCAGATAGATTGATAAATGCTTTATATCATTATACTGAATGTACAGAGAACAAGTCTACTTTTCACACAGAATCAAGTTCCATGACAACTGGGTGCTTGGAACTATTATTGCTTAAGCCACTGCTTGATATTACCAGCATTCTTAATTTTCCAGAAGAGCTTGAAATGTAGTGTTTTTGGTTTTTTTGTTTGTTTATTTGTGGGTTTTTTTGAAAAGTTTAATAGAAGAATTTTCATGCCATGGAGAAACAGATGGACAATTGCCCATTGTGGACATTCTGGGCATCAAGAGAGTTATGCCTAAATGAAATAGTCACAGTTCTGTCCTGTAGGATTCAGAGGAAAGTTCTCATCTCATGTCATGTAGGTAATGAGGATGCTATTCCACCTGTCAGCAGCCAGGTACCCTTTTATTCCATTAAGCCTGAAAAGGGCAGGGAATCTTGCACTACCAGGAGGGAGGCTGAAGTGCTGCTGCTACTGTGTAACCAAAAGGATGAAAGGGAAATACTTTATTAAGCAGGACATATTTAACTATGGCTAGGGAATGTGTCTTCAGTGCCCCAGTGATACATTGAAGGCCTGTAATCTGGGGCTCATGAAGACAAAATTAGGGCCCCTTGCATTTTCTTGGAATCTAAGGAACCAGGAATTCTTTGAAAAATCAGATTTAGAGACAGGCTCTTGGTAGTAGGGTTGTCTTTAGTTTCACCTCAGCTGTAAGAATTAGGAATGAAAGATGCTCCACAATGTGCCATTGCATGATTAGGTTATAGCTCTAAACATAATATTAATAGATTAACATTGAAATGATGTGGCTGTTTCCCAACAAAATGCACATTGATGTCCTTAAGAAACTTTAGCAAAATATGCATGACTAAAACCATTGGCAGAAACACTTCGTAAAAAACCCCAAGTCTCCATTAAATATCACTATTTTCCTGGCATAAAGGAGTATTATAAAAGTAGGCAGACTGTTATTGCAATATTGGTACTAATTTTGTGTTCTCCTTTGAACATAAACTAGTAAATTGTATATAGGAAGCAATATGTATATTGAATAATAATCTGCTGAGTAAACATACTGAATTTTTATTTTCATTCATCAGTTGATTGCTATCTATGATGTTGTTTATATGTCCTAGCCTTTGTCAATAAAATAGCATTTAAACATGGAAAAGAAAGCATCTCTAGAGTTATGCAGTTTGGAAATTATCACTACTTGGGGCTCGGTGGCTTTGGCGGAAATATTTATGGTAACAACTTGCTAGCTGCTGCTCAGAGAAGAGGTTTTTGTTGTTGTTTTGTTTGTTTTTTGGTGTGTGTGTGTGTGTGTGTGTGTGTGTGTGTGTGTGTGTGTGTGTGTGTGTGTGTGATTTTAATTTTGTGACTTCTGTTACAAGGACCAGAATCCGGGTTCTGACCAATGAAGAGAAAGCAGAAACTGGAGTCTATAAGAGACTGAGACAGAGACAGAGAGAAAGAGTACAAAAAGTTGATGGGTACAGAGGTGGGGGATGGATTTTGCTTTTAGAATCCCTTCTTAAGATTTTGTCAGCTTTTAAGTGGAAATTCTAGCCTGATGTTTGGGTACCATTTTGAAGCTGGAAGTTTCTGTTCTGCCTGGTCCAGCATCCTTTTAATCCCAAATAAGCACACAGATGCTATATTATTATTAAAATGATTGGCAGATGGATTAGGCAGGATTCTAATTGACCAGCTCTCTCTTAATCATTAGCCCATTTCTATTAATCTAAGTATTTCCACTTGGTCTTATATTACTGGAGAATCTTGCCCCCTCTGCAGCTACATAGCTTCTGCTCTGGTAGCTTCTCTCTGCCTCCTATCCCCAGAATTCTCCTTGTCTTGTAGCCCTTCCTATACTTCCTGCCTGACTACTGGCCAATCTGTGTTTTATTCATTACCGAATAACAGAAACAGATATACAGAAGGCCATCCCCCATCAATATTAAAATTGTATAAGTATGCTTCTGAAACAATTTTTTTGCATTATATTCCAGAATTTTGCCAGGGATTGTAGATTCACACTCTTGTGTAAAATGATGTTAAAAAGAACAGTCAATTTGTCATAAAAATAAGTGCAATGTTTTAAAATATGTAGCTATTTTTGAGAAATTAAGTATGCATATATTATTTTTTAAATTATCAGAAACTAAAGCCAAAATATATTAGTTACTTCATTTCTCCAATGACAATTTTCATCTATTATCCAGATAACTTCATTGTCATCTATGCTCTCTGTTAAATGATTCATTTCCTAAGCCGGTGAACATAGCACAATGGAATTCCCCAATAGTCTTATATTTTATAGGTCTGCAAAATTTTTGTAATTGACTTATTGCAGTATTAATGGTGCAAATTAACTTTATGTACTTGCTAAGAGACAATTAGAACATTTTCCAAATCACTTTTTAATATTTTCTTTTAGGCTTGAAGGTTATTCACAAAGGGACAAATTACACTAAATTGACTGAATTTATCTACTGTATGACAGTACTTTACAGAATAATTAAACATGTCTCTAGAAAAAATCATTTGGCCAATGTTGGTCTCAAGTTAACACAGTCCATTTAGGGGGCAAAATACTTCTTATCATGCACTCTTAATGGTAAAATGTACATAATTCAATTTGTTGAATTCCCCACCATGTTGTTTTTATGATTTTCATCATTTTTAATATTTTAACTTACTGTGTTGTGTAATACATGCTCCCAGTTGATGTAAATTATCACACACTCTCACACACACAAACACACACACACACACACACACACACACACACACACAAAGGAATTGAGAGATTTTAAAATTTTACATATCCTGTTTTGTACAATAAAAACAAAGAAGTGAGGGTGGTTACCACCACAACTCTCACCTAAGAGAAAGTCTATTTCAAAGTAAATTAGGAGTAACTGTGGCCCATAAACACAAAATTAGGCAATCCCCAATTCTATGTTGCATTATCATAAAAGTTCAAGAAATTTTTGTCATAATATAACTTAAAAATTCATAATTCATGACACTTATCAAATACATATACAGAAGCATATTATAACAAGTAAATTGCTACTGCAAAGCAATGACACTTGGTTAGAGGTCTCTAAGGCCACTTGATGACATTCTTAGCTTTTGGTTGTTGGAAACTTGTACCCTTCAAAGTATTTATAGTAATAAAGACACAAGGGCATACACAGAGATGGAAAATAAATGGCAGTTAAGAGACTTAAGATAGCCTGAGATTATTTGTAGGTATTAGATAAGATGCAGTCTGCAGCACCATACTATTTCTAAAATCTTTAAAGTTCAAATCAATCACTTTTGTAGGGGCTAATTATTTCCGAGAGCTTTGTTTCACAACTGAAGTAAATATGAGGAAAAATATAGAGTAGAAATGAACTTAATCTCTGATGCATAATATAGACTTCATAATGTAAATAAACTTAAAAATAATAGTAAATAATTGGAGAAATACAAACATAAATTGGCAATGACATTGTTTATAAACATGAGTATGTGTACAAAATAACAGAGAGCAGGGCCTGTGTAAATTCTCTCAAAAATGTGTTCTCATAAAGAATTAATTCCCAGGAGATTACATCAACACCCTTTCTTCTCTCTCTTGAAGACACACACTTGGTCACACATACACATACACACCATATCTACATTAACTGAATTGCTAATTCTCTTCTTAACAGTTACCAAAATAATGCTGAGGTTCTGAGTTTGTTCCTTTTGAGGAGCTCTTTCTAGTAAAATTTAAGAGAAACACTTAGAACCACTTCCTAGAATAAAAAATAAAGATGACAGGTATTTCTCAAAAGCAGTAATTACAATTAAGGAATAAAAGAACAAATTTATGTATTCCTATATATGATATGTAATGGAAATACTGATCCCTCCTTTGTTGTTAGTCTCCAAAGATAAAGTTAAAGCCATGATTACTAAAATATTCTACTTTCAGGTAAGCACATAATCACCTCTTGAAAATTACATAAACACTAATGCATTGAGAACATGTGAAAATCTTGAGTTTTGATGTTGATGATGATGTCACTCAGAATAGGTGTGTGTATAATTAACATTGTTATTAAAGAATTAATTGAGATTCTCAGATAATTAATTTGGATATTCCCTAGATGTCATTTTCTCATTCTTGGCGAGTAAAAAGCCTGCATATGATGTGTGTGAACAAGTGAGCATTGGGTAAAATGGTATCACTGTCTTTCCTTTTTCATTAAGTCAGTTTTTACACCATGTTTCATGATAACTATATATATATATATGAATATGAACATAAATACAAGTATGAATAATATAGTTTTAGCTTTGGAGACTGAGGTCTGAGGCCACTCTCCCAAAACATGTGTGTGTGTGTGTGTGTGTGTTGTATGCACATATATGAACCTGTACATACATAGTATATATATTTTGAGAATGAATTTGGATCTTTACTTGACAATATTTATAAACTTCAATTAAAATTAATTTAAGCATATATATGACTGAATCTACAAAACACAAGAAATTATACAACATTTACACAGTGTTTGATTTGTCAGTTTTCTAACTGTATATGACACCAAGAGACTACACAACAAATGAGACACAGGTACTTTATACTTCATGAAAATTTGTTTATTGAAAGTCAGTGTCCTCTGCAGAAAATGTATGACAAAGAAGGAAAGAAGTTTGGAAGCAGAAGCAGAGATCCACAGCTAAGCACTGAACAGAACTCTGGGAATCTAGTTGCAGAGAGAGAGGAATGATGAGAAAAGGGGTCAAGACCATGCTGGGGAAGTTTGGAAAGCCTTCTCATATAACAGACTATTAAAGTAAATAAAATTCTAATAACCAATGACACACCTAATCTAAAATAATAAAGACTGGAAGAATCTTTCTTCAAAGAACACAGTTTTCCAATTAACATGTTGTATATTATTGACCATTAAGAAAATGGGAATCAACTTGTAAAAAGACACACTAAATATCCATCACAATGGAAACACCCCAAAACAAAAGAACAAGTCAGAAAGGAGAGAAAATTGAATCTTGTACACTCTAGGTAGAAAACAAATATTGTAGGAAAGCAGATGTAACATCTCAAATAATAAAAACAATTAAATTACCGTATGTAGCAAAACACCACTTCTAGATATGTACACCAAATAACTGAATACAAAGTATGGGATAAATATCCTTATAGACGTTAACAGCATTATCATTCACAATATATATTATTTATAAGCAACACTAGATGAACTTTGAGGACCCTGTGTGCAGTCATGAAAGACAAGTAACAGAATTCTATTTACCTGAGGTTTTACAATGATTGTAAATTGTAGGAATAAAAAGTAAAATAGCATCCTCTGGGGCTCAGAAAGTGGAAAGTGGGCCATGGATTGTTGAGGAATGTGGTAGAACATTATTTTAAGGTTTGTGTGTCTTTTGTTTATGCTGCATTTCTTTACCTCCATGAACCTGTGATTCTTTGTTTGTCTAAAGCACCTGATGGTCTAATAAATAGCTGATAAACCAATAGTGGGGCAGGAACAACCATAGGTGGGGTTGTCAGGGAGAGAGTATAAATAGAGAACAAGGAGGGGGAACATCAGAGGCCAGCCACTTATAAATCCATCCTGACACAGAGTAAAAATGAAAGTAAGACATACAGAAGAAAAGGAAAAAGCCCAGAGACAAAAGGTAGTCAGGATGATTCAAGAAAAGCTGGCATGAAAGGAGTAAATCTAAAGCATGAGTAATAATAAGACTCTTTGTGTGATTTATTTGGGAACTTGGTGGTGGGCCCCCTAAAAGAACTCAAAAAGTCAAAAGATTAAAACATCACATAATAGTGGAAAACAAGCACTGTAACTGTTGTATTCTGGACTTTGAGATGAAGGAATTGCTTGAGCTCAGAAAATCCAAGTCATCCTGAGCAACCACACAAAACCCAGACATGAAAAGAAATAAGCTGGGTAATGGTAATGACTTGTACCGCTTCTGAATTATACACTTAAACCATTAAGATGATAAATTTCTGTTATATGTTTAGACACCCACAAATTCTAGTAAGAGAATACATTTCTGAGTAACAGAAAGGGAAAAAAGTGGTTCTCATATACAATCTAGACATAGTAATGAGTTCTGTTTTTAATCTTTACAAATACTGAGCAAATCTGCCTGTATTCATTTAGTTACCATAAAGTACTTAGATTTGAATTCTATTTCATTGGGATGAATGTTTTGGGGAGTGTAAAATGTATTCAATAGACTATCATTGTCTCAGAATTCAAATACTAGATAATGATTTGTATTTGGATAATTTCTCTATTCAATTTGGTTTCTTGCTATGAAGAAGGATTCCAGAGGAAGATGGTGGGAAATGACAGAGACAAGGTGATGCTAAACAAATGACTACAGTTCATTATATAAATGAATAAAACTGCCAAACAATAAAATGGGGGAAAATCCTTAAGACACATACTGTAAATGAGCAATATCCTTTGCCACAAATATTGGCTTAAGTTTTACCTTATAATTTATCAGTATTGAGCACAATGCATAAATTCTGATAAGGTATAGATCTTGTCTATAAGAGTATTTGAAAATATTTTGGGATGTTTATGGGGTATGAATAATCTCCTGAAAACTGAGCAAGCATTTATTATTCTGTATATTATAAAATTTTGAATGTTTTTATCCCTAGAGAGTAAAATATGTGTATTATTAAGTGTTATTTAACTGCTTGATATTGGTTTTTGTCTTGTTTCATAAAAATACATTACATGGCTCTCAAGGAAAATAAATTTAGTTAGACCCCAAGGAATAGGGTTAAGAGGATGGTAATAATAGCATTATGATACCAATAATAGCACAGAGAAAAGGAGAAATTGAGTAGTGGCAATTGTTATAAAGTACTGTATATCCCCAGCTCTGTGCTATGTGGTTTGTGAATTAACTTAGTAAATCCTCTCATCAGATCTGCAGGTACATTCTTCACTAGACATCATGCCATTTACCTGGGAGACAAGAAACAAACAAAAAAAACCTCAAGATGAGGATAAGAATTTATTATCTCATATTGCAGTATCTGAAAAGGTCAGGGACCTCCAGTATTGTTTAATTCGGAGGCTAATGATGTTTTCAAATGTACATTCTTTTTCCTGACTCTTCTGGCCTGCCCTCTTGGGTGAAACAGTTTGTTCTCCTTTCCTCACCTTAGGGAAGTCAAATGGCTTCATGGAACATATGTGCTTGTAAACAAGGGAGCACTGGGAGAAAATGAGGATTTGTTGTGTGGATTGCTTTTCTTTTTCATGCTTGGGTAAATTTGTACACAAAGCACAGAAGTTTCATATATAATTATGAAATAAATAGAAATATGAAATTTTGCTTTGGAGACCAGGACTCCTGTCCAAAAGCTGGAAGGAAGGTTGGTATGGAGCGTCCAGAGCAGTCTTCATTCTGGTAGAAGCATCTGGGAATCAAGCCACAGCCCATTCACTCCTTAACCAGTAGCCATTTTATAGACCACCACAAGGACTCCCTGAAGGCTTATGGCTTCCTTCCCTTCATAGCCAGGGACATCCGGGAGTGAAGCTTCCAGCTAGAACCAGAATTCAACTGAGAGGTAAACTGTTGATAAGAAAGGATGAGACCTGTAATATAGAGCCAGGTGGGCTTTGACTGTTTGGCTGTTTGTGAATGTAAATGAGATATTAAATGGGACCAATCAGGGGATAGATAGATGGCTCTGTACTTGAGTCTAAATGATAAGAGTACATATTGATCTTGCTGATGATCTGAGTTCGGAATCCCAAAACTGCAGGGGTTGGCACACAGTCCATTGCACATGCACACATACACATGCACATGCACATGCACCCACCCCCAAAACACACACACACACACACACACACACACACACACACACACACACACACCGTCTGTGGCTCTCTAACATGTATCAGTAATTAGTGTTAACAATTATATGAGGAGATTTTAAAGCATGCAGTGAGGTTTGTATTGGAGCTCAGTGGTAGAGTGTTTACCTAGCATATTGATAACATTTCTTTTGTATCTACTCAAACTAAGGATTCACAAAATGTGTCACCCTCACAGTAAGTTGATGAGGGAGAATTCTGTGTTATACACCAGTTGGAAAGATGTATATTAAATTATGATAGTCCATGTATATTAATTGGTTGCAATGGGAGAAATACATTAAATGGCTTACAGAAGTAGATGCTTGTTATAATGTATATGCTAAGCTTTTATATGGCCCAGTTCTTAAAACAAGAACCTGTCTAGTTATATTTTACTTTATTTTAAGTTATTGTTGAAGGAGAAAGACTCATCATCTCTGTTTATGTAATGATGTAGCACACTGGGGAAAAACATTATAAAATGGAGAGTGGAAGAAGGTAACTACTACAACAATTTCCAAGGTTACTAATGGAGAAAAACATGGAAACTTGGACAAAAAAATTGTCTTGACAGAAATAAGCCCCTTGATATGGTGGCTTTGCAGTGGGAAATTTGTGTAAACCTGCTAAAACATGGGCTTTTCTGCACAAAAAGTTCTGCAAAATTTCAATGATTCCCTTTTTTCAGATGGACAAAAAATCACAGCACTACTAAAATGTGAAGGGAGAGAGAAGATATGAAAAGTAATGAAATACTATATAATTATCAATATTATAATGCATTTATTGTTACACAACATTGCAAAGAGGACAATCTTGGTTGGTATCTGATGCTCAACATTCTAAATCAATTTTCTGGCTATAAGGAAAGCCAGTATTTTCCCTTGGCCTGCACTTTTATATTTTAATCACCAGATACAACTATGAAAAGCTCTTGCAGACCTTCATTACTGATTTGTTGAAGCCATGTGCTAACTAAATTGGATGTATTCTGACAGAATTGTTACTTTACAAATCCATCTGTATCTATAATAATTTTACATTTACTTCCCATGTCATTGTTTCCTGCAAATTGAAACATTCTCTCCTAAAGGGAGAAAGGATGCTTGCACCATTCTGGAAACCTAGGAACTTAGCAGACTAAGGAAGCTCACTGTGTAGAACAGGCACCAGGGACCTTTAAGATCCTCCAAGTGATGACAAACAATTGAGACAGAAGAAACTCTATTGGGGGAAGCTGCCTGAAAGTTGGGCAGGAAGCTCATGAGATGGCCCCCATGCTTGCTTGGGTGTTTTTAGTAGTACAGCTGCCTAAAGCCCCCATGTTTGCATAACTAATTCTAATAAATAGAATGGTTCACCACCTAGAGATGGATGAGATTGTCTCATTAGTCTGCCATGGTATTCTAGTTTGGGTGAATTGATAATCTCTTCAGTTATCCTTAGGTAAAGTCATAAAACATTAATAACTATCAAAACCTCTATTAGAGTTTAGTACTGACCCAATAGTATAATCATTGATGGACTGTGGTTAACAGTGCAGTAGTGTACATTTCAAATAACATGGAAAAACAACTTAAATTCTTATCATAACAGGTAAATATTAAAGTTTGAGCTGATGTATATGCAAGTTGCTAAGATTTGAACACTATTTAATACATACCAGTATAAAAATATTGTGATTTTATTAGCACTTATGAACTAGTGTCTGTCTTGATTCAATGTGGTATAAGATAATTGATGGGGTATGTCCTTCTGTGTATATGTTTGTCTTATTGGTTGATAAATAAAGTACTGTTGGCCAATAGAGAAGAAAGATAGGTGGGACTAGGAGTCAAGGGGGATTCTGGGAAATGTTGTAAAGAGGAGAGTTGCCATGTGGTTCTGGTAAGAGAGGATGCATGCCACTTGCATCCTCTATAAGGTAAGTCTTTATACAATATATAAATTAATGGTTATGTTTGATACTTAAGACAGAGTTAGCAAATAAGAAATCTTAATCATTGGCCAGCAGCACTGTAAATAATATAAGACTCTGTGTGTCATTTGGGGGCCCTAACATGGCGGCAGAACTCAGACAGCTGGTGGAAAGAGTTATCATTACAGATAATATCCCTGAACAAAGCCCCAACACACAATAGTGAATGTTATAATTAAAAAAAAAAAAATTGGCCTGCCTGACAAAGAGGCCATGCAACAAGATTCAAGCAGAGGGTTTTTGAGGGGAGATAGGGATGATAAAAATGGAAAGAGACTGCGGAGATCTGCCTCCTGGGATGAGAGCAACAGGAGAGAGGAAAGAAGGGCAGAGAGAGAGAGAAAAGAGAGACAGAGAGAGAGACGGGGGGAATTTCCATTAAAATAGACAGGGTCCTTTTAAAAGGGAACATAGTGAATGTGCACAGGTGGTGATCTTAGTGGCTGCACCTGAGGGCATATCCTGTCAGAACCCTAAGGACAGGCCAGTACAGATGCCTGAATACTAACAGTGAATTTTTCTATTTTGCTGTTATATGAAACAATATCCTAGAAGGATGATGTACCATAACATAAGGAGTCATTTCTCTTTTAAAAGGCGAATTCTTGTGCACAATTGCATCCAGTCATTATGCAAAACACTTTCTGTCATTGTACTTAGCTGACTTGTGTTTCAGAGACTACAAAGATTCTATTGATATTTTACCTAAACCTAATTCTGGAAATAACTTATTTTGTGTTTTTTAAACAAGTTTCCCCCTCACCGACGATCCTTCCCTTTATTTCTTCTCTCCCTTGTCCCCCTCTCCTTCCCCCTCCCTTCCTTTCATGTATCTTTTTTTCTCTTTTCTATTTATCTTGGTCTCTCAGAGATTGTCTTAGCATGAACATCACCCTAGATATAATTCCCTCTATTAAAGAGTTTCTGATAAACTAGCCACTCAAAATCAGATTCTATCCATGATTCTCAAGTATATTCCCATAATCCTGAGCATCTTTATCATCCATCAATACTACCCTTTCTTAATATTTTCACTTATCAAAAATTAGCAACAGTGTTGAGAAGCAGGGTAAAAGCCTTTTACACATCCATCCAGTGTGAAGTTAGTTCTGATGTCCTTAACACTGAGATGAGAAAGGAGGTCTGAAACAGGATGATTATCCAAAAGAAAACTTACATTTCCCCATGTACCAAAAAAAAACCTCACATATTCAAATTGCTTTTCAATGTTGACAGATATGCCATTATTCCTAAATAAATTTAGTCCCCCAACTAATTCCCTTCTTGAGATACATGGGTTACATCAGTGTATAATCCTCATTCATATTTGTTTTTGTTTTTATACCTATTTCCATTGTCACCAATCTATCAAGAAAAGCAGGGTATATACACTATATTTACAATATATTCATGACTATCATAATTCCTGACATTTCATGGAACTATAATAAAGGGGATAGCCATGTAATGATTTCTCCATTTGTGATTTAAGGGGGTCAGCTATAAAGTTTTTAAATAAGTTTTTCAACTAATTATATTATTTTGTCAAAGTGCAAGAAATACAAAATATTTCCATAACATCATTCTGTTTGCATAACAAGAAGAAATGATTCATAATAAGAATGATTGAGTGAACTCCTCTTTGCATTAAACAGTTTAAGCATGTAGAATAACAAATAGTTAACACATCGAGGTTCAGGTGCAGTAAGCTAATCACCCTCAGTTCACCTTGATTAACAGAACTTCAAATTTTAGTTCTGTTAGTTCAGGAAGGAATATTCATGCAAGGACATATATGATTATAGTACAGAAGTAAAGGTTGAAATTTTCTCAAAAAATTTTGAATTTGAAAATCATATCAATATCTTGCACATAATTATTATGGTCATGGTAACTTTGGTTATTGTTGCCTTTGCTGATAAAAATTTAAAAGTCCTGCAAGTCAAATTGGGGGAAGCCTTATGTTAAAAATACAGGAGTACATGTTGATTTCTCCTGGAATCCTTGCAACATGATTGATGATAATATTGGATGTTAGTACCTGTGATTTCTCAAAACTCAGATTTTCATTTAATTTCTCAAAGATGTTGTGGATAGATGTTTTCAATTTGTTTCTCTGTCTTATCTCATACAAACAAAAGCTTACTAGATGTTCAGGAAAGACAGAAGGAAAAAGGAGAAAATATCAACATAAGAAAGTTAAAGAAAAATCTGTAAGGGACTAAAGAACCATGCTATAGTATAAGTAGATAAAAAGCTGGCAATGATAAATTCTTCAAAATCCCTTTCTTATCTGACTCATACAGAAGCAAAACAAAAGAAAAGGATTGGGTTCAACAATAGTCTCAAACTGCAGAACAATTTGTGGCAGAGCTAGAAGTGTTAGGACATTTGGACTTTTGAATGAGAGTTACAGTTCATTTCCATCCAGATATTTGGAACATCCCAGGAGAGTGCAGTAAGTTCCACCATTAATTCTTCTAGGAGTATATAGGTCTAGAAGAACAAATGGTGGAATATTGAGTAAAAAAAAAATCCTTGCAAGTGATGGATATTAAAATAAAGATTGAATGAAAAATGGTTAGTGGTATCCAAAAGACATATAACGATGTTGAATCCAATTTGCAGTGAAAAACCAGTCTTGGACAGTTTACTGAGTATACAAGCAAGCTCACCAAATTCCTTTCCAGCCATTTCAAATTCTGCAAAGAAAATAAAATGATGGTAAAATGTTTACAAAGAGAAAGTTAACATAGCAAATCATTTTCATAATTTAGGCAAGAGTATCAGGGTCGTGCTGTTTTACTTTTTTAAATGTTGATGCCATTTAAGCTACAGGTATGCTATTCAACAACCACCACTCTGCTGCTTCAAGCAGTGGTTAGTCCTCAAAAGCCAAGGGAGGGAATTCTGTTCCCTCAGGCACCAATTCTTTCAAAGTTATAAAGAAACATACTCATATCTCTGTTCGCTAAAGAATTTAAGATTCAAAGACCGATGCAGAACACTGCTTCTCAGAGAGCCTGAATAGCAGGCATCTTACCTGCTGGTGTCTCCCAAGCAGTCCCCAGGCATTTTCTTGCCCTCCTTGTAAACCATTCTCTACCTGGTTCCTCCCCCCCCCACACTTCCTATCAGCTACTTGTTGACCAGCCTTCTGATCACAGGTAAATTTTATTTAATCAAACTCATCTTTACATGATTAAACAAATGTTCCAAAGCATAAACAAAAGTCACACACCTTAAGCCGGCATTGGTGGCACAGGCCTTTAATCACAGCACTCGGAATGCAGAGGCAGGCAGATGTCTGTGAGTTCGAGGCCAGCCTGGGCTCCAGAGCAAGTGCCAGGATAGGCTCCAAAGCTACACAGAGAATCCCTGTCTTGAACCCCCCCCCAAAAAAAAGTAACACACCTTAAAATAATATTCTACAGCAGGGTTGGTTGCTATTAAATGTGGACAGGGAGAGACTGAGTTTCTCTTAAAGTATTTAGACAAACATTCATCAACAGTCCCTGCCAAAGTCAGAATGAAGTCTGAGAGAGGATTAAAGAAAATATTCTGGGACTCCAAAAGTTGTGGTGCCCAGAGTCAGTTACATCTGAGGTAGTCATTAGAAATAAGTATACATGTTTCATGGAATATTGGTAAAGGAGCATGTGTTTATGGAAAAGTCTTTCTGGGATGCAAAACTGTGAGTGACCAAAGTAAACCCCCAAATTAGATAAAATCACAGAAAGGAAATAAAAATAGGTTAGAGAAATATAAAACCTGTGCTTATAGATTGTATAGATTTTTCTAAAAACTGGAGCCTGGGAGGATGAAAGTGATGCAATAACGGATTCTATCAAGCAGGGCTTGAGGAAAGAAAACAACAAAGTGCTGTGTCAGGTCAAGAAGGTTCATGATCAAGATACACGAAGGCTCAAAGTGACCATTGCATCTGACAAGATGAAAGCCACTCTTAGCCTTGACAAGATGCCAGCCTGAAATTGTGGGAATGAAAGTGTCAGTGTGGTAAATCAAATGGAAAATCAGAAAGAAGATGAGATTGTATATATAAAGCTATTACTGATTTTGATAAAGGGCTACTAACAGGAAAAGAAAAATGGGAAACAAGCTTTAAGCTTAATGGTTAAAGAAGCAAGCGTTTTATTGCAAGTATTAAAAAAAAAGAAAAGAAAAACATCAATGAAGTATTTAACTACTCTAAAAGCAAATGGATTGATTTCATATGATTGTATGTTATTTATATGTCTTGACCCTATAGTACTTTTTAGGGTTCTCTAGAAATTTTCCTTTTTTCATGAGTATTTTTACCAGTTTGATATTTTGTTTATTATTTGTTTATACATCATGGATCCCCATTTGTTTGCCTATAGATACCTTATGAAACTTATTAAATGATTTTTGCATGTTATTTTTATTCTTTAAATGTTTCATACAACTATATAATGATAATAATTTTCAACCTCCATTACTCTCTCTCTCATTTCCCCTGCCTCTCCCACTTAAACTCTTCTTCCCAGTAAATCTTCTCCTTCCTTTCATATCATTTTATTGTGATCCATTGAGTTAGAGTTAAGAAATCAGTGACTATACCACTGACAACAACTACATCAGCTCCTCTGGGAACTATTAACTGACAAACATCAAACCTGATTATTTGCCTTGCAGTACAACCCTAGGGATGTTAACTACTACTGAGTGTTCCAGTTTCTATTTTGTATGCCCTACTCCTGACCTGACTTCTGGAAGTAAGTCACTAAAAGTTGTTCATGTGAAGAAGTCAGGTAAATTTTCTTTTGACATCTTTAATTGACAAAGACAACCACAAATTCTCTGCAACTGCTGCCTTCAAGGTTTCTACTATTGATAGGTCAGGAGGCTAACATCACCATTACATGGCCATCTCACTCACTGTGACAAAAACCCTCTCCAAACTTGGAAAACCTGTCAGAGCTCTCTCACCAACACTCATTGCTTTTTAGTACTCACTAAAATAGTGACGCTTGAAATTACTACCCAAGTCTACAACCATTCTGTAAGTCCTCTTGCTCAAAAGTAAGAACTGCCTGTAATTCATGTGATATTACTAATTGATGTTTTTGCACCCAAACTTCTGATCACCAGGAGGCCTAAGAGGAAAACTTTTTCTTGCCATCCTCTGAGTTTTGAAAGTTATACAGAAGAATACAGTGACTGATTATAAGTGCTGCCTCGGTCATTTAGCATATTCACCATACTGTGTCCTGCTGTTTCTCTGATAATGATGCTATGGAGAGCATGGAAGGCAGAGCTAGTGCAGAGAAGAGCCAATTACAGAAGCCCTTGGGAGAAATGAGGCTGGAAAGCAAGTAAATATTCTATACATGAATTTCACACATAATCATATGTAAGGTTATCATCAGATGAAATTTGAATAGCTATTCTGGCTTATTCTACATTTTACCTCAGATCCTGGAGTAATCAGTACCTTATGATTATTTCAATAAAGAATTTTGCTATATAGAAATATATTTATTTCTGAATAATGATTTTCTAAATTCCTTATTTATGTAGTAATTGTGTTCTCTAATCCTTGTCTACATTGTTACTTTGTTTCCTTCCTTTTCTCTTCTTTCTTCCCAGTAACTTTTGATAAATCGAGAACAATCACAGTGATTGTGCTCAAGTGATTTAATGGTTCCTACTGATTGTCTTAGTATCATTTTTAATTTTTGCATCTAACATACACATTTATGTTTCCTTTATATGATATCCATTAAGTTGAAAATATATGTACTGTAATGAATAATCAGCTGATTTTACCTTGTAATGGAAAACTAAGCAAGCAAAAAGATAGTGTGGTTCCAAGCAAAATGATAGTGTTGCTCAATGGTAATATATCTTTAAATAATTTGTAAAGAAAAACAAGACTGAGAGAAAAAATAGAATGCACATAGATTTTTAAAATACATTTCAAGTGATCATAAAATAATTCATTACTACTCTATGGGGCTCTGTAAATCTGTGTAGAGATTTCACATGGATCTAAGATAATATGAGAAACTTACCTTCTATTTTACAAAATAGAGGTGCTGAGATTACATTGAACTTCATAGTGAGGCCGTGAGGAATAGTCATTTTCAAAGACAGTGCCTATCATTAAGAAATTACAAAATACAATTTCATTTTGGCTAATAATTATAGTGTTTGTATCATACTGTTTATATTTTCATGACATCAATCTTTATTATTGTTACTGTTTGTCTTTATTGTAAAAAATAATGGTAAATTTGGGAATGCATATGAAAGAATTAAGACTAATGTTATAGTTGGTCTACTAGAATGCTTATCAGTGAAATAATAAAATATAAAAAACATTTATGCATAAAATGAGAATTGTAAACTTGAAAAGATATTTATTTTGGTTTTTTTAATCATCTTTTACACATAATGCACAATTTTGATTAGAAAAATCATTATTTAAATGAATAAAAAGTAATAATAACTGGAATCCCAAAACTTAAAAAACACCATTTTAGAACCTCACCCAGAATGTAATAAATATTTAATAAACTTTTTGCTACAGACAGATGAACTTTTACAACAAGACAGTGTTAACTCAGGGTTCCACACAGTTATCAAATCCCAGAGACTTTCCTGGTACTTTCTTTGTGTTTAGCAAGTGCTAGCTATTTATTTTGTAAGTCTCAGTTTTGTTCTGATTTTTAATTAACAGAAAGCCAGGAATCTTCCTTTAGAACATTCTGTTCCCAGGGGAATGCTTCCTAATCTCTAATGGAAAATAAACAGTGGGTCTACTAAGCCTGGCATGAATTTTAATTGGGACTCATTTAATATTTGTGTTCAAGAACTTTTAGTTCAAAAACTATTGCTCTCTCTTGCAGAGGGTCTTCTGCCTGACACATTTGTATTAATGAAATAGTATATCTATTATAAAAATATCATTCCATATTTTTCCAGTTTCTCTCCAAAATAAGAGCTTTGCCTAAAAGATGATAAAATGAAGAGATAAATCTACCCTGTGATTTGTTTAAAGAAACAAGAATAAAAACTGTTAGATATTTCAATTAAGTTAGTACTTGATCACCTTTATGTATAGAAAGTTATAAAGATAGGATGATAACTATTTTTTTACAGTAGGCAATCAAGACAATAATCATCAGTACATTAATCTAGGTATGATGATCAAGGTATGTGTGTAACAAGTAAGCATGTGTAGAAGCCTCATTAGAGAAGATTGTGCTGACTGGAGTAAGGGAATCCCAGACAATCACTTGCCAGGGAAAACATGATAGATGTCATGATTTGTTGTCATCTTGCCTATTGAGTTCAAACATCAAACCCATCTCTGATTTCTCCTGTTTCCCAGAACTTATGCTATCAGCTGTCCTAGGTACACTTGGCCCTCCTCTGTGTCTAGGGAGCAAATGAGCAAACCATGGTGAATTTCAGACTCCATAATAATGTTATTTGATTTTTATAAGTGTGTGTGTGTGTGTGTGTGTGTGTGTGTGTGTGTGTGTGTGTGTGTGTGTTACTGTGATGGTTTGAATTTGAAATGTCCACCCTGCTTGATCATTAATGCTAATTCTTTATCAGGCAGGGTCATTCACTGAAACTTCAACAAGGCTGGTGCCAGCATCCCCAAAGATCCTACTCTCTTCATGCCCAGAATGTTTAGGTTACAGCAACTTTAAACGCACTTGAATATTACAAGAGTATGGAAGATTGACTGTGGTCCAGAATAACTTATCTATACAGCAAGTTCTCTACTCACTAATCCATCTCTGAAACACAACACCTGTCTTTTTTGAGGGAATAACTAGGTGCTTCCTTAATAAAGTTCCACTAAATAGAAGTGAAGGATTCAATAAATAGATATGACATAAATGTATATGAAGAGTAAATAATGCTGATATATGGTATATTTGTGATAAGATTATTGATGTAAAATTATGATTTGTAGGATCTTAGGTAATTCAGAAATAGAAACTTTAGAAATCAATCTTAGACACGAATACAAGGAAAAGAAAGTTTTTCCATGATCACTCATACTGTGGAAAATGCAGAAAATAAATTGGTGAAAATATCAATAAATATGGAAAATGCTTTGTTAGTTTGAAAATGGCAGGCATTGCTTTGGGTATTATGCCATTTTCAAATTTTCTCTACGAAAGTTACTATAACATGTTTATATTTTTACTTTGTATTTTGATTGTCAAATATTAATTAGCTCTCACTAAGATTTAAATTTTTACTATGAAATCATTACTGTATTACTTTGGACTCATAGTATATTCTTTTTTTGTTTATGTAGGAACTTTTTAGTGAATCAAAGCTTAAAGATACATTAATGTATTATACTATGATGTTTGATGCTGGCTGTTGGTTTGCTGTATATTGCTTTTATCATGTTTAGGTATGTTCCTGTTATTCCTAATCACTCCAAGACCTTTATCATGAAGGGACATTGGATTTTGTCAAAGGCTTTTTCATCATGTAGTGAGATGATCATGTGGTTTTTGTTCTTTAGTTGGATTATATGGTGGATTACATTGATGGATTTGTAAGCTGTACCATCCCTGAATTCCTAGTAATAAGCCAATTTGATCATGGTGGATAATTTCTCTAATGTGTTTGTAGACTTGATTTGCCAGTATTTTGTTGAATATCTTTGCATTGATGTTCATGAGGGATATTGGACTGTAATTCTCTTTTTTTTTTTTTTTTTTTTTTTGTCTTTGTGTGGCTTGGGTACGAAGGTAATTGTAGCCTCATAGAAAGAGCTTGGCAATGTTACTTCTGCTGTTATTGTGTGGAACAATTTGAAGAGTACTGCTATTATCTTTCCTTTTAATTTCTGGTAGAATTGTCCAGTGAATCCATGTGGGCCTGGGCTTTCTTTGGTTGGTAGATTTTTGATGACTGCTTCTATTTCACTAAGGGTTATAGGTCAGTTTAACTTGCTTATCTGTTCTTGATTTAATTTTGGAAAATGATATCTATCCAGAGAATTGTCCATTTTCTTTAGATTTTTCCAATTTTGTGGACTACAGGTTTTCAAAGTATGACCTAATGATTCTCTGGATTTCTTCAGTGTCCATTGTTATATCCCCCTTTTCATTTCTGATTTTGTTAATTAGCATGCTCTCTCTGCCTTTTGGTTATCTTGGATAAAGGTTGCTGTATCTTGTTGACTTTCTCAAAGAGCAAACTCTTTGTTTAATTGAGTATTTGTAGTGTCTTCCTAGTTTCTATTTTATTGATTTCAGCCCTCAGTTTGATTACTTCCTGGGGTCTACTCCTCCGGGGATTGTTTGCTTCCTTTTGTTCTAGAAGTTTCAGTTGTGCTGTTAATTCTCTAGGTTTGGGTATGTTGTGTCTTCATTCTCATTGAGTTCTAGGAAGTCTTTAATTTCTTTTTTTTTTTATTTCTTCCTTGACCCAGGAATGGTGCAATTGGGAGTTATTTAATTTCCATGAGTTTGTAGGGTTTCTGCAACTTGTTGAATTCTAACTTTAAAGCATGGTGTTCTTATAAGATACAGAGGGTTATTCCAATTTTTTTGTATCTGTGTAGGTTTGCTTCATTGAGGCGTATGTGGTCAATTTTAGAGAAGGTTCCACGTGGCACTGAGAAGAAGATATATTATTTTGTGTTTGGATGGAATGTTCTATAGATATCTGTTAAACCCAATTGGGTAATAAAATCTGTTAGTTCTTTTCTTTCTTTGTTAAGTTTCTGTGTGTTAGTCCTATCTAGTGTTGAGAGCAGGATATTAAAGTCTCCTGCTATAAATGTGTAATGTTTGGTGTGTGATTTGAGCTTTAGTAATGTTCTTTTACAAATGTTGGTGCCTTTGTATTTGGGGCATAGATGTTCAGGATTGAGACTTCATCTTGATAGACTTTCCCTGTGAGTATGAAATGCCTTTCTTCATATCTTTTGATTGATTTTATTTTGAAGTCTAATTTGTTAGATATTATGATTGCTACAACAGCTTGTTTCTTGGGTCCATTTGATTGGAAAATCTTTTCCCAACGCTTTATTCTGAGGTAGGGTCTGCCTTGAAGTTGAGATATGTTTCTTCTATGCAGCAGAAGGATGGATTCTGTCTTCCTATCCATTCTGTAAGACTGTATCTTTTTACAGGCAAGTTAAGATCATTGACATTGAGGGATATTGATGACCATTGATTTTTGATGCTTGTTTGTTTTGGATTTGTTGTTGGTGGTGTTATAATGTGTAGATTTCCCTACTATTTTGGTGTTTGGTAAAGTGGAATTATCTATTTCCTATGGTTTTTTGAGCATAATTATCTTCATTACATTGGAGTTTTCCTTTCATTAATTTCTGTAGGATTTTTGGATATATATTGTTTAAATTTGGTTTTGTCATGGAATATCTTGTTTTCTCTATTGATAGTGATTCAAACCTTTGCCAGATAGAGTAGTCTGGGCTGACATCCATATTCTCTTAGAGTTTGTAGAACATCTATCCATGACCTTCTGGCTTTCCAAGTTTCCATTGAGATGTCGGCTGTAATTTGGACAGATCTGCTTTTGTATGTTACTTAGCCTTTTTCTTTTGCTGCTCTTAATATTTTTTTCCATTTTTCTGTAAGTTTGGTGTTTTGACCATTATGTGGTGAGGCGACTTCTTTTTGTGGTCCAATCTATTTGGTGTTCTGTAAGCTTCTTGTATTTTCATAGGCATATCCTTCTTTAGGTTGGGGAAGTTTTCTTCTATGATTTTGTTGAATAAGTTTTCTATATCTTTGAGCTGAATTTATTTGCCTTCTTCTATACCTATTATTCTTAGATTTGGTTTTTTCATGGTGTCCCATATTTCCTGGATATTTTGTGTTAGGGATTTGTTGTATTTGAAATGTTCTTTGGTCAATGACTGTATATCTTTCATGAGTCTTCAACACCTGAGATTCTCTCTTCCTTCTATTGTATTCTATTTGTTATGCATATATCAGTGGTTCCCTATTGTTTACCCAGCTTTTCTATTTCCAGCATCCCCTCATTCTGTGTTTTCTTTATTGTTTCTTATTGTGTTTTCAAACTGTGAACTGTTTGAATTTTTTCCTTCATTTGTTTGGTTGTTTTCTTAGTTTTCTTTAGATTCTTTAAGGGATATGTTTATTTCTTGAATTTATTTTTTTGTCTTTTCCACCTTTTCATGTAATTTTGGCTTGTTTTTTCTTCTATTTCTTAAGGGGATTTTCTTGTTTCCTCTTTAATGGTGTCTATCTTCTCCATCTGCCTTTGTATGTTACTTAGCCTTTTTCTTTTGCTGCTCTTAATATTTTTTTTTCTTTTTTTCTGTAAGTTTTGTGTTTTGACCATTATGTGGTGCAGGAATTCTTTTTGTGGTCCAATCTATCTTTGGTCCAAGATAATTTTTAAGGTATATCTCTTCTTCATCCTCTACATTGGGGTTTTCAATTCTTGCTGGTGTGGAGTCCCTAAATTTTGGTGGAGTCATATAGTTCTTTTGGTTGTTGAGTGTGTTCTTATTCTGTCTTCTTCCCATCCCTTCTTCCAGTGGATGCCGGTGGGATCTCTCTATCTCTCAGGTGGCAGGTGGCAGAGTATGGCTCTGACAGCAGCCAGAATGCAGAGGGCAGTGAGTAGAAAAGGTTGAGGTGTGTCCAGACTCAGGGTGGGCCTCCAGGACTCAGCAGGTCCACTTTTGCCATGGGGTGCTAAGGCAGAAGCAAACAGGAGTTGATGGGGGAGGTTGGGGAGCAGAGCAGCACCCAGACTCACCTGAGGGTCGGGCGCCTGGCAGAGGAGCCCTAGTATATTCTTATCTCTTTAATGCTTCAAGATATTATCTAAAAATAATTATAGTTTTTTATAGGACATATTTAATGTATCTCCTTAAATGTGTTCTAAGTAGCTTTGTATATTCATTTTTGAATTTTAAATATAAATTCTTATATTCTTAGAAAATTATTTGTGATATTTGTTTCAGATATTTACAGTCTATAAAAACATGTTATTGTGTTCATTCTGAATTATTGGATGATATGCCTCAATTTGTATGTTTATTGATATCTCTATAAGAATTTATATTTCCTTATTAATTATAAAATATCATATCCTCCTTAAATTGTAACTGTAGTGTTAGAAGATGCCATAAGAGTATAGATTCTTGTGCACCAACATAAAATTAATATTCATCTTTAGTTTTTCACTAATTTTATGGAAAGTTATAGAAGTAAAAATAAATATTTATGTTTTTTGACACTGTTCCTGGAGAGTCATGAACAAACACATATTGATCCCTGATAGGGAACCAAAAACACACAAAATCATGGACGCCACTTGTTAAACTAGTCAATTGTACTGGGTTATTTATGGGATTATGGGTGTTGTATTAGTTAAAAGAGCAGAAAGGATTCAACACAGCTACGTCATTGAAAACCTGCCCCTGCACTTATGACACTTGAGAAAAGCTGAAAACCTTGGTGTAGTGCACAAACTGTAGGCAGTTTATTCAATAGTAGAGTTAACTTCCAGCAGGTCAACTCTTCTGAGAGGTTCTCTCAGGAGCCACTATTGACTACATAGGCTTGAGTGACAGAAGAGCCTAGTGAATGCTATCAGTTTCTCCATTTCCTTAGCAACAGTGAAGTTTTTACATCTTGAGCTTAATGAGATTCCTTGAAGGATTGAATGTCTCCGCTTCTTTAGAACATACTGTGTCTTAATGAGCTTTGCTCTAAAATGCATAGTTTTATATCAGAGGAAATTTCCACAAACTTCCTATCTGTAAGACACATATTTCTTAAGCAGTAGAAAGTAATTTCCACAATAGGTTCAAGCAAGATTTTGCATTGTTCCTGTTGGAATACTCTCTCATATCTAACTAAATTTGAATGTAGAAGGAAGAATCTCCAGGTGCCTAAGATCTTCAGTAAATCACAAGTTGTCAAATAATTATACAAATACAAATGCACACACACACACACACACACACACACACACACACACACACACACACAGGGAAGTAAACAAGAATATCATTTTTTAGTAAAATTAATGTAATAGGCTTAACTTGATATTCAGTTGTTTAAGACATAGAAAATAAAGAGAGTATTCAAAACATAGTACAGGTACACACAACCAAGAGAACTCTAATTATAACTCACATGATCTAATGAAATAAATTAATACACTCACATCACTCTATTGCATCTTTACCCTTTTGTAGGGTTAATATAATGTATTATTTCAAGAGTAAATGAATGTTAGAGATCAGAATTATAAATCACATCTGTGTCTTGTGATGCTATTTGCTATTATTTTTATACCCATTAACATATTATGATCATACATGCATGTAGGTCATACAAGGTCATATGTGTGTTTGTGCATAACACACACACACACACACACACACACACACACACACACATATATATATTATATATATATATATAGTAGGAATGACTAGATAAAATAATTAAGATATCCATAATCTCAATTCATTTGTTTATGAAATAATATATCTGCTCAAATAATCAATCTAGCGACCTAAACATAAATTTTAGAATTATATTTTTCCTGGTAAGTAAATCAATCTCTTTTCTATAGTTCTAAAAATTAATATATAATTTTTATACTGTAATGTAGATGATTCATGAAACCATGCATAGAAATGTCCACCATTGTGTTGGAATTGATATTGCTTAAATAATAAGCTTGATTGGATGTAAAATTTACTTTGAAGTTTTCTTTTCAACCTGCTGTAGTTTCAAATGCTCAGTTATGTGTGGCCTCAGCAAGATGTTCCAGTTAAGATATCAGTCTTGCAGGAGGAATCCTGGATGTCCAGAAGAGGGAATAGAATTCCAAAATGCACTCTGACTACAGTTTGTAGCATCTTACCGTAAAACAAGTTGAAAATGTTCTATGCTGAGTAAGGGCTCCCTTGGGAATTCAACAAAATAATGGTAAAATGAACATTTGTTGGCAAATTAATAACCATTAGCTACATGTGATTGCATTGGGGAAATGGTGATATAGTGTGATAAATTTAATTGAAAATTAATAACAATATTAAAATAAAACCACTAAATTATAATACCTGATGGGGAATGTACTGTGTGTTTATCTTGCTGATTGTTAAATAAAATCCTGTTTGGCCAATGAGACAGCAAGTTAGACAGGGCTAGGAGTCAAAGAGGATTCTGGGAAATTTAGTAGAGACGTGGTGATCTAGGCAGAAAGTGATATAGCAAGGAAACTCATATTTAAGCAAAGGAGAAACAGGAAGGGTCCCTTTTCCCCTTGCTCCTCCAGCAGCAGGATATAATCCACCGGCAAGAAGGGACACCAATAAGTCTTCCGATAAGTCTTATAAAATATATAGATTATGATAATTAAGACTGAGCTAACAGATGAGGAATCCTAGTCATTGGCCAAGCAGCATTGTAGCTAATACAAGTCTCTCTGTGTTTTAATTTGGGCCCAAACTTGGGCGGGCGGCTGGTGTAAAGCACACAGGTGGCAATGGGGCTTGGCGGCTTTTGGCGGAAAGATTTGTCTTAACAAATACCAATTTGTCTCCATGCAAAGACTCAAGAAGGCTGATACAATCACAACCCCAATTAGATTTAAAAAATGTAAAAGCAATAAATATAATATGGTTAGTGAATATATTTTTTCCTGCTATGAAAAGGTGCTATAAAAATTTCTAGTGTTGCTCAGTCAGATTCTTGATTCACTAATGCAATGTTAAGTTTGCAGTGTACATGACTGAATTGCCTGACCATAATTGTGGCTTCTCGATGCATAGTGTTTCTAGTACAGACAGAAGCAGCCATATCTCTAGAGTAGTTTTGTGGGCACTGAAAATCATTTCAGGATTAACATGCCATAGCTGGTGGGTCCTGCCTCTTAAAGAATTAATGATTGGATCAGCCTACTTCACATTTTCATATTGTAAGCAATAGTACCTCAAGATAAATACTTTTTATGAGACAACCCTTTAAAATGTAACTAAGTTAAAATGAGGTCACAAGGATAGGCCTAAATTAATCTACCTGATATTCTTATTGATGGAGAAATTAACACCTACAAATGCAGAGCAGAGCTTATGGAAGGAGGAAGAATGCTTCAAAGAGTCAGCAGGCAGAGGAATATTTGCAAGCTGACATGGGAAGTTTCAAGGGAACCTGTGTCAGAAGGACTTTGTTCAAGGCCTGCAGTCTTCACAAAGGAACCTGATAGTTATCTTTCTCAATTTTAAAATTAAAGGCAGTGTGTGTTGTCAAATTTTAAATGTAATAAAATGTCACTTTAGAAGATACTTGTGTCTGATTTGAGTTGGGTAGTGATGGCCTTGAGGACATCTACTAATGATGTCCATATATGAGAATCCATTGTGACAGTAGACACCATAATTTCATATATCTCAAATAATCAAAAATCCCTTATTCTTGGAGATACTAATGTTTTTAAATGTACACACACACATAGACACACACATACATATGTAACTTTTTATACTTCTTATAAACACTAAATAGATTAAATTCACGTATATAAAGTATGAACTGTAGCCTATACAACAGATACAGTTTATTGTCAATATATATATTCATGGTTAATTAATTAAAATGAGTTATTGTAAAAAAAAAAAGCACATGCTTGGTATTGCTGATCAAATAGGCACAAAAATGCATAGGACTTGATTAATCCTAAAAATAAATTCATTTTGATTACTTCTCTGTGGAAATATTGGAGGTTATCACCTGTCTTCATTATTTCACAGCAGAGTCCAAGGTAGAAAATTAAAACTAGAGCATTGAAAATGCACAAACCAGATAGTTTTGAATGTTTACAGCTTTTTATTAACACATACAGTTGTGTAAGAAGATAGATAAAAAATACTAAGAACTCAAAATATGATTACACAAAAGGTACAGACTCCTCTCTCAAGAGTTGTGGTCATTTTGTATAGTTAATGCTTTGAGCATATGTATTGACAAGAGAAATCTCGTTGACCAATGATAATTTTATATACTTGCATTTGATCCAAATTCATGTAGTAAAATTGAATAAATTTTGTTTTGTTTTTACTACTTACAAAATGCCAGGTAATTAGACACAAAGAGATGAAAAGGAAAATTAAATATCTTCTATGTCATCAAAAACTCATCTCAAGAGAAATATGTAGACAACAAGCAGCCAATATGTATTTTAATGTCTATACTTGAGTCATTTCCCAGGATGTAATAGATTGAGTTTGTTTCCTTTAATTTATAGTTCTAAATCTTAGCACCATTACAAATAAGCAAGTGGTTGTAAATAGACCCCTTTCAAATGTGATGAGATCAGGATATGTGGCCTCTTATCCCACTTGACCACTATCCCTGAAACTTAACATTTAGATATAATTAGATTTCTGGGGTGTATAATTATAGAGAAAAGTCAAATGTAAGCTTAAATTATCAACCATCTATAAGGCAACCTGTGAGCTGTAACAGGAAGTAGTCAGTAGGTTTAATAGTAACAACATGAGCTCCAACTTGCAACACAAAGAACTATGAGAACATGAGGTTTCATTATATAATCATCTGTTGAAGGCATCAATAGTTGACAAAATAAAATGAATGATTCCATATTTTACTTTAATACACTTATTTTGAGAACAATTATGATTTTTTTTTAGACAGGCTTTCTCTGTGTCACAGGACTGAAACTCACTCTATACATCAGAGTGGCCTTCAAGTCATAGAGATTGGCCTACATTTGCCTCTCAAGTACAGGGATTAAAATTATGTTCCACCATGCCCTGATAAGATCATACTTTTTATTGGGCTATTTGAATAACAAAATCAAGATCAAAGATAGTTCTTTGGAAAACAAATGTTAATGCACTTGTTTATTTTGTTTATTGTGATTGAATGCCAGACAACATAGCTCAGGAAAGAAACTGTTTATTTTATATTGCTGTGTCAAAGGACCTACTTATCCCCATCTGGTGGAGAAGACTGTGAGCCACTTTGGCATTCAGCAACTGTGATAATTTGAGTAAGACATAGACTTGTATAATGGAATGCTTGGTCACCAGTTTCTAAAACTATTTGGGAAGAATTAGGATTTGTGGTCTTATTGGAAGAGGTATGCCACAGGGTTGGGCTTGTACTTGGAGGTTTCAAAATCCCACCCAGGTCCAGTATCAGTCTCAATAAGTCTCAGTTGTTCTCTCTTTCTCTCTTTCTCTTTCTCTCTCTCTCTCTCTCTCTCTCTCTCTCTCTCTCTCCCTCCCTCCCTCCCTCCCTCTCTCTCCCTCTCTCCTCTCTCTCTCTCTCTCTCTCTCTCTCTCTCTCTCTCTCTCTCTCTCCCTGCTGCCTGGGAATGAGAATATAAAGTTCTTAGCTACTCTCCCAACTCCATGTCTCTGTGCTTCCTACAGGATCATTGACAGTGAAATAACCATCTGAAACTGTAGCAAGCTTACAGTTTAAGTCTTCCTTTTACAAGAGTTGCCTTAGTCATGCTGTCCCCTAAGAGACATATAACAATATATAAGACACAACTCATTGTGAATAGATTTCACCCACACAAAGGATAGAGTGGGACCAGGACTTGGAGCCTGACTATGAACCCTCAAAATCTTTGCCGAGAGATAAACTTACTCCAGAAAAGATTATAATCTGAAAGTTCCTTAAACTTCCAAAAGAGCACAACTAACTTGAGACAATGTATTAAATATATGAATCTATGGGGATATTTCTCCCTTAGCTCACATCAGTTAAAATCTAATAAGATAAGAAGGATTATAAACATGGAGGCTTTATAATATTATTATTATATCAATTTTATTATAATAACTTTTTTCTATGTATTGTAAGAACCAAGGATATGATTTGAAGGTTTGGCAAAGCAGCTTTATATTGTAGAGTTTTTTTTTAATACAACCATTCCTAAAAGCTAAATCAGGTGAGAGCAAAAAGAAATCTTCAAAAAGAAAAGACCAGAATGTAAGAACAAGAACCAAATCTTTCTGACATGTATTTTGTTGGATGGCTTGAAGGTGATAGGCAAAGAGAGAAGAGCTGGTTATTTGCAAAGTTGCAGAGAAAATGGATTAGTTGAATAAGGGCTTTTCCAACAATGTATATGTTATCAAAATTTACAAAAATTTTTATTGCCGTTTCTTTGGCATAATATTAGTAGAGGGTTTTCCTTAGTATCACTGACCAAAATAGACTCAGATTCTTCACTACTTTATCATTGTCAGGATGGGTTCTGACTCAAGAACTGGCCCTTAAATCCAATTAAAGCCTTGGTTGGTTGCTCCCGTAACATGTGTGTTCATACTATTGCACAAGTATATCGTTCAGGCAAGTCTGCATTGTAAGTCACAGGGTTTGTAACTGAATGACATGGATGATTGCTTTCTATAGTGAGATCGAAGTCGAGCTGTAGTCAGTAAGGTTAAGATACCTTTATTCAGATAAACACCAGGCAAATGCAAGCTAGAGTGTGCTCAGAGGCAGCAGGCTAGGGAGGCCAGAGAGAGGGGCTCCCATGTGTCTGTAGCCCCCTTAAGAACTCCCCACTCATCATCCTGAACCTCCCCTGACCACGCCCTGGCAGGCTTAGTCAAGCACACCTGTACCTAGAGCCTAGGAGGCTGGACTACAGTGTCTTCTTATAGCTTTCTCTTCCAGTAGCATCTAAAGTACTTTCCATCTCCATGAACCATTCTCTGTAGGGGTGAACCTTCAATGAAGGCACCAAATTCACTTCTCCATGTTTGATGAAACAATTTGTGGTTTCAGCAATATGACCTTACCACAATGTTATGGAATACTGCCTTGGCCATAGTATGTAATGTTTGGGAGTGAGATTTATGAAATATCTTTGGACAATGTCTTAATAAGATGTAGCCTATTCTTTTCAATAGAGTTTTTACTTGGGGCATAAGATTTATAGTCAGTGTACACTCTACTCCATTGTATGGGGAATATTTAAATACTTTTCATATATTTATATATTATAGGAAGTTTTACAAAACTCTTTGTTATAAGTCGTCACTCATTGACTATTAACAGTGCTATAGTTACAGTTTCATCTTTAAAAAAAAGAGAGAAAAATAAAAGTTGGCATTTGAACCTGGGAGAATGGGGACTGAAGATGAGGTAGACTAAAGTGTCAGGTAATAGTCAATTTTATTCAAAGCTTCAGACAAAGACAATTTATACTCTGAAGATTTAGAAGAGACATCTCTATAAGGTGTTCAATCACAAGGACAGAACACAAAAGGCAATAACATGTATTTCCCTAGAGGCCTATATATAAACAGTGACAATATCCAGTTGTAGTAAGTAATGTAAAGTCAGCTCACTCATATCTGCTACATCATGGATGGGCAAGAAAGCTCTTTCTAAAAACAATCCATGTTGTGGAGGAACAGAAATTCTGGGACTTTTCTCATTTACTTCCAGTTTCTTACAATGTCTCAGACATCTCCTCACACAGCTTCACTCATGTGCCTTGTTCCTTAAGCCTAGATGCATAACTATCATCTTAACATTCCATGCAAAATGTCAAAATAACTAGAAAAAAAGCAATCACACATTTTCCAACTATTAATCATGATTCATGACTGAGGAAATACAAGTGCTCATTACCCTAGCTTCAAAACGGTTCACTGCATTCATGTATTGACTTATGCTGATGAACCTCATAAAGATACTCAAATGTCATATCCCAAGACAACTAAAAATACCTGACTACAGTCAAAAGAGGAGACTGCATTTCACAAAGACAGATAATTCCAGTATTTAATGAGCATTAGGCAATGGCATGGATGTTTAACAAATTGATTTGCTCCAGTCGAGATTGGCCTTTGAAAAGAGTATACGATTCAGGGAAACTAACTTTTATCTACTGTATTTAGAACTAATTTAGGAGATTCTAGCATCCATATACCATACATGAAGAAACTATTTAGAAAGTTCCCCATCTACACGACAGTACCTGCTCTCATGGATGGATCCTTTTTTCAGGCCTGTGAATCATTCTCACATTGAAAGAAAGAAAACGATACACCTACCAGTTTTTGAATGGACTCTTATGATATTCATCACTTTTTCCTCAGAATATTTAAATGGCTGCATCTACTAAAAGAATATCAGGGAACCAGATCTGTTTATTTGTTATTATAATAAAACTTATTTATTATTGTTTTATAAGGTGTATATATTCTCAGACAGAAAATGCAAAATATTTAATATTGTGTAGGAACATAGTCATTAGCTGAGTATAGTTGATTAAAGTTACTGAATGAATAGCCCAGACTGACAGTTAATTTAATGAATACCTATGAGTCCTAAGAGATAGGTTATAGATAGTGCATACTAAAACAATCTTTGAAGAATCAGGTAATACCCAAAACCCATGGAGAGTTAATGGATTTTGGAGAGGGACACACCACAGATATTTGTATTATTATCCCAATAGTCAGTGTGATAAAAAAAATAAAATCTAAATTTGACTGAATAAGAACAATTGAAAGAAAAACCCATTATATTGGTCACAGTTGAAGTGAGAAAGAAGTAGGGAATCCACAATCATCTGTGTGGCCTTGTGGAAGCAATGACTGCCTTATCCTTGATTTTATTTATTTTCCACCACAATTGCAGTTTCTTTTATTCCTATTATTTATTTAAATTAGAAACAAGATTGTTTTACATGTCAATCCCAGTTACCTTTCTCTCCCCTCCTCCCCTTACCCCCTCTAACTCCCTCCATATCCCATACATTTTCTCCTCCCAAGGGAGGGTGAGGCCTTCCATTGGGGGGTTCTTCAGAGTCTGTCATATTCTTTGGGATAGGGCCTATGCTCTCCCCTGTGTGTCTAGGCTGAGCGAGTATCACTCTATGTGGAATGGGCTCTCAAAGTCCATTCCTATGCTACAGATAAGTACTGATCCACTATAAGAGGCCCCATAGATTTCTGAGGGCTACTCACTGACACCCATGTTCATGGGGTCTGGATCAGTCTCATGCTGATTTCCCAGGTATCAGTCTGGGGAGCAAGAGCTCCCCATTGTTTACTTCAGCTGTTTCTGTGTGTTTCACCAGCCTGGTCTTGACCCCTTTGCTCATCAGTCCTCCTTTGCAATAGGATTACAGTTCAGCTGAGTGTTTAGCTATGGATGTCTGCTTCTACTTCCATCAGCTGCTGGATGAAGGCTCTAAGATGGCATATAAGTCACCCATCAATCTCATTATTAAAGAAGAACATTTAAAGTAGCCACTCCTCTATTGCTTAGATTGTTAGTTCATGGCATTCTTGTGGATCTGTGAACATTTCCCTAGTGCCAGATTTCCCTTTCAACCTATAATGGCTCCCTCTATTATGATATCTCTTATCTGGCTCTCTATTCTTCCCCTGACTCAACATTCCTGCTCTCTCATGCTCTCCTCACCCCTCCTCATCTCCCATTCTCATTCTCCTAGTCCCCTCCTCCCTCTTGCATGCTCCCAATTTGCTCAGGAGATCTTGTCACTTCCCCCTTCTCGAGGGGACCATGTATGTCTCTCTTAGAGTACTCCTTGTTTCCTAGCTTCTCTGGCAGTGTGGATTGTAGGCTGGAAATCCTTTACTCTATGTCTAAAATCTGCATATGACTGAGTACATACCATGTTAGCCTTTGTGACTGGGTTACCTTGCTCAGAATGGTTTCTTCTAGTTCCATACATTTGCCTGCAACTTTCAAGGTTCCAGTTTTTTTTCCACCGAGTAGTACTCCATTGTGCAAATGTACCACATTTTCTCTAGCCATTCTTCATTTGAGGGGCATCTAGGTTGCTTAGAGGTTCTGGCTATTACAAATAATGCTGCTATGAACATAGCTGAACAGATGTCCTTGTTGTAAGAATGTGCTTCTTTTGGGTGTATGCCTAAGAGGAGAATTGCTGGATCTTGTGGTAGGCTGATTCACATTTTCCTGAGAAATCACCATACTGACTTTTAATGTGGCTGTATGATTTGCACTTCCACCAGAAGTAGAGGAGTGGTCCTCTTCCTCCACATCATCTCTAGCACAAACTCTCCTTTGTGTTTTTTTATTTTTTTATTTTAGCGATTCTGACATATAAGGTGGTAACTCAGAGTTGTTTTGATTTGCATTTCCCTGATGTTTAAGAATGTTGAGCACTTTTTAAAGGGTCTTTCAGCCATTTTAAATTCCTCTATTGAGAATTATCTATTTAGTTCTGTACCCCAATTTTCAATTGGATTATTTGTTGTTTTGGAAACTAGCTTCTTGAGTTCTTTTTAAATTTGGAAATTAGCGTTCTGTCAGATGTGGGGTTGGTGAATATCTTTCCCCATTCTGTTTGCTGCTGTTTTGTCTTGCTGAATGTGTCCTTTGCCTTACACAAGCTTCTCATTTCAGGATGTCCCATTAATTCATTGTCCATCTCAATGTATTTGCTACTGGTGTAATGTTCAGGAAGCTCTCTCCTGTAACAATTTGTTCAAGGGTACTTCCCACTTCCTCTTCTAATAGTTCAGTGTGGGTGGATTTATGTTGAGGTCTGCACCCATTTGGACTTAAGTTTTGTGCATGGCTATAGACATGGATCTATCTGCAGTCTTCTACCTGCCAGCATTCAGTTATGCCAGCCCAATTTGTTGAAGATGTTTTTTTTTTTTTTTTTGCATTGTATATCTTTAGCTTCTTTGTTAAAAGTCAAGTGTTCATAGGTGTGTGGGTTAATATCAGGGTTTTCAATTCACTTCCATTGGTCTACCTGTCTTTTTTTGTGCCAATACCAAACTGTTTTCATGACTATAGCTCTAAAATAGAGCTTGAAGTCAGGAATGGTGATGCCCTGCGGAGTTCCTTTACTGTACATTGTTCTATTGGCTATTCTGGGTGTTTTGTTTCTCCATAAAAAGTTGAGTATTTTTCTTTCAAGATCTGAGAAGAATTGTGCTGGTATTTTGGTGGAGATATTATTGAATCTGTAGATTGCATTTTTACTAAGTAGATCCTACTTATCCAAGAGCATTGGAGATCTTTCCATTTTCTGGTATTTTCTTTAATTTCTTTTTTAAAGACTCAAAGTTCTTGCTATACAGGTCTTTCCCTTGTTTGGTTAGTATCACCCCAAGATATTTAATGATTTTTGTGGCTATTATAAAGGGTGATGTTTGTTTCTCTCCTTTATCTTCTTCCCTTCCCTTCCCAAACCTTCCTTGCCTCCACACCAATCCACTCCTCCTCTGTTTCTGCTCAGAAAGGGGCAGGCCTCTCATGGATATCAACAAAGCATAACATATCAAGTTTCAGTAACACTAAGTACCTCTATTTTTGTTTAGTCTATTATGAGGAATAGGTTCCCATTAGTTAGCCAAAGCATTAGAGAAAGTCCCTCTTTGAATTGTTAGGAGTCCCACAAATAGAACAAGCTACACAACTGTCACATGTATGCAGACATCATAAGTAGGTCTTACACAAGCTTCCTGGTTGTTTGGTCAGACTCTGTGATATCCTACAAGCCAGATGAGCCATTTCTATAGGTTGCCTTGTGATGTCCTTGACCCTGCCAGCTCCTAAAATTCTTCCTCCCTCTCTTCAGCAGGCTGTCGTTGTGGTGTCTCTGTGTCTGTTTCCATCTTTAGTATATGAAGTCTCTTTGATGACGATTAGTATCATCACCCATCTGATGACAGGAGAGGGCCAGTTCAGGCTATGTATCCACTCTAGAAAGGAGTCTTACCAAAGAGGAGTTTGATGATTTCTTACAATTTTCTTTTGTTCTGAAAATTGGTTAAACTGCCAAAGTACATAAAACAAAGGAATGAAAGGAGAATGTAATTATGTGGGGAAAACATCGATAAAACTAGTGGTAACATTACATTTTTAAAAATGGAAAATATATGATTTCTTCCTCTTGACTTCAGAAAGTGTTATAATAATTAACAAATTAGGTTGTTTATAGAGCTTATTTGTTAAGTGTTAACCTAAAATTGATGCAAGGTATAATTGAAAAGCAATTTGCAGTAAAATAAAAATGTGCAATGTTCTTCAATTGTTTTGTTGGATATATAATTTGAAAAGTGAGCTATTATATATAAAATTATATTATACTACATATATTATATTATATTATATATGTATATTTTATAGTTCCTTTTAATTTGAATGGAAGTGATTGAATGCCACTTAAGATTCAAAAATGTATATAAAATGACTTGTTATACATATTAAAGTAAAACATTCATTGTTTTCTAATTTTGAGATTCTGTTGTTCAATATTTGTGAATGTCCCATTATGATGAGACTCCTCTTAATGGATCATTAACTCCATTGTAGAATGACATTTCACAAATTAATCAATACTGGATGGATGTGTCATTGCTTCTCCATTTAGACCTACACGACTAGAATCACTGTGGACAGAAGTAATTTGCCGTCATCTTGTAACACCTGAATTGTAAGTAACCAAAACCTTGATCCATAAAAATAGGTTCATTTCTGAAAAATATACAGTTAAAAATATCAATTCCTGCAGCTTAATAATATATCAAATTCCATTAAGAATTTAATATACATTTCTGTTTTATATGTATGATTGCATTACTATTTAACATATATCATTTTATTGTCAACAGCCATACAATTGGAACACCATTTAGTTTCATGTGTGTTACAAGAACTAAGAATAGTCTTACAGTTTTATTTCAAAGGATTTAGGAGTTAACTGGAAGTAAACAGGATAGAAAAATAACATGAAATGCTATTTGAAGTGTACATGGCAGGGAGGTAGACTGGAATTGATATGTAAAATAAGATTGTTTCTAATTTAAATAAAAAAATATGAGACAGTGGATCCACAATAACCCAATGGGATTTATGTGCTTTTATATTTTTCATGAGAAAGACGAATTTAGTCAAATAGAATGGGAGTTAACTTCCAGTGGCAACGAAAGGTACAAGGTGTCTGTAAAGGGGATAATGTCATGCCTTTTAAATGATTAATGAATCTGGGAGCCTAGTGACAGTTTATGACAAAGTCTTTTTTTAATTTAAAGTAGAAACAAGATTGCTTTACATGCCAATCCCCATTCCCTCTCACTTTCTTCCTCCTCTGCCCCCCACTAACACCCTACCTATCCAATACCATTTCTACTCTCCAAGGAGAGTGATGCCTTCCATGGGGGTCCTGAGATTCTGTCATATCCTTTGGGATAAGGCCTAGGCCCTCCCCTATGTGTCTACGCTGAGGGAGTATCCCTCTATGTGAAATAGGATCCCAGAATCCATTCCTACGCTAGGGATAAGTACTGATGTACTAGAAGTCTTTTCAGTTGGGTTTAAAGCTTTGAGTGTTTGTTCCAGAAAAATGAATATACTTGAAGGACATCAAAGTGTAGACTCAAGAGAGTTTTTTTTAATCTATTTAATCAAATCTATTCCCTATCCAGAAAAGAGATAATCAGAGTAAATTTTGCTTCAGCATGCAAGGATCTTCAACCCTGACTCCAAACCCATCCATGTGACACATAGGCATTTGATGCAGAGAAATTTCACTTTCATGTGAAATTATGTGTTGACAGCAAATGTTTCAGGGAAATAGTAGCTAAATATTTCTTTATACAAAAAAAATGCCAGTTACTAGCATCTAAAGCTCTATTCATTATTCTTCATTCATTATTCTCAGGTGAAGATCTAAAATTCTCATTATTTCAGGCACTGCTTCTTTTACTTAAAAAAAGAGATATGTACCTATTTGGTGTGTTAGAGAATATTCAGGTAGGGTCTTGAACTTTATTCAGAATCATGCATGTTAACTTTTACAATAAATGTGACTTTTAAAATTTCCTTTAACATTACTAAAACTTAAAATTGTTTTACACTATTTAAATTTCTATGTAGGCTGCTCATGTATTGGTATGTTTGTGTATCTTTGTGTAGGTGCATTTGGACTCGTGAGTAGATGAGGTGTCAATTTTGGGTATCAACCTAAATTATTCTCATGTTAGTTTTGAAATAGTCTTTCACTAAACCTGGAACTCACCAATTCAGAGCAGTTCTATATTCCCTTAGCTAGGATCACAGGATGCTGTTTTTATACTGGGGAACACACCCAGGTCTGCATAAATAGGCAGCAAACACTTTGCTGAATGAGCCCCTAAATTTGTATAATTATATTATCATAGTTATTATTGTTGTATTAAAGTTGTAATATTATAGTGCATAACTAGCATAACACATACTATGAACCAGATACATGCTCACTGAATTCCAAACTAAGCTAGACATTTCATTATATAAATTCCTTTGGTTCCATGAGAATATTAGGGAAAGGATAAAACCACTGTTGTCTTCAATACTATTGTCATGATTATGTAGCAGCTAGATAACTGATGGTGGGAAGGAAGTGAGGTACTTGACTACTGAAGAAGTACAGGAAAGATCTTTAAGCACTTCAACTAGGGTAATACATTTCATTTAACACACACATTGCAACATGTGTATAGAACATTTTATATTTAAAATGTTTCTGTAGAAATATTTCAGAATTTATGCTTACCAATAATGCTTTCCTTATCTGCTCTTATATTTAATAGCATTCCTGAAAATTCAATGTCAATAAATACTCAAGGTAAACCAAATACTTGAGCTAGCATTTTCTAATGAGGGCTCCTGACACTGCTCATTATCCATTGAGTAAATGGCATTAGAACCTTTCTTAAAGTGTTGAAACTAAGAAATCTGTTCATTGTAGCAAGAACTAATGGTACAGAAAATCAATATGACAGTATTTGTCATATGTGCTATTTAAAACTCTTTGTGTAAATACTGTGTTACAGAATTACATTGGTTGTAAGTGAATCCAGAAGATATTGCCTTTCACAGCCTTCTTAGAATTGGAAAACTTTATAATTTACACGTGCTGATCACAGAAATAAAAATTGCTACAGGTGCAAAGTGATTGTTATAGTGGTCAGGACATATTTTGCTGTTAGTTGCACTTGTATGCTTTTATAAAATTTACTTATCTGAATTGCATATGTATTTCAAATAACTCAGATTTTAACTTTTTATAAATATGAGCTATAACTTCTTGTTTTATGTGCCTAAAATATCAGCCTACCTGAAACAATTATCATGTGTTTAATGTCACTAAATAGTAACAATATATTAATATTTACTTTATTTGTGTAATTTATATTTTGAAGCATAACATTTAGGACAGCATGGGTTATTACAGTGGTACAAACTTTTATTTGTGTAATTAATAATTTTTTTGTTAAGTGAGATGATGTTTTTATGTGAAGCCATTGTTTATTACATAATTATTTCAACTCCTTTTCCTCTGGTATGTGATGTTCAAATAAATTAATTCTCAGTCCAGTGTGTCTTCTTCATAGTAATGTTATAAACTTTTTTATTCTCTTTGCAGTTATTGAAGTGAAAAGTGAATAATTTTAGAGGTATGAGAATCAGTGGGAGTGGGATGACATGACATGAAATCAATTTTGCATGCACAGGTGAGCACTCTCTGAAACACCTTGGATTCATCACATATTTGAGTTTCAATTAGCATATATATATATATATATATATATATATATATATATATATAGAGAGAGAGAGAGAGAGAGAGAGAGATGGCAATATGTTATGCATCAATAGCAGCAACAGCTTTTCCAGGTTCTGCAGTCATTTGAACAAAATTGTAGAGACATCCAGCACACTCCATTTAAAAAAAAAAAAAAAAAAAAAAAAAACAAACAAACAAGCAACAACAACAACAAGTAATTAATATTTTGAAGTGTAAAATTTAGGCCAGCATGGCTTACTATAATAGCAGAAACTGTATATTTTAATATCTAACTAATATTTTTGAAAGATATTTCAATAATATTTTTTTCGAGATATGGATTCTCTGTATTGTTTGGAGCTTGTCCTGGAACTTACTCTGTAGACTAGTCTGGCCTTGAACTCACAAAGTTCTGCCTGCCTCTGCCTCCCCAAGTGCTGGGATTAAAGGCATGAACTACCAATGCACAGCTTCAATAACAATTTTTAATCACAATGAAGATTATGAGCTTCTTCCAAATAAGATGTGTTGTTTAATTATAAATTTTTGAACATTGTGGTTCCTTTTAAATTTTAATTTTAGCTCCTTGAGTATTCATACATGTTTTGGGTTTCAGTAATCACAGTGTAGTGTGATTTATCTCATTTCACATTAAATTCTCTATTTTGTTACTTACATTTTCACCCTCATTAAATAATTTCTAAGGACCACATGATATTCTTCATGTCTGCTATCATCATGACTACTCAGGTTTTTATTAGTTCTTGTTCACTGTAAATACTCCAGGAAATCACTAAAATTTCAAGATCTAGCACTGATTCTTTTAAGTAGTAAGTGACAATGTCTGCTTATATTACTGTTTAATAAGGTATGAATTGGAACAGGCTTAGCACAGAGGATACTGGAAAGCACACACTAGATAGGACAAGATGAACACTAACGAGGATGCATTTGTTCTGATCTGCCTCTGAACTGAATGTACAATTGGGTTCGGTCCACCATGTTCCTACTTCTGTGACTTTCAGGTCAGGATAGATTATTAGCAGGCAACTCTGACAGAAAACAACCCTTTGGAGTTGTTGCTTCTGTTACATTATTTTATCATAGCTTAAGGAAAAGAAAATAAGATAATCACAAACATTTTTAATGAAAAATGGCACATGAAGGCACAAGAATTAAGTATTAAAGGGAGAATACTAGTACGTTGGTTTTCAGGTTACCAATGTATATTTTATTGCAATAACTAAATTTGTCAATATAATTTCCAGGAAAATAAATACAACTTGTAATGCATAATGATTTCATAAATTCTGTCTTATTCAATACAAATACATTAAATATTGTTCTACCGAGAGTTCCCTTCAGGCATCATTTGTAAAGAACATTGAGACACTAATAGAAAATACTTTATAGTAATTATTGGACTGCAGTATGGGTAGCATCAAACATGCATGTGATGAAAATTCATATCTTAAGAGAGTTACATTTTTTGAAGTCATCATTGTAGTGTTGTAGAATAAGTTACAATTTTGAGATAGATACACTTAACTCTTGACAGACAATAACTCATGAAGACACATTCCCACAATTAAACTCTCAGACACTCTTCACGGACAATAAATATACTTAAAAATAATTAAGGGAAATATGCCAATATGTAAAATATAATGTGAGTGATTGGGCTCCAGTTTTATCTTACTTTAACTTATTTATTCATTTGTTTATTTATTGATAGGGGGCCTGAAACTCTGGTTGGCCTTGAACTCACTTTGTAGACTAAGCTGTCTTTGAACTCACATAGATCCAACTGCCTTTGCCTAGTAAGTGCAGAGATCAAAGGAGCATACCTTGTATCTTGGATCTGGTTTTATCAATAATGGAAAATAGAATGAGGCATAGTTTGAGAGATTCATTTAAATATTGCAGAAATAAAGGCCTCTTATAGATTTATGTTATAAAATATTTTGTTTGTGGATAAGGCATGAAAGTGATATCGTTGACTACCAATTGATTAAATAAACATAAATGTGATTTATCTTCAGATATGTATGTTTATATGTATGTAGATCATTACTATACAATTTTTATATTTTAGATGTAATGTCTTGTGCTTGTGCCTATAAGATTAAACTAGAAAAAAAGTTAAAAATAAAACCAGTGAGCTGTTAATAATGCAAAGTGAATGCCTTTTACAATGGCATGCCCAGTGCTTTCAATTTTAAATGAAGGAACCATCTCTGAAGCATTTATTTATAAGCTGGAATAGACTGATGCAATTAAAATAAATTGGCTGGCATGGGTTAATTATCTTTTTTCTTACATTTTTGAATGAACCTCTTCTTCATGCACAGGTTATAATTCAAGTCAACAGCATTCTCTGTAGAAACATCCAAGGGGGTTTTACTGGGAATAGGCATTATTTATCCTTGTCATTTCAGACTTCAGTATCACATTACACAAATCATTAATACAGTTCTACATTTCACCCTTCAAACTCCTAATTTAAAAATCCTATTTCTGTGTGGCAGACATTGGGTCATGAATATGGAAAGACTTCATGTAACTTCACTTGAAATTCACGTAATTTTCATTGCCGGTGGCCGGGAGGCTAGTAGAAAATGATTTTGTTCAGAAATGCCTTTTGAGGTGCGTTTTCACCCTGAGAAAACTGGCAAAGCAAGTGTCCCAAATTGATTTATTTCAAAGTTTTAAATGACAATTATAATCATCTGAACTTAAGTTTCTCTCTCTGTTGTGTGACTCATTTCAAATCTTGTAACTATTTGCCTTGTCACAATTTGATCAAGTTCCTCTCAACTTAAATGTGGCAGAGTTCAAGAGAGTGACTTTTTTAAATTTGTATTTCTTCTTGAAATCTAAAGCATGTGCATTATCTAGTCTCTTATCTTATTACTTTCTTTAATAATATGCATATCAAAACATTGCCTTTCATAATGACACATATTGTATTTAATTGTACTTTGACAGTTGCTGGAGAAGTGTCTCAGAAGTTAAGAACACTGTCTGATATTACAGAAGACTTAGGTTCAATGTTACCACCCACTGGAAGGTTAAAAACTATTTTTAACTCCAGTTCCAGTATACCCCATACCATTTTGTAGCCTTCACCAAAACTCCATGTTTAGGGAAAACATCAATACACATTAAGTAATAAAACAAGTCATTTAAATATATCTGGATATGCTTTTGGATTATTTTTATAACTATAGTACTTGATGTATAAAGTCTTTACTATTATTTGACTGGACAATTTTACTTTCAATAAATTACATAAAAATACAGTGAAAATATTATCAGAAATTTAAGAAAATTGTTATTTAGAATATAGAAGAAAAATATAGCTAGTTGAACTAGGGAATCAATGAATACACCTGCCTCTTTCTTATACACATAATGTATAATCTTTTATATTCTGATTTTAATGACATAAATATAACACTATTAATGTGATGGATTTATGCATAATTGTGTGTGAATATGCTTCTTATTCAAATTACATGGTATTTTTAATGGCCTTTCAAAATCAGTAAAGAAGGAAGTCCCCTGTCTCTTTAGTGTCTACCTTACATTCTAAAGTTATTTATGTTAATCTGCCAAAAAATAACTTACCTAATGTTTTAAATCCCAAGTGAGTTTGACATATTTACATTATTCAATAGAGGTTTATTTTTAAATATTTAATTTTTTGTAAAATCCCTCCAATGTATCATTTCCCTGTTTTTCATTTTATTTTCTCTGCTATATTAAAAAAATGTGTGTATGATTTTTTTCTTTTAAAGGAATGTGCCTTCATTATCCTTTTGAACTACATCATTTGCTGTCATTCTCCCTTCTAAACCCCTCCTCGGGTTTGTTATCATATACTTCACTGATGTCACTCTGTGTATTCCATTGTATTTCTTAGTCTCACCCACCATTCCAGTGGTTTCCTTAACACTAAATCTTGTACAGAGTTCCTTAATAAATATTGTATTTATATCAATGAAAATGATTGTAAATTAATTTAGTAACTTAAGACATTCTGTTTCAAATATGAGAAAATATCAATTATCAAGAGAAATGGAAATTCACAATCCCAGCTTGGTGACATATTTTAAGTGTTAAGGAATATTTGAACAGTTAGCAAAGGAATACCATTGGATGTGTCTCAGAAAACCCTTCTTTAGTGGACACCTCTGTGAGTAGAAGTGAACCCTGTAGTTACTGATGTATGTATGGCGTTCTGAGCCCAAATGACCATTTGTGATCCAATCAGCTTGGTGACCAGACTGAAGTGAAAAGAGAACAACAAAACTGGGAGAAGTGATGGGTCTTTTACTCTCTCCCTTCCACATTTATAACTATGAGACATACTTCCTCCCCTACCTTTAGACCTCAAGACTCCAGACTCCTCAGGCTAAGAGTGGCAAGACTTTCACCAGCAGGCTTTACTAACTTTCAGTTGTAAACTGAAGCACAGTACTTTGTAGAGCCTCTTGGTAATTATCTAGCAAAAGGATTCTCAGCTTCAATAATTACAGGAACCACTTTTCCGAATATCTGTTTCTCCTCTTCCTCCTTCTCCTGTCTATTGTACCCCCACCTCTAACTCTCTCAAAGTTTTTATGTAGAAACCAGAGTCAAGAACAATGAAATGATTCTGATAATACTAAATTGATCATCAACCAAAGCAAAAATGTCATGAAATACAGGAAATGAAGTGACAGCAGAGGGAATGACAGGGTTGAGAAGGAAATGAGGAAGTGTATAGGGAGCAGAGGAGTTTGGTTGTATTATATATATGTATGAAACTTTCAAAGAACACAAGTTATTTAGGAAACACCTAGACATAATTTTTTCTTCACTAGTTTCTTCACCAAGACTATAATGGGACTCTAAAAAATTAAATCCAGTTTCTTAATGCTTACCATATTATCTCTTTCATGAAACACCTATCCAATTCAGGTTAACAACTTATTTTTTCACGACAATTACAAGCAAAAGCATTCTTAATACATCTTTGCATGTCCCCATGATTTCAGCCTGCATATCTCCTTTTATGTATCATAATCATGTAACAGTATATATGTTTTCCAAGTTTAAGGTCAATGGATATTTGCAAAACATAATCTTGATAAATTATCTGTGTTTCCATTTTTCTACAATGACCTATTGTTACCTCTGAGATATGTCAGCTGATTTAACATACTTACAAGTTGTATCCCTGTGGTTTGGCACATTGGCTTATTTCTTTCTCAGAATTATCATTCTATACTTAATCATAGCCCTGTTATTTTTCTCCTAATTAATTTAAGTTGAAGCATGTCTAATAAAATTCTTCCAGAGCATATAGTCCACCCAAGCTTGTTAAATTAGAAAAAGAATCTCACTTTGGCCAGTTTTGTATAAAACAAACTGGTCCAAACATGACAACTTTGAAGTTTAATCATGTATTTGTTTCAATCAAACCACAGATAATATAGTATTATAAATCCCCAATTGTTGTAGTTTCTCTCTAGCAGGTCACAGAGTCTAAAAGGTCTTGTAAAATTTGGAATATACTTTCAATACTAATATTAATTTCTGTTACCAAGAAAATGCTAATGAATTCTGTTTTAATAACAGCATAAATTAAATAATTCATTTAAAAATGGTTACTCTACAGAGACAAACAAACCTAGAGGTTTTAATACTAATAAATATACCTGCTGAGATTTACTGTAATGACATGATATGCAAAGTTAATGTACATGATTATTTAAGAAAAATATTTCCCAAGTTTCAGCAGACTAAAGTTATTTCTGTGTTGTCATTCAAATTTTTGACTCCAAAACATATTAATCATTGGTTGTGTGACTTAAATGTATTACTCACTGACTTATAATTTTTTAGCAACCTTGATTGTGTGGCCTGAATGGGGAAATGTTTGGACAATAGTATGTTAATAATCATATTAATTATCTTTCTCTTCCTTCTATAGAATGCCCTGAAAAATAACAACTTAAGAAAAAGTTCATTTTATTATAGAGTTTTATAAGGGATGTTGTTCTTCATGGTGGTAATTCATTGGAATATGAGTGTGAATTCAGCGGGGCAGTCAGGAAACATAGTGCTTACATTTCAGCCACAGAAAGAAAGCACAATGATAGAACAGGAAGTGGGGTCACAGTACAAATCCTCAATCTATACAACCACAACTGTTTGCTGAAGTTCCACTACCTTCTGGAACAGCCACACAAACTTGGGACCAAATGTTCAAATACATAAGCTTATGGGATTTCCTTTATTTACACTACCAGAAGTAGTATAGAGTATTAATGTAATCCTTATTCTAACTTCAAGATGGATAGTATGGACAGTATAGGTTTAAATCTACTGGATCTTGGTCCATTCCCAGTACTAGAAAGACAACAGCATAGTGAATATCTAAGGACATTTAATAATAAAAAATTGATGTGTAAAATCTGTCATTCGATCAATAACCCAGGTCATGTGTTATCTGTAGTAAATATATTTTGTTTATGTATTTAGAAAACACATACCTTTGCTAATATTCCATGAAATGAAGAGGCTTGGGTAGAGTAAATTCAGTCCTGTTTTGAAGACTTTCCAGGCTTTGGGGATATTTCTGTTCTGTGTTGCACATAGGTTGAACATCTTCTCCAGATAGGGTGAATGCATGTCATATGTAATGACCAATTTCGTAAATCTCCTCAAATCTAATATTCCTGTAGGGTTCCATTTAACTTCTTGATGACATTGGGCTTGCCTATCTTTCACTGGTAGTTCTTGACAAATGTGGGCAGCTCCTCTTTAGTTTCACCATGTGGTGGCAGGGTAGGTTCTTGTCTAAATTCTTTTTCCTGTATCTAAGTATTTTTCTTATTTTTATTAATAAGTCTTCCTAAGGCTAGTATCTTGTCAATCCAGTTCCATATTTGGCTCAATTATGAAACCATTTTCATATTTGGCAAAAAAATACCACTATGGGTTAGTAAGGATAAAATATAAATTTCCAGACTGATAGTAATTATAGATTGTATTATGTCAATCTTAGTTATTATTTATTTTTTCATTTCTGCTTCTATTTTCAATACATCTACAGTAGCACTATACAAGATCCTAACATACTTGCCTCTTCCTATCCATCCTCCTTAGTCCCTCTTTCATTATATAGTATTTTCTTGTTCACCCCCTGCCAACTTGTTGCTTGCTCCAACTCTAAACTTATAGTTTACTTTATTTAATCCTGTTTATAATGAACAGAAAACTCTTGAATTAAAGACATAAGCTGCAGCTGAGTCACACCACAACAAGAAACAGATTTTTCCAGAAAAGAAAAGGTGATCTTGAAGTTCACATGTGATCAAATATCCTAAAAAAAAAAAAAAAAAAAAAAAAAAAAAACAGGATGTCTCCATTCTGGAAATAGTAACAGGAACACTCATGATAGTTGCTAGAGAGAGAAAGAGACTATTCCACAGAATTCAATTGGAGAGATTTTTTTTAAGGGAAAAGGATTGTAAAAAGGGGAAAGTGGAGGGGGAGACCATCTTCTAGGGACAGAGGCAATGGGAGAGAAGAAAGAGAGGGAGAGAGAAACAGAGGGGGTTGGTTGGAGATGGGAGGTGGGCAGGGCCTTTTAAAAGGGAACATGTTGAATAGGCACAGGTGACCCTCTTATAGGCAGCAGCTGAGAGCATTTATTATCAGGAATTCAAAGGAAAGACAACAAAATGCCTAAATACTAACAATGGGCACAAAGTTCAAAAGTGCTAACACCCTTACTGAATAGAACCTGTTTCCTGTTTACTTTTCTTATTCATTGTCCACAAAGAATAGGAAATTCTCCTTTTTTCTTTCTTTTTTTTCATTTTCCCCTTCAAGAAAAGTGAGGAACTAACTCATGATGTACAATTTCTATAGAAATCAACTGATAATTATCTACATCTTACATGGAAAAGTGCCTTTAATACTTCAAGAAGAGACACTTAAGCTAAGAAAATCACCTGTAAACATACAAGAACACCTGTAGACCAATGTTAAAAACATACAACAAACTTCATCACCTTTGTTCTGTAATTCATCAGCTTGAGATTCCCTACCATTGCATGGTTGGCTTTTGTTCCTTTTCAATCAACTACCCCTTTAGCCCAGGAGTTCATATTCCATCTAGGTTTTTATTTGTAAGTTCTCTTGAATGTGACATTTGTCTTATTCTAAAGACTTGAAAATTCTGGCACTAGGGAAATGTTTAGAGATCTATGAGTTTGACTACAACTAACAATCTAAGCAGTGGTTGAGAGGCTACCTTAAATGCCCTCCTCAAATAATGAGGTTGATGACTACCTTATACACCATCCTAGAGCCTTCATCCAGCAGCTGATGGAAGCAGAGGCAGACACCCACAGTTAAACACTAAGATAAACTCAGGAATCCAGTAGCAGAGATGGAGGAGTGATGAGCAAAGGGATCAGAACCAGACTGGTGAAAACCACAGGGACAGCTGGTCTGAACAAGGGGTTGCTCATGGACCCCAGACTGATAGCTGGGAAACCAACATAGGACAGTTTCAGACCCACTAATCTAGGATGTCAATTTGGAGGTCTGGGTAATCTATGGGGCCTCTAGTAATGGATCAGTATTTATCCCTATTACATGAATGGACTTTGGAGCCCTCTCCACATGGAGGGATACTCTCTCAGTCTAGAAACACAGGGTAGAGTCTAGGCCCTGCTCCAAATGATAGAACTGAATTCAAGATTCCCTCATGGAAGGCCTCACCCTCCCTGGGGAGCAGAAAGGGAATGGCATAGGGGGCAGAGTAGGAGGAGTGAGAGAGGGAACCTGGATTGACAGGCAAAACAGTCTTGTTTCTAATTTAAATTTTTAAAAAGGGAAAATATTTAAATAGGGTATTTGTGTCTGATGATGAAATTCCACAAACATGAAACCATTTCTTCTTTTCAAAAGTCAAGAACATTTAATTTTAAGTCACAGTAACAAGCTCTTTGAAAATAGGAGTGCAAAGGGAATGGAATAGGGAGTAGATGGGGGTAGCAGAGAAGGAGGGGAGGCAGAGGGAACTGTGATTGACATTAAAAGAAGCTTGTTCCTAATTTAAAAAAAAATTGAAAAGCTTTGGGGTAAGGTGGTGTCTTTGTTCTAAGAGCCTGAACACAAAAGTAAGAGTACATCAAAGAACATCAAGGAGAAGGTCAGTCAGAGAAGAACCACACAGTGTTCTTCCTTTAGTTTGGTTTATGCTTCCAGTGTATAATCTGAGGCCCATACACATTAGGGAGTCAAAGTGCTTGGAATTCGCAATCATTCACTTGCTCGTTTTGTCTACACATCTCTCACAGGCACACATATAAATAATGCTTTATCAAATAAATGGACATGTTTTATTCCAATCAGGTTAACATAAAATTAACCATCCTAACAACTGCCCCACAAAATGTCTGGTATGAGAAAGTAATTGCAATTGTATGACAATACAGTTTGAGCTTTCTGAAACACAGTGGCAGGGGGATCCAAAAAGTGCATAAAATACATTCATTTCACTTGGGAAAAACATGAAAAATAGAGCTTCAACTAGGAGATCTTTTGCCTACAAAAGCACGATACCTAATAACAAGTAAATTTATCTAACAGGAAAAATTATATAAAGTGTAAAACTCCTTAACAACAACAGTAACCTCTAAATATCCTCATTGAAAATGCTTGAGTGTTCGACAACTAGCAACCTACAGACTAGGTCTGCTAAGTATAGTCCCTAAAAAGATCCAATTGTCTACACTTATTAAGATGTTTACTTGAGGTGAAGGCACTTTTAACTGGCCAAATTAAGGCATATGCCAGGTTTTTTGCCCCCAGTGTATTTTCAAAGTAATGGAGGAATGCAGCATTTTCTGAGTTCTACCAGCTGTGCCTGGAAGATTAGCACACTGCAATAACCCCAGCACAGCACATACTGTAACATTCCTAACATCTCCCCTGCTGAGGCTAACACTGCACTTGCAGACACACCTGAAGTGCTGGATATGTGACAACACCTTATTTCATGAGGAAGAGCAGCATATTATGACACCCCTGCTCTTTTTATTTTCCAAGTTAATACCTATCACACAAAGTCCACACAAGGGAATTTATTTTCAGTAGTAAACTGATCATTGTTAACAGTCTTCTGTATCTTGATAATTAACAATGTTTAACAACAGAGAAAAGGTTTTTTGTTTGTGTTTTTTTCTACTCAGAGAAAGCGTTTTTTCTTTTTTCTTTAAACTTTAATTACTACTTATATTTACATATCCATCCTCCACTTTCCCTTCCTTCCCACCATCCCAATTTCCCAACCAATCTCCCTCCAACCCATGCCCAAACACCTCCCCAGAAATAGTGAGACCCTCCAAAAGGGACCTTCAAATCTGTCATATCATTTGGGGGAGGGACTAGGCCCTGTTTGCTTTATCTGGGCTGCAATAGTATCCCTCCATAAGGAATTGGCTCCCAAAGTCCATTTGTTCTCTCGGGTTAAAGACTGGCTACACTGTTAGAGTTCTCATAGATTGTCTTGGCTCCTAGCTGGCACCCACATTTAGAGGGCTTGTTTTGGTCCAAGGATGTTTCTCCAGCTTTTTGACTAGGATCTTCATGCTCTCACTAGGTCAGGTCAACTGTTTCTGCAGGTCTCTCCAGCCCTGTTTTGGCTTCTTTGCTCATCCCTCCTCCCTCTCCACAAGGGGATTCCAGTAGTATGGTTCAGTCCTTAGCTGTGGGTGCCTGTTTCTGCTCGGAACAGCTACTGGACTAAGGCTCCAGGAATGGTAACCAAGGTAGACACCAATCTCATTTTAGGGGTAGGGCATCAATGGCATTTTCGCCACCACTGTTTTGGGTTCTTAGTTGGGGTCATCCCTTTGGATCCCCTAACATTTCCCCTGTGCCAGATCTCTCTCCATACTTGTATTGTCTCCCTCTATCAAGGCATCTCCTTTTTTGCCCTCCTCTATTCCTCCTCTCTCTCAGGCCTCTTGTTCTCCTCTCCTCTCCCCTTCTTCTATGTTCATAGCAGCAATATTTGTAATAGCCAGAACATGGAAGCATCCTAGATGCCTCTCAGCCTAAGAATGGATAGAGAACATGTGGTACATTTACACAATGGAGTACTACTCAGGAGAAAAAAATGGGAATCTTGAAATTAGAATGCAAATGGATGGAACTAGAATAAACCATCCTGAGTGAGGTAACCCAGTCACAAAAAGATAAACGTGCTATGTACTCACTCATATATGATTTTTAGACATAGAACAAAAGATTACAAGTCTACAATCCACATGGCCAGAGGAACTAGGAAACAAGGAGGACCCCAAGAGAATATTGCATAGTACCTTGAAGAAAGGGAGGGGGACAAGAACCCCTGAACAAAGCAGAATCACAGGGCATGGGTGGAGAGGAATAAGGTGTTTGTTTGTTTTTAAGACTATCTCCTACTTGGTTAAAAGCACAAACACACTCTCATCCAGGTCCAAGATATCAAATGTTTCAATTTTGTGGAGTATACCGCCAACAACTGATGAATGACACTCCCTGTAAATGCTCAGCTGAGGGACCCATGAAGGCCAAAGACCTGAATGTCAAGGATGTAATCCAAAGTCATGTTTGTCTCACTTTGGTAAATCTCTATCAAGTTAATTAAAGTTGATACTCTGAACAAGTGAATGATGTCTCTCTGATAGCTTCATTATACTTAGAATCACGGTCCAAGCAATTTTCCAGAAGACATATATACAATATATAATTTTTCCGATTTATATCAGTATTCTTTAATAATTTAGATTACGGTCAGCATGCATGTAGTATGTATGTGGATACTTGGGTGATATATACATGATATAATGATAAGCCCTTATATAGTGATAAATAAATATATACACATAATTTTTTTGCTTGCTCTCTTAATGATTTTTCTTTCTTTTTTTGTTTTGTTTTATTTTTCGAGACAGAGTTTCTTTGTATTACTTCAGAGCCTGTCCTGGAAAGTGCTCTGTAGACCAGGATGGTCTTAAACTCACAGAGATCCATCTGCCTCTGCCTCTCCAGTACTGGGATTAAAGGCATATGTCACCAACACCCGGCTTAGTTATTTTTCTATTGCTGTGATAAATCCCTGGTTCCAAAACAACTTGAAGAGTGAAGGGTTTATTTTACTTATAGTTTCACAGGTATAAGACTCTGGCATGCTGGAGAGACATGGCAACAAGCACCAGTCCTGGTAGCAGTAATAGGAACCTGATGGCTGTCATCATGAACTGCAAGCATGAAACAGATTGAACTGGAATAATTACAGTCTTCAAAGTCTCAAAGCCAACCCAGTAAACACTTCCTCCAACAAGATCACAACTACTGAATATCCACAAGCAGCATCACTCACTCTGGTCTACAGGTCTAATTTCTTTAGACTTGGGAGAAATCACTACCAAACCATCATACTTAGTACCAAATTAAAGTTCTTACCCAAAACACAAACACTGGATAAAAGAGCTGGACAACTGTCATTGTCGCATTATAATTTTAAAGTGTTCTTTAGAAATGTGTTCTACCAATAAACAAAACTGACATAAAAGTGAAACATCAATTTAAGGTGAGGTATATTTTCTATCATTGAAAAGATCATGGAAATTTATGGGGCCTCTTGCAGTGGATCAGTACTTATCCTTAGAGTAGGAGTGGACTTTGGGATCTCATTTGACATAGAGGAATACTCCCTCAGCCTAAACACACAGGGGAGGACCTAGGCCCTATCCCAAAGGATATGACAGACTGAAGACCCCCATGGAAGACCTCACTCTGCCTGGGGAGCATAATTGGTATTGGATAGGCATGGTGTTAGTGAGGGGCAGGGGAGGAGGGGAGCGAGAGGGAATGGGGATTGACATGTAAATCAATCTTGTTTCTAATTTAAATGAAAAAATAAAAAAGATCATTTGAATTTCTACAGATAAATATAAGGTAGTATAGTAGCTCGTATCTGATGATCTAAGAATGAGTCAAATGAAACACACAAGAGGATAAGGCAAAGCATGAGCAAAACATTGTCAGAAGGAACTAAAAGTTAACAGCATTGTGGACATATCTGCATTTGTTGATATGCCTAAAATTTTTAACTATTGTAGAAAACAATCACTATAAGGATTTCATCAACTTACAAAATTTTTTTGCTTTTTTTTTTTTTTTTTTAGTACTGTGTGACAAAAATACAAGACATAGATTTGGGGAAATTTTTCACAAACATCTAACATTAAATGCCACTTCAAGAAAATTGAAATATTTTGAACATGATTTCTGACACAAAATAGACAAACAGAAACTTCAATCATCTGGGAAATAAATGTAAACAAAAATGAGATGGTAAATAGCTGGACACACACTACCACTTTTTGAGTACCACTCTACTCATTAGGGATGAGATCTTCCCACACTAGAGTACTTGGACCCCACTAACCCTAACCCTGTTTCCTAGGTTACACTAGAAGCAGAAACACAGGATTTGTCCCTACTTAGTACTCAAAATTCCATATGAATAGGTGTGGGGGATGGCTTGGCTTACTTGTGGCATGTTAAGAGAAAATTACTTTCTCTTGGTTGGAAAAATTAAACAGTATTCCTTCTCTGGACCTGTCAAGAAAAAGGGATATATTGCTCTCTTGCAAATAATAGAATATTTATATTCTAATGCCCCCACCTTTAGGAGTTTGTTCAATTAGAACTGTCAATAATCTGGTTATGAGAGTAGCCATCAGGAAATCAGATTCAACTGAGAAAAAGTGAAGAGATGAGAGTACTGGGTATTTCCAAAAAGATAATGCATTTAAATTACCCAGAAGCCCCTCCCACTATTCAGTCACTTGCAGATCTTCACAGCCACTATTTCTTGCTTTCTAACTCAAAAGGCATACATTTTTTTTGATGCCCTCAATTTCTTCCCTAAGGATCAGCCAAAATCCTAAATATGCTTGCAAAACGGGTACTCTTGCTTTCTTGTTGTTGGTTTCTCTGAAGACAACCTGACTATTGCTTTATATAGCTAGCTGCTGGCAGACTTCTATTATTGAATCTGTTGGCTTTCTTGCTAACTACAGCATGACCTTCTATCCCTATCATCCAGCTCTCTCCTGAAGGAAGGTTCTATGATTTACAGCTTGACAGCACTGCCTTTCCCCTAAACTGCAGTAAAATGGTCAAGCATCCTTCTGAATCCCCCTTTTAATTCCTTTATCAACAATATTAAGAATTCTCAAAAGGGAGCCTAATTCCAGGTTCCAGAAGATGTTACCTTCTCTGCTAGAAACTGAAACAAATTAATATAAAAGAAAAAATGTACAAACAACAAGAAAGTGAAATGAACTCTCATGAGGGTCAAAATGAAAATTTGAAGCCTTTTAGAAAAGAAGTGACATGCTGTTTTTACATGTTTGGGCTTCTTTCTTTCTTTAGTATTTATTTATTTATTTATTTATTTATTTATTTATTTATTTATTTATTTAAAGAAAGACTCACATAGCCTAACTGATTTTAAAGTTATTATGTAGCCATGGGTAGCCTTGAACTCCTGATCCTCCTCCTGATAACTCCCAAGTATTTGGTTTGTAAGTTTGAATGATCACACTGGCAGGAATTTTCCTGTTCTTTTAAAGAGATACACAGATATTTTCCATAAAATGATTCTGACAATCCTATCTTGAGGGACTATCAAAGAGAATAGAAATTTAATGACAATATCTGAAAGAGTTTCTATGTTTTAATTCTTTTCTCTCTGTAACCACAAAGACTTTATATTATAGAAATGATTCAGCAAACACAGGGATTGTAAATTAGAATGGTAATGCCTTCACTTTCCTTTAAACTCACTTTATATTTTTGTGATTAAATATTGATTTGTCATTACTCTGATTTATTGTATTCACAGACACATTCTTCAGTGCTTGTATTCAAAGCTGTTTTTCTAATGCAAATTCCTGCCCTCTAGATTTCAATAATGCCTGAAGCCTTCTCTAATTACTTTATGAATTATTTCCTTTGTATTACTTTGCCATAGAATGTTTCAAACATGTGTGACAGGAGAGCATGTGTTCTCACTCAGAATTAACAATTATCATTCCTTTCATCTGTAAATACTTGGAGTTCATCTATGCTCCCTCTTTTTCTTTTTTCTCCTTTCCACTACCCTTTTTTCTTTATCCCCTTTCTGCTCCTGCCATTACTGTAGGCATTGTTCACAGAGTCCTATAAGTTATATTCCACTACTCAACCAATGGACTACATGCCTATATCCTTTTGTTTAGTTCTCAAAAGAGATAGATTTCTATGGCAACAGGAAAAGACACCCAACATCTTTATCTACCCAAAATCAGCATATTCAAACTTTGAAAATGTACTGTGAAAATAATGATTACAGAATATGAGAGAGAACAAATTGTTTTCTTCAGTAAATGTGGTACATTAGGAAACAAAAAGACATGGGGAGAAATGTGAGGTAGTTGAGACATGAGTCTTATATAAGAACATTGTCTGGGCCCCAAATCAAATTGAATACAAAACATCATTTATAAGCCAATGGAGGAAACATAGAGTGTTGCATTATAATAGGCATTACTATGGACTTTTGTTTTCCCTTGTGATTGCATATGTGATTTTCATTCAATATTCTTGATACATATTTGTTTATATTTTTCCTCTGCATTTTACCATATCTAGAACATGACTACTCCTACTCTTTCTTAAGTTCACAAATCTCTACTATCAGGGGGCTAACATGTTAGGATTTAAGAGTCAATGGCGGTAGGGTACATTTAAAATCAGGTGGCAAACTTTTTTTTTCAATATGAAATACCGTGTACATAGTTTTCTTTTCTTTTTTTTTTCTAGTTTTTCCCCTACATATGTAGCCATCTTCATTGCTCCTCACATGGGACACTTCATGAAAAGGCATGTCTTTCCTTAAATGAAAATAAAAGGTTTCATGATTAACATTTGTTTAAAACAGTTTTAGTCCTGGAAAACATAATCTTAACAGCAAAATTGATGACAGTGTTAATAGTTTATTTAATTATAAGTTTCATTTTTCCTAAGTGCTCACCAAGTTGGAAAGTAGCATTTTGTAGAAAGTCATTCTTCCATTAAAGAGGTCAACTTTGCTGAAGGCTCTTACGGAGAAAATTTGACCACTCTCTAAAGTTAAAGATGAAAGGGCACAATTACTTTGATGTCAGTGCTGGGTTGAATCCTGAGGCAATTCGTTTTCTCAATGCTGCCTTGACAGCTCACACTTAGTTATGCAAAGGGTAAGTTTCAATATTTTCAATTCTCTTAATAACAGACCATTTGAAAGACCATTCTTCATTTATATGCATTTTAAGTTACATGAAATGAACGTGTGAACAATGACAGTTCCCTTATCTTTATTTTGATTTTATGTAGGTTTTCTATATTATCAATTTCTTATAACGTTTATACATAAGGAACCCTAAATATAATTGTATTGCATTATATTGTGTTGATGTTTTGATAATAGTGGATTACTTTTACCCTAGTGAATCTCTATGCATCTTCATTACATCTTTCTTTAAGTATACATTTGTGTAATATTTGCAAAACCATGTGTTTCCTTGAAATGGTTTATCTTAATATTCATAATATTTTATTGAAAATTTGTTGAATTAAAGCTAGTTCCCCCATAGGAAACAGGTGATAAACAAAAAACACTATTTATTCCAATATTTCATTCTAAAAGTTTGATTTTATATACTGGAGTTTGTCATTAATTGAATTTATAAATAAAAAATGTCTTATAAAGTTATACAAAATGATAAAGTTAAATTAGTTGATTTTTATCATTAATTTTTGTTTCTTTGTCTACATAGTTGATAATTTATAAATGATATATCCATAGAGTGTTTTGCATAGAATTTCATTTCCAGGCCTAAGTCATAGCGCTGTAAGTGAAGGGCTTATTGTAGAAGGATGATGACCTTAACTTGAATCAGAACAACTCTCAAAACATAACTCTGGAAACTTATAACAATAGTTTCTATACTGGACAAAGGGATAAGAAGAATCCTGGGGTATCTAACTAGTCAGTCCCACAGCCTGTGAAATTCAGGCTGAGAGTGACACTTTCTTAAATCAATAACAGATTAATAGAGAAGTGACACTGGAAGTCAAATCTTTCTCTGCAGGAACACAAATGAATGGCACGTGCACACACACACAAACACACACACACACACACACACACACACACACACACACACACAGGAACACCACAATATTTAGATCATCTCTGTAACAGATATATTTCTATGGCACTTTTTATTTGCTTATCCTTGTGTGGCTTATTTTTTTCTTTTTTTAAAAGTTTTTCAAATATTAAATTAGGAAAGTAAGGACCTAGTTGTGTAGATTTTAATACAGCTTATATTTATATATTCTATATTATGTTTTTTATCTGTTCAAAATATCCTTGTCTCTGATTTATCTAAGTTGATATATGAGATTTCTTGTCCTATAGAACTTCAGAAAACTGCTTCCATGTTAGATTATTGTATTTTGGGTAACATATATCTGTTTTCCTGGGCTGCAATCAATTAAATGACTCTTTAGTGTAAGCAAACTATTGCTCCCTATAAAGTAAGAGTGGTGTTTTGTGCTGACACTGTCTTTTTTTTTTTTTTTTGCTACTAATTTCTTAAATTCCATTATAGTTTGGAGGTAAACTTTGTGTCATTTGAGTTGCTTTTTCTGCTTCTGCTACTGAATCACAGAGGTGATGGAATGAGCTTCAGTTCTTCCCTTTCTCCACTTGGCTTCAAGAAAATACCCATGGAATCTATGTGGTCTTCCACAGCTGGGATCACCATGAGCTTCTCTTTCCCATGTGAAATTCACACAAACCCCAGCAAGTAATATCTTCAACATTTGAATCAATTTATGTTTCTTGATCTTCATACAAATTAACTGAAATTCTCAGTAACTATGTGAGTTAGCTCTTCTCACAACAACAGAGGTACCTGGGTGCTTGGACTAGTCCATCTTATGGATAATTATCTATTTACTCAGTTCTTATATTTTACTAAATTGTAAAGACAAGAATGATGATATTTTAGAGTTCCATGTGTGATATGTCTCCCAGATGTGAATATTTTGTAATTTTAATTTTACTAGTATATGTTTTATTTATTTCAATGAATATAAGTAATTTCATATATAACTTTCAAATTTGTTTTCCATTTTAATTTATATTGCTTGATATTTACTGAACCATTTTTGCTTTCTTTTAAAATGATTAATTTTCACCACTTAAGGGAAGAAGGGGAGGGGGGAAGATAACAAGAGGCCTGAGAGAGGGGGGAGGAGAGGAGGGCAAGGAAGGATATGCCTTGATAGAGGGAAACAATACAGGTATGAGGAGAGGTCTGACACAGGGGAAATGTTAAGGGATCCACAGGGATGATTCCAAATAAGAATTCAGGCAGTGCTGCAGAAGATGCCATTGATGCCCTTCCACTATAATGAGATTGATGTCTACTTTGGTTACCATTCCTAGAGCCTTCATCCAGTAGCTATTTGAAGCAGAAACCGGCACCCACAGCTAATCACTGAACCACACTACTGGAATCAAGTTGTGAAGAGGGAGGAGGGATGAGCAAATGAGCCAAGACAGGGCTGGAGAGACATGCGCATTGGACCTGATAGCATGGAGATCCTAGTCATAAAGCTGGGGAAACAGCCTTGGACCGAACCAAGCCCTCTGAATGTGGGTGCCAGCCAGGAGGCCAAGACAGTCTATGGGACATCTAACAATTGAGCCAGTCTTTATCCCTAGAGCACAAATGGTCTTTGGGTGCCAAGTCCCTATGGAGGGATACTATTATAGCCCAGATACAGCAAGGAGGGCCTAGGCCTTCCCCCAAATGATATGATGGAATTTGGAGGTCCCCTGTGGAGGGCCTCACTATCCCTGGGGAGGAGTTGGGGGATTGGTTGGGGGGGATTGATGGAGAACATGGGAGTATGGGAGGGCTAGGGATTGGGGGGAATGTATATGTAAATATGTGTAGTCATTAAAGAATTAAAAATCTTCTTTCTACTAGTTTCTTTTTGTTTGATACATTATTTCTCAATTTTATAGAATGGATCCCCATTAACTGAAAATTAATAGCTACCTCACACTACTTCCAAATAATTTGATAAGTATATGCATATATGCATTTATATGTATTCTTACACATAAACATCAATATTGTGTTTGTATTTCAGACATGTAAAATTAATTTTGAGTGGTTATTCTGTTTTAGTTTGTTTTTTATTTCCCAAGAACTTCAATTTATTTTTATTATAAGCACCCACAATTTCCAATTTACCACATAAATAAATGTCTAATTTGTTGTTTCTTTTAAGTTTATTTGTTTAAGTATATTGGTGTTTTGTCTGCATTTAAATCTGCTCACCAGAAGACAGCAAACAATCCCATGGTACTCCAGTTACAGCTGGTTTTGAGCTGCATGGGTGAGTGGAATGATCCAGGACTTCTGAAGAACCAGAGATCTTAAACACAGAGTCCTCTATTCAGCTCTATACATGTTATTTTAAAACAATTTGTTCTTTACTTATAATTTCATTGGTTTTGTTAATTTCCTTACAGGAAGTTGTTTCTATTGAAAAAGCATTTAGATATATAATTTATTTAGAAATTTGAATATTCTTTCCAATTTCATTATTCCATTGGTATCTTAAAACAAAATCAAAGTTATTCCTGATTTGCAAATACACTTGTGTGAAGGTGACTTCCATGTGTGTTTACTCTTTGTATTTCAAGTTCACCTTAGTTTTGATTTTTATTATCTCTGTCTCATGTGCCATGAAAACTTAAATGTACTTTACTTAAATATTTGTAATGTCAACCATTATGGTTTTAATGGTATACCAATTCATCTAGTTTTCCGGAGCTGCTGTAACAAGACTCTAGAATGTGGGTAGCTTACCAGAAATAATAATTTATTTATTACAGATCAGGGTTTAGGACATTTTATATCGGGTGTTAGTTAAAACTACTGTGGACCAAACAGTGCTTCATACACTCCACTTTCCAATTGGAGTCTCACATGGAAGGAAGGACTAGGTAGACCTCTGTAACTTCCATTATGAAAACAATTTGCACAATGAGTACTACTCAGCAGAAAAAAAAAAAAAAAAAAAAAAAAAAAACAATGGAATCTTGAAATTCACAGGCAAATGGATGGAACTAAAAGAAACCATTCTGAGCAAGGCCAGTCACAAAATGACAAACAGGGTATGTACTAACTCATATATTGATTTCAAACTTAGAGCAAAGAATTACCTGCCCACAATCCACACCACCAGAGAAGCTGGGAAACAAGGAGAACTCTAAGTGAGACATACATGGTCCCCTGGAGAAGGGGAAAGGGACAAGACCTCCTGAGCAAATTGGGAGCATGAGGGGAGGGAAGAGGGAGCTAGGAGAATTGAAAAGCAGAGAAGAGGAGGGGTAAGGAGGATATAAGGGAGCAGGAAATTTGAGTTCAGGGAAGAACAGGGAGAGCAAAATAAGAGATACCATATACTATTTTACGTTTAAAGAGAAATCAGGCACTAGGGAATGTCTGGAGATCTACAAAGATGACACTAACAATCTAAGCATCAGAGGAGATGCTACCTTAAATGCATCCTGATAATGAGATTGATGACTAACTTATATGCCATCCTATAGCCTTCACCCAGTAGCTAGTGGAAGTGGAAGCAGACACCCACAGCTAAACACTGACCTGAACTGGAATCTAGTTGCAAAGAAGGAGGAATGATGAGAAAAGGGGTCAAGACCAGGCTGGTGACACCCACAGAAACAGCTGACATGAACAAAGGGGGAACTCTTTGTTCCCAGACTGATACCTGGGAAACCAGCATGGGACTGATCCAGACCCCAAGAACGTGGGTGACAGTGAGGAGACCTTGGACATCTATGGGGCCTTTTGTAGTTGATCAGTATTTTTCCCTAGCATAGGAATATATTTTGGGTGCCCATTCCACATAGAGGGATACTCCCTGATCCTAGGCACAAGGCACCTAGGCCCTATTCCAAATGACATGAAAGACACAGAAGGCCACATTTGTAAGACCTCACCCTCCCTGGGGAGCAGAAAGTGTATGGGATAGGTAAGGTGTTAGTTGGGGCAGGGCGGGGGAGGCAGAGAGAACTTGGATTGACATGTAAATAATCTTGTTTCTAATTTAAATAAAAATAGAGAGAAAGGAGAAAGAAAGGAAACAAATTCAATTCACGTGTTTTCTCATGAATCACATGTCTAAGGTTCCTTCCTTAATGGTCTAAATATTTATGTAAATCCCAGCCTAATTCTGTCAAAATTTGACAAAGGTGATGATATAAGCCTCATAAGTGGACACATTCTGGCCACTGTGCTAGGTAGACAATAGACAGGAGAGGTAGAACTCTGAAAAAGGTAACCTAAAAGACAAAATACCCTGTTCTTGTTTACATTGTTAGAGTATTATAAAAACAGTTGATCCAGATTTCATTTTAAAGTGCCAATATTTAAAATAATCAAATATCTTAGCACTAGTGGGGCGGGGGTTGTCTTAACCAACAAAGACCCGTGAGGTTCATCATGTAATTGTGAAAAGCTTTATAAAGGATTTAGATCTGAGGTACCACTGTTTGTGGTAACCACCTACTTTCATGGCAGGAAACACCCCTTTATGCTTCCAAATCATTTATTCTGCACATAAGTAGCTGTGATGTATCAGGAAGTAAGGAACCAGGGCATTTTCTCACACATATATACTAACAAAAAGTTTGTATCCTCAAAGGACCTTTGCTCCACTATAGTGATATTACTTGTGATCCAGGGAGTACTGTGGGAGGAAATATGATTTGGCTCAGGGAAAAAGGCACCGTAGGCAATGGAAGTGCCACACTTCATAACATAAATATCCATAAAAAGCATGCTTGCATATCACAGCACAGAGTCCCCCGTGCTTTAGAACATCCTGTTCTTTTGGGATCCACCCATGGGATATCCCACTCTAACCTCTCCTCAGATTGCTTGCTTTCTCCTTGCTAAATGAACTTTATTTCAACTGTTTGTGTCTTTCTACTGAATTAATTTCTTTGAAGATACAAATACCTGGAGACCACTCTACAACAAAATCAACCAACAGTAAAATTAAATTTATAATTCATAAGAATTAAGAAACTTAGTAATACATATAGACACATGGTGTTTGTTTGTGTGTGTGTGTGTGTGTGTGTGTGTGCACATTTTACACTGTATATTAGGTAAAATACTTCCCATACATAATTCAAAATTAAAAGGAAATGAAACCTTATGGCCATTATGATGATTCCTGCATGGTTAATTTCAGAGACAAGCATGTGTTTATTGTAAATTCATCACACTTATATCTTAAGGTAAGTCCAAATGCCTCAAACATTTTTACTGTGAATGTACTCATTATACTAATAATTTGTTTGAAATAGAATAATGTAGTGATTACCATAAACTGATAGAAATATAAGTTGATATACAGAAATATAATCTCAATTGTCAACTAGAGGAGATCCACAATTACCTGGGATATGGACCTGTGGATACATCCATGAGAAACAATCTTGATTGTGATCATTGTTGTGGGAGATATACTCACTGTAGATTCATTCACCAAAAAGGAAATGGTACAAAAGAAGAAACTGAGTTTAGTAGCAGCATTCCTCATTTTCTGCCCCCTGACTGTGAAACTCCTCTAGGTGCCTTCTGACCTGGAGCCAAATGTTCACAAAAGGAGCTAGGTGAGGCACAAGGCAGCATCTTATGGACTGTTATCACAGTGCCTACTTCAAACAAAGTGATGTCAAGGGGTCTTTTCAGATAACTGCTCCCTCATTCTTCAGTGAATCTTCTGTAGATTATGAATTGTAGACACTGCCTCAGAAGGCTCCTTTCACATGTTCATTTCTGAAACCTCCTCAATGTGCTATTTCCCTGCCTCAGCTTATAGAAGTACAGCATTGTTGGTCCTATGCATAACATATACTGTTTGCCATGCTTCCTCTAATATGTTTATACTTATTAGAGTCACATTCTTACAACATAATTATATGAAAACACTAAATTTTTAAATTGTAAAATTTTAGAGGTATTACATGCATTGTTGGGTTTTGTAAAAGAACTCACAGAGCACATTAAAATATTCTCTGATAAGATCCTACATTCCAAAGAAAGAACACACTTAAATATTTGAAAACTAATTTTTACATGTTATTAAAGTTTTATATCTAAATATTAATTGCAATCAGTGGTAATACTGAAAAGTATTTTACATATAAAGTGAATTTTATTTAATGTGTTTCTCATTTACCTTTTCTCCTTGTATTCTTAAGAATTCAATTTGAATTTGAATTCAAAGTAACTTGAATTCAAAGTATAAAATCTATATGTAAATATTACTGTACATTCATTCATCTCATATTTGGTTATAACTAAAGTAATCTTTGTTTTCTTTGATTTGAGGAAGGGGAAAATTCTTTCAATGCATTTTATCATAAATTAATTTACAATAAAATTTCAAAATAAAATATCCTTTCTGATAATTCCTTCTTCTTTGATGAGATGGAAATAAAAATACATGGCAAACTTTGGTGGGTGACAACTTAGGTAGTTCTTGTGTTTGTGGGTTCTTCCTAATGGCTATTGTCTGCAATTGAAAAGCAATTTTTCTAATAAAAATGTAGAGTTAGACTTAGAAGAGAAAAGAAGTAAGCAAACAAATGCTACAACAATCTGGGAAAACATATGTTGAATGTTTTCTTTTAATCTCTTCAATGGAGAACATGCACAGCCCCTCCTATGGGAAACAGAAGAATCAAGTTGCATTAGACAATTTTCTAATTAGTTACTATCCAAGGAGACACAGCAAACGCCACTCGAAGAATAAATTAGAGTTTTTGGAGGGAATTCACAAACAGAAGAAATAGCTATCTTTGTACAGCGAAGAGTTTAATTGAATGGGAAGTATTTTGTCAGATTCAAAATGTCAGCTGTGTTTTGCTCAAATAAATGTAAACATGAAACTAAAATATTTGTGCAAAGTTTTATTTTAAAGTTTAAAGAGAAGACAATTAAAATCATCAGAGCATGCAAAGAAGTTTTGGAAGCATAACACCATCGTAATATTTTGTTTGGTTAAATACCCAGTGCAACAGTTATGCATGTGCTCTCTTTTAAATATGAAAGTGCATTTCTCTTCTCCCTTTTAATCTATGAAATGTTAATATATAAGATTTATTTTCTCTGCAGTAGGAAAGAGGGCTGCATATATTGTTAAAGATGTGTGGATCTGGTTAGCTGGGGCTGAATAATTGACTCTGATTAACAAGATAACAGAACCACTAAAGTGAATTCTTTTGCTTTGCTGGCATAATTGATTCCAGACAGCTGGAGCTAAGAAATTAGTTGTTATTAAAAAGAGACCAGCATCCTCTTGTTGAAATCTTCTGGGAAGTGTCTCATCAAGTTGTTACACAGAAGTGTTCCAGAGACAGCTTAGGTTGTGCATATTGCAGGCAGGAGAGCTTGGTGGGGTTAAGAGTCCCCCACATGGTACTGGCTTTGAAAGCTCTAAAGGGTCATTAAAAGCAGCTGATGCTTGGCACTGTGTGACAGGACTGAACTCCCTGAAGGGTTTTTTGGACAAAATGATGCTCAGTCAAAGAGACCCCAGTAACTTGGGACATCTGCCAAAATCAGCAGCAGGTGTGGAGTGGAGCAAACTGTATTTAGGGGACAATCTGTGTGGATTAGAGAGGATCTAGATAGAGAAGAGATTCAAGACCTTTTTAGGAACCCAAACAATTGTGAGTGGCTCTTAGACATTGGTCACTGATTTGTTTACACTGTTCACAGTTGTAGTTTGGCTTTGCCTTGTTCAGATACTGATTGTGCCTTTTTGTTGGGACCCAGCCCCACCAGGGTCTCTGTGAGTTGTTTTCCAGCATAACCACAGGTACCTTCTATTTTCCTTGGGTGGGGGTTATGGTTTCCTTGTTTATGATAAGGCAGGTGTGGGGATGTTTTCTGTTAGCATGTGGTGTTTTTCCATCTCCTCTTGTATATAAACTGCTGGCTGCAATAAACTGATGACATTCGCTTCTATTGAATGACCTGAATTGTGTCCTTAATCCAAAGACTCTCACCTGGCCTGGTTCTTCCGTCGCTGGTAATGGCACTGGTGACACATTTATTTTCCCTCTGGAAGCAAGACTTTCTTTCTTTAATGTTTTTTTTTTCTTATTTATCTTTAAGGATCCCACTTTGAAAAGAGATTTTGGAGTTTTAGTGAGACTTTGGATTTCAAAAAGTTTTGGATATTTATAAAGAGACTATTTTTTCAAATTTATTTGTAAGGCTGTGGTACTTTTTAAGTTTGTAGAATGCTTTTATGTTTTAATATTAATATCAATATAAAATCTTTGAAACAACAAGAAAGGAAAAGTTATGCTTAATAACCAGCATGTTTCTGTGTCAAGTTGACATGGAGTCAAGTGTCCCTGCTGGTTTTTATGTCAACCTGACACAAGCCATAATGAATACTCATTTGAGAGGAGATAACCTCAATTGGGAAAATTAGTCTATTGATGATCTGGCTGTAGGTGAGTCTGATGTGCATTTTATTAATTAGTAGTTAATGGGGGATTGTTGAACCCATTATAAGTGAAGCCAAACCTTGGCTGGTGGTCTTGTGTTCTATAAGCAAGCATGCTGAACAGGCCAGTAAGCAGCACCCCTTGATGGCCTCCCCATAAGCTCTGCTTCCAGGTTTCTGCTTGAGTTCCTGTCCTGACTTCCTCATATGATATACAGTGAGGTGTAACCCTAAGTAAAGTAAATACTTCCCTCACCAATTTCCTTTTGTTCATTGTGTTTCATTATGCTAATTATCCAGTGTTCCTGTGTTTAGCTTCAAGTAACCATATCATGTGTTCTCCAACTACCTATGACTCCAGTTCCACAAGACAAGCACTTCTGGCCTCTAACAACACTTGTAATCATGTGTGATTTCTTTGACTCTTATACGACACATACTTAGATATGTTAAACATTAGACAGTGCTTTTGTAGTGCAGGACTAGTAGTCTTTGTTGTTATTACAATGACTAGATCGAAAGAAAGATTCTCCCTAGGCAAAAGTTGGGTAAGTGGTTAATCTCTGACGAATTGAGTAACAGTCATATGCTTCCCTTGGGAAGTGTAAAACCAAATCTACAGGTATACCCCACAAGTCACCACCAACAAAAATTGTGATGCATATCCTCTAACCAAAATGGATTATTTCTCCACTTACTACAAAAGTACGATGCTAAAGAAAGCAAGGTCTCTATTCTGGGATGAGAATAAATACCAGAATTTTAAAGTAGAAAAAAGCCATGTATAATATTTTAAATAATGCAGATTTACTATTAGACATGGTGTTCTTCAGATTTTTCCATATATTTCTAATATCCAATGTCTATTATTTGTTAAAATTACATTACATTTGTAGATAAAGTAATTTGGAATTCTTTCTTTGATTTATTAGAGAGAACATCTAAAAGCCTTTCAGTAAAATTTAATTATTTATCATTATTCCGATTTAGTATATTTTTGCTCTTTCTCATTCTAGTTTCAGCTCATTGAAGTTAATGAATGTGACTCTTGATTCAAACAAAACAAAGGCTGACTAATTACAATCCTACTTCTGATTAAAAATAGATTGCCAAAAGAAACAAAATCCCAGAATAGTTGTAGAAAGGTGGATTTGTAATCCACCATTAGTTGAGGTGCTGGAACAGAGAGAATCATGTTTGATGTATTTAATTTTTTGGTGTTTGTTGCTTTTTATAATATAATCCTTAGTATTAAAATTTTAAAAATTGACATGTGAAAGACACCATGTGACAGACCTTGTGTGGAGGTACTTTGGGGGGGGCAGTAGTAAATGGGAAAGGGAGAAGGGCAAAAGAGAGACTGGCCTCTGGGTACAGGAGCAGCAGAACAGAAGAGAGGCAGAGAGACATAAAGAGGCAGAGAGATGAGAGAGTTGAGAGTGAGAAAGAGACAGACAGAAAAGCACAGGGAGAGAAAGAAAAAAATGGGAGGTGGGCAGGGCACTTTTAGATGGGAACATAGTGAATGTGCACAGGTGGGGCTCTTAGTGGCTGCAGCCAAGGGTGTATCTTGTGAGAATCCCAAGGACAGTACAGACGCCTGAATACTAACACCTGATATGCTTTCTATGTATCACAGCAGACTCCAATATCATAACTAGCAGGGCAAATCAAACTGTACTCAACTGAAAAAGAAAAATAAAAAAGTAATCTCTAAATTGGATAGGAAGAGATTAGGCATAGGAAGGTTGAAAGTGGTAAGAAATGGGGAATATTAGTATGTTCAAAATAAATTGTATGAAGTAATCAAAAATTAAAAATATTTTAAATGCAGAATTCCACAGGACAGTCATGATAGAATTATGTAACCATGTATGATATAGTTATGACATATTTGTCTCAGGGTGATAGATTTCCTAGTTTCTTTCATCTGGGAAACGTACTTTTTTGTTTGCTTGTTTGGTTTTTTTTGTTTTATTTTCTGAGGCATAGTTTTGCTCATTATTGGATTCTTGGGGTTGATAAATTTTTTCAGTATTTGAATGTATAATCCCACCTGTCCTCATAACGAAATCCAATGGTACCGTGATCCTTTGTATGAGACATGAATCACATTTGCCTTGATTACTTTTCTGTTATGTACCTTTCAAAAATTTCAAAATTTTAATTAATTTGGAGTAGCATCATTATCTCCTTTCCCTTTTATCAGTTCAACCCGTCAGTTGTCACTCCTTTCAAGCCCTCCATGGCTTTTCCACTCCTTCTGAATTAAATGGACCCTTTCATTATTATACTTACAAATGCACGCACACACACACACACACACACACACACACACACACACACACACACACACACACCATTAAATCTGTTTGTGCTACTTTTGTATATATGATCTCAGGTCTAATAGCTTCAATGAGGTTATGACACTAGGGCTGACAGACTTAGAAGGATCTGCTAAACTGGATGTGTTGTTCTTGTTATTGCTGTGGTTGTTTCTTGTTTTGATTTCTCAGAATATCACAGGAAACCCAAACTAACTTTAGAGGGGAGGATCCTATAACTGTCCTGCCTACAACATTTAGGTGCTGGATTATATACTTGAGCCTCCACACCTGGCAAAATATTCTATTTTGATTTGAAATTTCTAGTATACTGTAGTGACTTAGTTGATAGTTTTCTATTTCGTTTTAACCTAATTTCTGGTATTTGTGAACCCATATTCCATGTGTCTCCCCAGTTAAGAGAAAGCTCATAAACTCAGATTCTTCTCTACCTCCAGCGTTTTACTTGTGTTTGTTGACTCGCCATATTCCTGTTTTCACAAAATTTTGTTTAGTTTCAGGCATACATTTAGAGTTTGGTGAATTTCTTTAAGAATGTTATTTTGAATGGTTTAGTAGGGCATTGGCCTATCTCTCATCTAAAATAATGAGTTTCTGGGTTTGTACCAGTCTGGTGCTTTCATCTTATTGGGCACTTATCACAACAATGATTTGCACATTTCAGAAATCATCTAGGGTTACAGGATGGTTTCAATGGGGAGTGGTTTTCATCACACAGCCAAGGCTAAGTTTCTGAGTTAGAGTATCTACAGTGTGCACAGGGAAGAATAGCCAGTTGCAGGGGTTGTAGGAATCATCATCAAACAGCAACTGGTTACAATTCTTTGGTGATAAATGGAATCTGTGATTAGAGACAGACTGGAGACAACAGAATCATTCTTGAAATTGTGGAGCCACTTGACCTGGCTCTATGGCAAACAAGAGAACTATATACAGATGAGGGCACTGCTGGCTGATGTGGGAATCTTAAAATCCACAAAAACTGATTGAAATGAATTCCTCTTCCTGTTTCTGTCTAGATGCCTTCAGATTATTCAGCAATCAATTCCTTCAATATTCTGTACGACAGGACTTCTTTGTGTGGTCCAATCTATTTGGTGTTCTGTAAGCTTCTTGTACTTTCATAGGCATATCCTTCTTTAGGTTGGGGAAGTTTACTTGTATGATTTTGTTGAATATGTTCTCTGTACCTTTGAGCTGAATTTCTTCACCTTATTCTATACCAATTATTCTTAAATTTGGTCTTTTCATAATGTCATATTTCCTGGATATTTTATGTTATAGATTTGTTGGACTTGTGATTTTCTTTGGTCAATGACTGTATATCCTCCAGCGAGTCTTCAACACCTGAGATTGTCTCTTCCATCTCTTGTATTCTATTGGTTATACCTACATCTATGGTTCCTGATCGTTTACCCAGCTTTTCTATTTCTAGCATCCTTTCATTCTGTGTTTTCTTTATTGTTTCCAATTCTACTTTCAAAATGTGAACTGTTTGAGTTATTTCCTTCACTTATTTTTTTCTCGGCTTTCTTTAGTTTCTTTAAGAGATTTGTTTATTTCTTGAATTTTTTGGTTTGTCTTTTCTTCCTTTTCATGTATTTTTGCTTGTTTATTCTTCTATTTCTTGAAGGGATTTTCTTGTTTCTTCTTTAATAGTCTCTATCATATTCATAAGATAGTTTTTAAGGTCCATATCTTCATCACCTGCATTGGGCTTTTCAGGTCTTGCTGGTGTAGAGTCCCTAGATTCTTTCTTATGGTGTCAATTAGTCTTTCTGTTTTTGAGTATGTTCTTATTATGTTGTCTTCCCATCTCTTCTTCCATTGGGTTTAGGTGGGGTCTCTCCCTCTCCACTAGTCTCCTCAAGCAAAGGGCAGAGTGTGGAGGGGGAACCAAGAGTGAGCTGTGTCCGGACTCAGGGTGGGCCTTCCTCTCTGTGCAGGGTTAGGGTTGAAATCTTTCCTTCCATCACATTTCAGGCTTCATAATCTTCACACTCTCAAAACAACTATAATCTTTCATGATTGTCCTATCAAACTTTTTTTTTAATCTGCAATGTACGCCAATGTTTCCTTCTTAGGTGCTGAGAGCTCTACTTCAAATTTCTTTTTATTCATTGCATTATATATTACCCTTCACATATCACTGAAGAACAAGCACCTTTAAATATACTGCTTAGTAGTGAAAGTTCTGTGACTCTAACATATTATGCACACAATACACCCCAGATAGTATTTAATATTTTTTGATGATATGTGAAAACTTATGACTTGGTATTCAACCATTAGTAATACTCTAATTTTAAAATGTGTATAAAATCCTAGTATACAGGAAAATCTCTGCTGGCTGACTATTTATTGCATGACACATGTGATCACATGACATTTATCATCTGCTTATGACTAATAATTGTTGCAATAAACTAGGATAGTGAAGGTGGTATTTCTATTATTTTCACTTTGATTTAGATTGAACACTCCATTCTGAATTTCTTCCTCAAGTTTTTGGCTCCAATAAAAAGATGACCTTTAAAATGATAGGATTGGGATCATGGAATAAAGTACTAATATTATTAAAGTCAGCAGTACCTTTTGAGTTTCATTAACTCATTGTTTTCTTATCTTCCTTAGTAAGATAAAGATAAGAAATTCATATTGAAATCATCAGATTATTTAATGTGGAACAGTCATATTGATGTCAGTAGCATATTAAATGTTGACTAGCCATTTTATTAGCTATTTATTTTATTACTTGTAATTGAATATGTGCATGGAGTACATATGGAGATCATAAAACAACTTTCAGCAGTTTATTCTCTGCTTCACAAGTAAGTCCTCAGGGTAGATCTCAGGTTGCCAGTTTTGGCAGGAAGTGTCATTATATATATACTGTGCTGTCTTCAAGTTATCAGGAGACAGAAAATGGCAATAAATTAAGAAGCTGAAGCTGCCCACATCTTGGAAATCACAATAGAAGTACTCAACTGCACTTAATTCAGTTACATTACAGATAATAAACTGTGCGTTTAGAATTTGGCCCCATAGAAATTGCTACATGAAAAAAGTAATATCAGAAGACGCATAGGATATAATTAAGCTAAAATAAAACATTATTAGTTGTTGAAGGAACACAGCATGTAGATATGTTAATGAGAACTACACTTTCTCTTATTCTGGACCACAACAAATCAGTAGGAATCATGAAGTTGTGAGTGATTACCAGTATCTTTAAACATCTCTACTGCTGAATTAATCTGGAGAGCCTAGACTGAGGTAAAATCACTCAAATAAGGATAGAGTTAGGGAAGTGGGTAGGAAAAAATATTTTAAAAGTAAAGAAACTGGGAAGAATAACAGCCTTCCAAAAACTCTCTGGACCCACTGTTCTTAAGTAAATAAAAATTGGAATGTCTTGCATAGTGTATAAAACAGAATTAATCTAGACTTACCTCCAAGGTCAGGATAAAAGTAGAATGGAGAGAAGTGATGCATGCAGACAGGGAAAACTGGGCAACAAAAGAGAGACAGAGGAGAGCTCATCTAAAGGTACTATAATATAAAAGTTAGTATCAATAAACAAGATCAACATTTGCATAATTTTCAAGTCTAGTAATTTATGCAGGCTGTGTATTTACTCTGATTTCCTTTCAATGCTTTGTACTTGATGTCTACTTCAAAGATGTATGGCATTGCTGCTTTTTGCTTTGCTTTGTTTTACTCTGGAGTCAGGATCACACAACATCACTCAAAGGGCTCTTTACCCATGGAGATCAAGAGATACTGCTGCATAGGCTTTGAAAGGAGTTACAAGCATGGACCAGGCATATGCCAATATGCTTGCCATCAGACACTGCTTTCAAATAACAGCCTTTGAAATTATTTTGTCTAATTTCATTGATGTGCTTATGATGTGATAACTTAGGGTCACTGTCAACCAACCACAAATATCCTTTAGAGTTGAGGATATAATCCATATTTGTTATTATCCTTAAAATGGTTTCACTCATTTTTTTTTAAACAGAAAATCTGTATGGCAATTTAAAGACCTGTGTTTGTGTGTGTACAATAGAAAGTTTCTGAAACGAAATGAATTGATACCTGAAACCTAGAATCCGTCAGAAATCATTTTGTGATGAAGGGAATCTCTATTTAAATATAAAGGGTATGTGTGTAGTTTAAGAATTGTAACAGAATATATGAGAGATTAAACAAAGGTAAAAGTAAAAAGAAATAAGGATGATAAATTGTTTATCTCACACATATTAACTTTGATTTGATCCAATTTCTTTGAGAGGTCATTTAAGGTACAGATAAAATATATAGGAAATTGTTCATACTTTAAAAAATATCATTGTTTTGTGAAAGAAGGGTGTGTTGAGAAATAGATACTAAATTAGACAGTTGAATTCTTTTTTTGCACCAGAATAAATGTGTACTTTATTAATAAATAACAGTATTAATAAAGCACAGAAAAATTCCACATGCTTCATCTGTTCCTGTTTTAAACCATACAGAAACATCAACAATGGAATAGCAAGATTCATCTTACTTCAGCTTCTTTTACTATTTTTTCATTTAATTTTTATTTAATTT